>NC_136330.1:3406487-3761487 GCF_964198595.1 Lampetra fluviatilis
AAGATCTCGGGGGGGACCTCGTTTGATCGGTTCCTGTTCAATATCGCGGGGGAGCCAAACTCGTTTGAGTGGCTTGTAGGCCAGGAGACTTCTGTTTTGTGTGTTTTTTGCGCCGATTTCTCTTCGCTTCGTTGCTGTCCGGGCGCCTCCGTTGTGACGGCGCTGAGCCCTGTAGCGCGTGGCGGCTGTTTCCAAGGGGGGTGGCCAACGGCTACGAGCATGCGGCGGTCGTCCCCCTTGGCAGAGCAAGCTGTGGCACACATTTTACATGGGCGGACCACGTGGCTCCATTGCGGAGCGCTTGAATGGGTCGGGTCGCCCGTGCAAGTCGGGGCCAAGGCCACTTACACTTACTTCTCATTGCAAATAATTGCCAGTTTTTTTAAGTCGAGTATTCATGCGACGGCGCTTTGGGTGCAGATTTTAGACGAAAAATAAAATCCACTTTCCCCCGACTCAGCCAGGTCGGCGATCGTTGAGAACGCAGCTTTTGGCCATTTTTTGTTGTTTTTGTTTTAAACGGGTGACGTCGGAACGGTTAGTTGACGAGTGCCGACGCGATGCGCGCAGGTCCAGGTCGCCCACCGCATCTCCCTCCGGCAGCAGCAGCAGCAGCAGGCGGGCGGTGGCGCTGGGGCAGCACCACCCGCGATGCCGCGATCACACTCCTTCCCCGAGCAGGAGTCTTCGCCGCTCATCCCCTCGTCCGCCTCCACGCCGTCACACCCGCCCACCGACGGCCCCACGCGGAGGCTGCTCGCCGAACCGCCGGCCGCCGGCATCGACGAGGTGCCCCCAAAGGTGCGGAGCGGTGAAAGCGAAACCCGCTGCTTCACGGCCACGCCACGCTTGCCGCGCCCCCCTCCAAGTTGCGTGTGTGTGCGCGTGCGCCGGAAACGTTCTCTTTCATCTCGCTGAGCTTGATCGTACATTGTAAGGTGGCACTCATTGTATATACAAGACAAAGATCGCCTGTATAGCCTTAACAGACTGTAGGGGCAAGTGCTGTTAGCGAGCACCTATGAAGGCCGGAACGGTACACGAGGTGGTGGGTGGCCAGCACCACGCCCGACCGCCTTTGTCTCCCTAGTGGCGATGTTTACACACCGCACCAGGTACTCATTTGAGGCTGAGTCGACGTGGCAGAGGCCCGGGACCGGTTCAGATAATCGTCACTCATGTTGGCAGTGCGTGAGAATCGAACCCGTGTCGCCGGGTTCATAGCGCAGCGCGCTAACCGCTACACTATCACTCCCCACTTACACACACACACCTACAAAGTACTTGCCGCAAACGAACCGCCAATACCTTGCCGACGTCGTCAAGGAGCATAAAGCATCGCGGGGACTCCGGTCGCACTCGCAGCGAAAGCGGATTTTGGCTGACCGTCGAACAAAGACGGCCACCGCGTCGAGGGGCGCTTTCAGACGCGCTTCTGCGGCTGTCCGGAACGCCTCTTCCTTCCGATATTCGGGTGCCGCTGGGAGCTGCGCACTTTTACATCATCGTCTAGATTTCTTTAGAACTGCATTTTATGTTTGGTTCGTTGTCTTTCCTCCAATGGCTACGTACGGTGCCAAAGAAGTTCAACATTCGTGCCACAGCTCTCCGCCACTTGCCCCTCATGCGTTTAGCGTTCGCGTCTCTCACCTCTATCGCCCTCCTCTCGAACTCCGCTGAAATCAGACCGCGGTGAATTGCGATCGTCGGTGGGTGCTCAGCCGCCGTCTCCCTCCTTCCCCCGTCGCGACAGGTCCCTCCGCGCACGACGTCACGATCGCCGGAGCTCATGCGGAGGAACTCGCCCGGCATCTTGCCGGCATTCACCCCTCGACCGAGCGGCCAGTCCCGGTGAGTTCGGTGAAGCGCGCCGCACTCGCCGAGGCGGGGGGAGGGTGGCGTTGGGGAGCTCGCGAATTATATTATGTAATTAAATTATAATAGAATTGTAATTATCAGTCGGCAGTAGCCGACTGCTGGGTGAAAGGCCTCTCCAATCTGTCGCGGCGTGGCGGCGGTGGCGAGATGTTTACAACCTCGCCTGGTGTACAGGTGGTCGTGGGTTTCGCTGACGCCTGCTGTAAATTAGGAGTTTGCGTGCCTCTCTCCCCGTGGTCCCGTCGATTCTTCTCCGGGTTCCTTCACATTTAGAATCAACGTCACGCGCTCAGAGTATTTGGCTGCTATAAATGTCCACGTGATGAGCCGCTTTGTCGAGCTATCATTTGTGGCCAGGTCGCTTCTTAAAAAGAGCTACATAGCTCAGTGGGCCTTACCTGGTTTCATGAAATGTGTGCGTGCGGTCCGCGTGACCAGACTGGCGGACGCGAAGGCCGCGGAGGGATCGGCAGACGGTGCGGACTTGCGGAGCCGGCACCAGAAGCAGTACGGCAGCCACTCGAGCTCGGGATCCGGTTCCGGATCGGCCTCCAGTTCTTCCGGCTCGCAGCCCAGCTCCGGGGAGCGGCAGAAGCCCCGCGGTGAGCGACCACTCCTCCTCCTCCTCGTCATCGTCATCGTCGTCGTCGTCGGCAGCGGCCGTGATCTATCCTCAGCTGGATGACGAGTTGATTCGATCGCTCCGGTTCTTTGCCGGTCCACCTCCCCGGCCGTGTTTTCCCTCCTTCGGCTGCCGCGTCACCGTTAGTCTCGACCGCGGGTCTCCTGGCGCCCAGTCCACGCCCCGCACGGAACGCTGTGAACAGTCGATGTACCCTCTCACTTGCTTGTGCTGTAAGAACACAACTAAAACAACCATCTTCTTTGTAGCCTGCGTTCATTCCTTCCTTACAACAACCCCCGTCTCTTCACCCCGAGCCAATCCTGCTCCTGGTACTCCTTGCCCCAGCTCAGCAGGCTGCAACCTGGCCTACCCCAACCCCTATCACTACCCCAACGCCTATCACTACCCCAACCCCTATCACTACCCCAACCCCTATCACTACCCCAACCCCTATCACTACCCCAACCCCTATCACTACCCCAACCCCTATCACTACCCCTATCAATACTCCTATCACTACCACAATCCCTATCACTACCCCTACCCCAACACCCATCACGACCCTAAACACTATCACTACCCCTATCACTACCCCTATCAATACTCCTATCACTACCCCTATCACTACCCCTATCACTACCCCAACCCCTATCACTACCCCTATCACTGCCCCAAACCCTATCACTACCCCTATCACTACCCCAACCCCTATCACTACCCCTATCACTACCCCTATCACTACCCCAACCCCCTATCACTACCCCTATCACTGCCCCAAACCCTATCACTACCCCTATCACTACCCCAACCCCTATCACTGCCCCGAACCCTATCACTACCCCTATCACGACCCCAACCCCTATCACGACCCCAACCCCTATCACGACCCCAACCCCTATCACGACCCCAACCCCTATCACGACCCCAACCCCTATCACTACCCCAACCCCTACCCCTATGCGAACTCCTCAACCACTCCCGACTGTTCTTCTGTCACCGTAACGACGCCGCCACTTTTAATAACAACCCCAACTGCTCTTGTCTCGCGTACAATGTCACAATCGCTGCAAACCCTCTTGGAATCAGCCGCTGCTGTATTCACGTTGGCCGCGTGTTGTTCTGTGACAGCCGCTGCTCAGACGAACGGAGCTCCGTCCACGGACAGCCTTGGCGTCGGTCAGGACGACGGGATGGACGTGGCGCGGCCCGCTCGCCCTCCGGTCAGTGCCGGACACCCGCCCCGTCCCCCCCCGCCGCCGCCGTGCCGAGGGCAGGGAGGGTAGGGGGCGGGGGTCAGCGGAACCGCCGGTGTGCCGCTACCTCCGCAAGGCCGCGGTGGAGCGGTCCTCCGAAACGTTGTTGTTGCAGATGCTACGATTTTTATTTTTCGCCACGTTTTTTTTTTTTTACTGCCGCGTTGAGCACAACAGCTGTTCGGATTGCGCGTGCTCATCGATCGTCAGCACAAGCCGGTGGGTACCGACAGAGTGTGCCGAGCGCTTGCGTCGGTCACGAGCAGATTTCATTGAGATATCTGTGAATGGGAGCACGGCGATGGGTCCATGAAAAATGTGTTGACGAATGACGGTGGCGGCTACGCGCGGGATCTACAAAAGTTCGTGAACCTGTTGGTGCAAAGATACAGTGGGTGAGTGAGTGAGTTGGTCACTACCTCACCTGGTGTGCAGGAGGTCGTGGGGTCGATCCCGACCCTGACGCCTGCTGCTGTATATTTGGAGTTTGTGTGTCTCTCTCTCATCATCATCACGGTGGCGGGGAGATGTTAACTACCTCGCCTGGTGTACAGGAGGTCGTGGGGTCGATCCTGACCCTGACGCCTGCTGCTGTATATTTGGAGTTTGCGTGTCTCTCTCTCCCCATGGTCGCGTGGACTTTTCTCCGGGTCCTCCGGTTTCTCTCTCCACATTTAGAAATACGCGTTTATAGTCGTATTTCGCTGCTATAAATATCCACGTGATAAACCACTTAGTTGAACTATACTTTGCGGCGAGGTCACTTATGAAAAAGAGCTATATAGCTGAGTGGGCCTTACCTGTTAAAAATTTTAGTTTTCGGCACATTGATGGTTATGGGTGGGTGAGTGGGAGGGTAGGGAGATGGATGTGTCGTGTGTCGACAGGTGGGTGTCTGTGCAGGTCGGTAAGTAGGTGAGAGGGTGGGTGGGTAAGTAGGTAAGTAGGTGAGAGGGTGGGTGGGTAAGTAGGTGAGTGGGTGAGTGAGTGGGTGGGTGAGTAATTTCAAAGTGTGTTGACCAGTGTTAACAATCGATGCGTCGCTACGCCCCCCCCCCCCCCCCCCCCCGTGGAACCGTCGCGTAACCGTGCGAGTCCTCCGTTACCTCCGCCGCCCCCCCCCCATCCCATCGACGTTGTTGCCGTGGGGAACGTCGCTCTCGCCGCCGCTGATAATTTTTTTGTTTTTCGTGCGCGGTAGAGCTACACTAAAGCCATTTACGAGGTCAGTCGTGGCGGGGCGCGGGTGGGGGGGGGACTTCATCTTCGTACTTTTAAAAGAGCGCGCTCCCCCGAAAATTGCCGTCTGGCGACGCCGGCGCGGGTTTTGAACAAACTCGGCCAAACGCCCCCGGTCGGGAACTGCCCTTTCTGTAAGCAAGGCAGTTCAACTCGGCCGTGTGCTGATGGAGCTGATTATTAATACCGTTAACGCTACTCACGATATGCCTGGGGGGGGGGGGGGGGGGGGGGGACACACCCCCCTACCGCCAGCTTGCTCCTGTGCGGCACAGGGTGAACACGGCACCGGCGTGCAAGCGAGCATCATCCATAATACAGGTTTCTTTTTTTGGTTCGATAGCGTAAATATCTGAATGTGTCGTTAAGCCCGCCAGCGCCTGACACGGCCAATTAGTAAGGTTTGTCACGTAAACAGAACGTGGCCAAATCGTCACTAGTACAGCACTAGTGTATAGTGTTGTGTATAGTGTAGTGTATAGTAGTGTAGTGTATAGTGTATAGTAGTGTGTAGTGTACTAGTACAGCACTAGTGTGTAGTGTAGTGTACTAGTACAACACACCGGTGTGTTGGAGAGCCAAGCCACGACATTTATAATCTGAGTACGACGTTTCGCCAGTAACTACAACCAGCTTCATCAGGCGACAGCCAGTTCTGTTTACGTGACAAACCTTACTAATAGGGTGGGGGCGGGTTTAATGACACATATCTATTTACGCGATCTAACCCAACAAAAACCTGTATTGTGGAAGATATTGGTCGCGAAAGCCGACTCCGTATTAAACTAAGTGGGCATTAGTCTGCCGGTCGGCGGTTGGGGGAGCGACGTTTCGGGCAGTGCCCCCTTCTGTGCAGCGGAGAGAGGCGGTGTAACAATGGGGATCTTGACGATCTCTCCGCTAACGTGAGCTCCGGCAACTACCGGGACGCGCCGTTCGCCACCAAGTGGCGGTGACTACCGGCAGACCAACTCCGCGCGCGCGCGCGCGTGCGTACGGCAATGCAGCCTCTTGCATAATAATTAACGGCGAAGGTTTTAATGGGTGTAGATTTAAATTTCGATTTAAAGCTTTCGTAACTGCAGGGATTCATCTTCTTGGTTCTTTCGGTAAAGTCACGTAGAAAGGAAATAATAAAATAATAAAAATAAAATCATTCTCACGACGTTTCGGCCACAACGCAAGCAGCCGTCCTCAGGTGAAGAACAGGTCTGTCGGGAAGACAGCGTCTGAATGGGCACCACCACGCTTGGCAGCGTATATTTAAGCTGGATTGGAGGGGGGAAGGGGCGCCTTGACAAAGGAATGGTGTAGATTGCGTAAATATACATGTGTCGTCGTTGACCGCACCACCGCTCGACACGACCAATCGGCGAGGTTTGTCGTGTAAACACAACGCGTCAATTGGTGACTCCGTCAGCGCAGCGGCCGTGTGTTGCGGAGTGAACCCACAGCAACGTTTCCGATTCGAGTCCCGCGTGAGACGTTTAGCCCACGATTACAACAACAACAGCCAGCTTCATCAGGCGACTTGCGCGATGATTACAACCACCAACAGCTTCCAGTTTCGTTTGCGCTTTTTAATTGAAATTCTTTGTTTTACCCCCTCCCCTGCCACCCCCGCCACCCCCTCCCACCCCCCGGCACGGCAGCAGACTATGTCGGGGCCCCCGCCCCGCAGCGCGGTGAAGGTGACGGACTACTCGTCGTCCAGCGAGGACTCGGGGGACTCGGACGAGGAGGGCGAGGCGGACGCGGAGGGGCGGCACGACGGCACCATCCCCGTGCGGGGCATGCACCGCGCCACGTACGTCGTGCACCCTGGCACAGCTGGCGTTCTGCCACCACGGTGGCCAGGGGATGTTAACCACCTCGCCTGGTATACAGGAGGTCGTGGGTTCGATCCCGACAATGACGCCTGTTTTTTGTATTTGGGAGTTTGCGTTTTCTCCCCGTGGTGGTGGTGGCATGGATTTTTCTCTGGGTCCTCCAGTTTTTCCCGACACACATTTAGAATGAATGTGCGTTTGGCTGCTATACATTTCCACATCGGCTGTCATTTGTGATCGCCAGGTCACTCCTGGAAAAAAGAGCTACACAGCTCAGTGGGCCTTACCTGGTAAAATAAAATAAACTGTTTAGTTTCATTTATCTCTCCGATGTGTGAGGACAAGTCCGTGGCGTGCCTTTTCACGTTGCGCGATTCCGGTTCCCAAGCCACCTCGTCACCTGGGCCTCGTTAACAACACACCGACTCGTTAACAACACACCGACTCGTTATCAACACACCGACTCGTTAACAACACACCGACTCGTTATCAACACACCGACTCGTTAACAACTCACCGACTCGTTAACAACACACCGACTCGTTATCAACACACCGACTCGTTATCAACACACCGACTCGTTAACAACTCACCGACTCGTTAACAACACACCGACTCGTTAACAACACACCGACTCGTTATCAACACACCGACTCGTTATCAACACACCGACTCGTTATCAACACACCGACTCGTTATCAACACACCGACTCGTTAACAACACACCGACTCGTTAACAACACACCGACTCGTTAACAACACACCGACTCGTTATCAACACACCGACTCGTTAACAACACACCGACTCGTTAACAACACACCGACTCGTTAACAACACACCGACTCGTTATCAACACACCGACTCGTTATCAACACACCGACTCGTTAACAACACACCGACTCGTTAACAACACACCGACTCGTTATCAACACACCGACTCGTTATCAGCACACCGACTCGTTATCAACACACCGACTCGTTAACAACACACCGACTCGTTAACAACACACCGACTCGTTAACAACACACCGACTCGTTAACAACACACCGACTCGTTATCAACACACCGACTCGTTAACAACACACCGACTCGTTAACAACACACCGACTCGTTATCAACACACCGACTCGTTATCAACACACCGACTCGTTAACAACACACCGACTCGTTATCAACACACCGACTCGTTATCAACACACCGACTCGTTATCAACACACCGACTCGTTAACAACACACCGACTCGTTATCAACACACCGACTCGTTATCAACACACCGACTCGTTAACAACACACCGACTCGTTAACAACACACCGACTCGTTATCAACACACCGACTCGTTATCAACACACCGACTCGTTAACAACACACCGACTCGTTATCAACACACCGACTCGTTATCAACACACCGACTCGTTAACAACACACCGACTCGTTATCAACACACCGACTCGTTATCAACACACCGACTCGTTATCAACACACCGACTCGTTAACACACCGACTCGTTAACACACCGACTCGTTAACACACCGACTCGTTATCAACACACCGACTCGTTATCAACACACCGACTCGTTATCAACACACCGACTCATCAACACACCGACTCGTTATCAACACACCGACTCATCAACACACCGACTCATTAACAACACACCGACTCATCAACACACCGACTCGTTATCAACACACCGACTCATCAACGCACCGACTCATTAACAACACACCGACTCATCAACGCACCGACTCATCAACGCACCGACTCATCAACACACCGACTCGTTGCAATGTCGACACTTTCCGGTTCACGTTTCTGTTCCGTTTGCCTCCCGTCAGCCACCCGTCGGCCGAGACCCTGATCGTCCATGACGAGGAGGACGAGGAGGAGGAGGGCAGGGACCCGGAGGGAACGTTCATCCTGCACGAGGTGGGGTGTTGCTCGCAGCCACCCTCTTCCGGGGGGGGCGGGCGAGCGAGCGGGCGGGCGGGCGGGGAACTGGGCGAGCAAGCGGGCGAGCAAGCGGGCGAGCAGACCCCGCGAGCCCCCGAACGATCGCTCCGCTCGACACTCCCGCGGGGGTTAGACGCAACCGTCGGGGCTCAATTCCAGCCAGGCTCTCCCCACGCTCCCCCCGCCCCCCGCTGTCTGAGTGATCGACTGGCGGCTGTCGCTTCGATTGAGCTGCTGGTGGGAGGAGACTTGCTGTCTGAGATTGCAGCCGGTGCCGCCGGTGAACCCTAGAACTTCCTGAAGGCGCTTCGTTGTAGCTGTCTGAGCCGTGGGCGTTGTGGGTCGTCATGTTTTCTCACAAAGTCAAGCGGCGAGCTCATCTCCAAACACCGAAGCTCGCGAAACTTGAAGCTGCGTTGCTCGGTAACGGGGTTCAAAGCGCGTTTCACTCTGAACCCGGTGAGCCCGAGTTCAATACCCGGCCACAACCAACGTGGGCCGACCGGGCCTGGTCCCGCAGCCCCTTCGCAAACCAAAGCCCGCACCAGTGACCGGCACGGTGACGTATGGTCAAACGGCCTCCGTGAACGACACGGCGTGGGGGAATGCCGCGAATCGGAGCTTGCGGACACGTCTGCTCGCTCGACGTACGGATGAACGGAAACGATGAGAATCACTCCCCAACTTGAACCGGCGAGTCCGGGTGTTGGGGCCTGCGGTGCCGGACGGCCCGCGATAGCCCAGCGTTGTGGAGCGTCCGGGACAATCACATCGCAGGGGGGGGGAGGGTGACCGTTGTTTTAGCTGATTGTGGTTTTCAGCACGGCCGTGTCAAGTGCACGCTTCAAAGAAACGGACCCTGCTGTTAAGGACACGTGCGGCGATGTCTCGTGCGTACGCTCTGAAGCATATGCAGGGCTACTGCATTTGAAACTTCAAAGTTGACGTTCGATTCGCGTTAAAATGCATTGACATATTTGCCTTCGCAGCCGCTTTGTTTGAACCCGAGGTTGCCACGAGCACACGCGTGACGTTCTGACCCGCGGCCCCGACTGGACATCTGTGAAACAAGAGCTTCAGAGCTCGTGGGATTCCTTTTTCGTCGCCCGTTGTCGCCGTTCCCGGCCCGTACGTCGCCGTGGCTCGGCTGCGCCGCGTCACAGATCCCAGAATCCCCGTGGTCTGACGTTGGTTTCCCCCCCCCCACGCCCCTCCCCCCCCCCGCACGCTCGCGCTGCAGAACGGCGGCGACAAGTCGTGCGGGCAGCTGAACGGGCTGTCCGCGCGCAGCGGCGTGCTGCCCGACCTGCTGCCCCAGGGCACGGGGGGCGGCGCGCTGGGGGCCGCTCCCGGCTGCCCCTTCTCGGCGTCGTCGTCCTCCTCCTATCAGGGCGACGGCGAGGAGGTGAGAGAGGGAGGCCCTCTCCGCGGGGGAGGGAAGGGTGGGCTCGTGAGTGAGTGAGTGAGGACGTGAGAGGGAGGGGGAGCGAGAGTGAGCGAGCGAGGATGTGAGAGAGGGAGGGTGAGCGAGAGTGAGTGAGTGAGTGAGTGAGGACGTGAGAGAGGGAGGGTGAGCGAGAGTGAGTGAGTGAGGACGTGAGAGAGGGAGGGTGAGCGAGAGTGAGTGAGGACGTGAGAGGGAGGGGGAGCGAGAGTGAGCGAGCGAGGATGTGAGAGAGGGAGGGTGAGCGAGAGTGAGTGAGTGAGTGAGGACGTGAGAGAGGGAGGGTGAGCGAGAGTGAGTGAGTGAGGACGTGAGAGAGGGAGGGTGAGCGAGAGTGAGTGAGTGAGGACGTGAGAGGGAGGGGGAGCGAGAGTGAGCGAGCGAGGATGTGAGAGAGGGAGGGTGAGCGAGAGTGAGTGAGTGAGGACGTGAGAGAGGGAGGGTGAGCGAGAGTGAGTGAGTGAGGACGTGAGAGAGGGAGGGTGAGCGAGAGTGAGTGAGGACGTGAGAGAGGGAGGGTGAGCGAGAGTGAGTGAGGACGTGAGAGAGGGAGGGTGAGCGAGAGTGAGTGAGTGAGGACGTGAGAGGGAGGGTGAGCGAGAGTGAGTGAGTGAGGACGTGAGAGGGAGGGTGAGCGAGAGTGAGTGAGTGAGGAAGTGAGAGGGAGGGGGAGCGAGAGTGAGCGAGCGAGGATGTGAGAGAGGGAGGGTGAGCGAGAGTGAGTGAGTGAGGACGTGAGAGGGAGGGTGAGCGAGAGTGAGGACGTGAGAGAGGGAGGGTAAGAGTGAGTGAGTGAGTGAGGACGTGAGAGAGGGAGGGTGAGAGTGAGTGAGTGAGGACGTGAGAGAGGGAGGGTGAGCGAGAGTGAGCGAGCGAGGACATAAGAGGGAGGGTGAGCGAGAGTGAGTGAGTGAGTGAGGACGTGAGAGAGGGAGGGTGAGCGAGAGGGAGCGAGCGAGTTATGAGAGCGAGTGGCCGAGTGAGTGAATGGGTGTGGAGAGCGAGTGAAATGAGTTGGGAGAGTGAGTGAGGAGAGCGAGCAAGTGGGTGAGCGTGGGTGAACGAGCGAGCCTACGAAAACTGCCATTCTCTGTCGCCATCTCTTGGCCGTGTGTGACATTGCTGCATTTTGCTCCGTGTGATTTTAAATAGACAATCACCAAGAAATGTCTGTCCGTCACGCGCGTGACGTCACTCCACACGAGGCGCACCCCCCCGCGTGACGTCACTGCATATGAGGCCCACCCCCCGCGTGACGTCACTGCATATGAGGCCCACACCCCGCGTGACGTCACTGCATATGAGGCCCCCCCCTCATTAATATTCATGAGTGGGTGGATTTTTACACTAACGCACAAGAAGGTCGCACACTCCACATGCCGTACCCCTCCCCAATAACCATGAGGGGGTGACGTCACTCCACATGCCGCACCCCTCCCCAATAACCATTCGCGGGTGACATCACTCCACATGGTGCAACCCCCCCCTCATTAATATTCATGAGCTGAACAATTTTTTATTGAATATTTCAGATTCACTTGCTGTACACACCCGTCTTTGGACTGGCAAAGAAGCTCGTTTTAAATAGAAAGGGGTGAGGAGCGGTGGCGGAGTGGTTCGTGGCACCGCACGATGAACCCAAGCCATAGCGGCACCGGCTCTGGGGGCCGCCCTTAACGGAACCCCCCCACGACGCACATTGCGCGGGGGAGGCCTTCGTCAGGCAGCGGATTGACGGACGCTGAAACAAAGCCGTTGAGCGTTATTTCTCCAGTCGGTTCGCACGGCTTGATGCCGCGTACCACGGGCGTAGGGATCGCGTTTGACCGTCGGCTGGCTGGAACGGGCGTCCGCGCGCATCGTGACCCTTAACCCCCCTCGCTCTGCCCCCCTCCTCCGTGCCGCGTGAGCAGGCCGTGAGCCCCCGCGCGGCCCAGAAGGCCATCTCCACGTCGTCGTTTGCGGCCTTCGCCGAGAACGGGATGCTGCCCTCCGGATCCGTTTGTGAGTTTGGCTGTCACGGAGTTTCGCCCCCCCCCCCCCCCCGCTTTGCTCGTTCTGCCCCCGTCGCTGGTTTGTCCGTCGCCGTTTGAATTCGAAGGGGGGGGGGGGGGGGGGGTTGGACGCAGGTTGACGCGGAGTAGCCCCTGACATATTTTTTTCTTAACAGTTCTTTTTTCTTTCGGTAAAGTCACGTAGAAGGGAAACAATAAAATAATAAAAATATAAAAAATATTATTTCATTGCTTCCCTTCTACGTGACTTTACCGAAAGAACCAAGAATATGAATCCCTGCAGTCACGAAAGCTTTAATTTAAAATTATTTTTTCAATAAGGCCGGAGCGGGCCCACGTTGACCGAGCGCGCGCGTGCCTCTCCGCACCTGCCCCCGCAGTGCTGTCGATGCCCCAGGCCAGCCGGCTGGACTCGCGGAAGGGCTCCGTGGTGAACGTGAACCCGACCAACACGCGGCCGCACAGCGACGCGCCCGAGATCCGCAAGTACAAGAAGCGCTTCAACTCCGAGATCCTCTGCGCCGCGCTCTGGGGTGAGACGCCGCTTGGCCGTGTGTCGCGGGAGAGAGACGTGGCCTCGGAATTTACAACGGATTTCTTTCCCCCCTTTTTTTCTTCTTTTTTTCCCTTTTTTATTAAATGTTTTATTTTCTTTCCTTTCTTTCTTGCACACCCCCACCCACCGCCACCGCCCCACCGCCCCACTGCCACCCCCACCGTGGTGCCCGCGCGTAGGCGTGAACCTGCTGGTGGGCACGGAGAACGGGCTGCTGCTGTTGGACCGCAGCGGGCAGGGCAAGGTCTACCCGCTCATCAGCCGGCGCCGATTCCAGCAGATGGACGTCTTGGAGGGACTCAACATCCTGGTCACCATCTCGGGTGGGTCGGCGTCGTCGTCGTCGTCGTCGTCGCAGACACACGGAGTCGGAGAGAGAGAGAGAGAGAGCGGTGGGGAGAGAGCGAGACTGAGATGATGTAGAGAGTCAATGCGGGCGTGTGCTACCTGTCGTGACGGTGATGGTGGTTAGGTGGCGATGATGGTGTTGTTGACGATGTTGATGTTGGTTATGGTGGTGATGTCGGCGATGTTGATGGTGATGATGTGGGCAGGCAAGAAGCACAATCTTCGAGTGTACCACTTGTCACGGAGGAGATGGTCATGATGGTGATGACGGTGGTGATGATGATGGTGATGATGGTGATGGTGACGATGTGGACAGGCAAGAAGCACAATCTTCGAGTGTGTACCACCTGTCGCCGAGATGATGGTGGTGACGACGATGATGATGATGATGGTGATGATGGTGGTGACGATGATGGTCGTGACGGTGATGGTGGTGATGGTGACGATGATGGTGGTGATGATATTGATGATGATGACGATGGTGGTGATGTGGGCAGGCAAGAAGCACAAGCTGCGGGTCTACTATCTGTCGTGGCTACGTAACAAGATCCTGCACAACGACCCCGAGGTGGAGAAGAAGCAGGGATGGACCACGGTGGGAGACCTGGAGGGCTGCGTGCACTACAAAGTTGGTGAGAGCACCGGCCCCCCCCCACCCCCCCCCGCCCCCCCCCCGCCCCCCCCCCCCTCGCCTCCCCCCCGCCCCCCCCCTCGCCTCCCCCGGCATTCCCTCACACGTCTTCAAATTCGCTCCGGGGCTCCGAGGAGCTCGGTGTTAAATCTCCACCCGCCTCTGTCCGCCCAGCGATCCGCAGGTCATCCTGTGGTGGGTCAACTTGTGGGCACTCCTGCCACAACGAACGTCTGGCCAAAGTGGAAGAGTAGGCCAAGAACACCCTTTACGCGAGCTCCCTCTCAATGGAACCCCCAATCCGCCAGCAGTGACATGGGAAAGCAATCGCAGGGGGCATGACAACGCGCGGGAAAGATGGGGGGTGGGGGCGGCCGTTCGTCACGTGACTGCCCCACGTGTCACGTGACTGCCCCACGTGGCTCGTGACTGCGCGTGACTCTTCCTCGTGCGTCGTGTGACTTCTCTATGACTCTGCCCCGTGACCCTGCCCCGTGACTCTGCCCTGTGACTCTGCCCCGTGACTCTGCCCATGACTCTGCCCGTGACTCTGCCCCGTGACTCTGCCCCGTGACCCTGCCCCGTGACCCTGCCCCGTGACTCTGCCCCGTGACCCTGCCCCGTGACCCTGCCCCGTGACCCTGCCCCGTGACTCTGCCCCGTGACTCTGCCCCGTGACCCTGCCCCGTGACTCTGCCCCGTGACTCTGCCCCGTGACTCTGCCCCGTGACCCTGCCCCGTGACCCTGCCCCGTGACCCTGCCCCGTGACCCTGCCCCGTGACTCTGCCCCGTGACTCTGCCCCGTGACTCTGCCCCGTGACTCTGCCCCGTGACCCTGCCCCGTGACCCTGCCCCATGACCCTGCCCCGTGACTCTGCCCCGTGACCCTGCCCCGTGACTCTGCCCCGTGACTCTGCCCCGTGACCCTGCCCCGTGACCCTGCCCCGTGACTCTGCCCCGTGACTCTGCCCCTTGACTCTGCCCCGTGACCCTGCCCCGTGACCCTGCCCCGTGACCCTGCCCCGTGACTCTGCCCCGTGACTCTGCCCCGTGACCCTGCCCCGTGACCCTGCCCCGTGACTCTGCCCCGTGACTCTGCCCCGTGACCCTGCCCCGTGACCCTGCCCCGTGACCCTGCCCCGTGACTCTGCCCCGTGACTCTGCCCCGTGACTCTGCCCCGTGACTCTGCCCCGTGACTCTGCCCCGTGACCCTGCCCCGTGACTCTGCCCCGTGACTCTGCCCCGTGACCCTGCCCCGTGACCCTGCCCCGTGACTCTGCCCCGTGACTCTGCCCCGTGACTCTGCCCCGTGACTCTGCCCCGTGACTCTGCCCCGTGACCCTGCCCCGTGACCCTGCCCCGTGACCCTGCCCCGTGACTCTGCCCCGTGACTCTGCCCCGTGACTCTGCCCCGTGACTCTGCCCCGTGACTCTACCCCGTGACCCTGCCCCGTGACCCTGCCCCGTGACTCTGCCCCGTGACTCTGCCCCGTGACTCTGCCCCGTGACCCTGCCCCGTGACTCTGCCCCGTGACTCTGCCCCGTGACTCTGCCCTGTGACTCTGCCCCGTGACTCTGCCCCGTGACTCTGCCCCGTGACTCTGCCCTGTGACTTTGCCCCGTGACTCTGCCCCGTGACTCTGCCCCGTGACTCTGCCCCGTGACTCTGCCCCGTGACTTTGCCCCGTGACTCTGCCCCGTGACTCTGCCCCGTGACTCTGCCCCGTGACTCTGCCCCGTGACTTTGCCCCGTGACTCTGCCCCGTGACCCTGCCCCGTGACTCTGCCCCGTGACTCTGCCCCGTGACTCTGCCCCGTGACTCTGCCCCGTGACTCTGCCCCGTGACTCTGCCCCATGACTCTGCCCTGTGACTCTGCCCCGTGACTCTGCCCCGTGACTCTGCCCCGTGACTTTGCCCTGTGACTCTGCCCCGTGACCCTGCCCCGTGACTCTGCCCCATGACTCTGCCCTGTGACTCTCCCCCGTGACCCTGCCCCGTGACTCTGCCCTGTGACTTTGCCTCGTGACTCTGCCCCATGACTCTGCCCTGTGACTCTCCCCCGTGACCCTGCCCCGTGACTCTGCCCCATGACTTTGCCCTGTGACTCTGCCCCGTGACTCTGCCCCGTGACTCTGCCCCGTGACTCTGCCCCGTGACTGCCCCGTGACTCTGCCCCGTGACTCTGCCCCGTGACTCTGCCCCGTGACTCTGCCCCGTGACTCTGCCCCGTGACTCTGCCCTGTGACTCTGCCCCGTGACTCTGCCCCGTGACTCTGCCCCGTGACTCTGCCCCGTGACTGCCCCGTGACTCTGCCCCGTGACTCTGCCCCGTGACTCTGCCCCGTGACTGCCCCGTGACTCTGCCCCGTGACTCTGCCCCGTGACTCTGCCCCGTGACTCTGCCCCGTGACTCTGCCCCGTGACTCTGCCCTGTGACTCTCCCCCGTGACCCTGCCCCGTGACTCTGCCCCGTGACTTTGCCCTGTGACTCTGCCCCGTGACCCTGCCCCGTGACTCTGCCCCGTGACTCTGCCCCGTGACTCTGCCCCGTGACTTTGCCCCGTGACTCTGCCCCGTGACTCTGCCCCGTGACTCTGCCCCGTGACTCTGCCCCGTGACTCTGCCCTGTGACTCTCCCCCGTGACCCTGCCCCGTGACTCTGCCCCGTGACTTTGCCCTGTGACTCTGCCCCGTGACCCTGCCCCGTGACTCTGCCCCGTGACTCTGCCCCGTGACTCTGCCCCGTGACTCTGCCCCATGACTTTGCCCTGTGACTCTGCCCCGTGACCCTGCCCCGTGACTCTGCCCCGTGACTCTGCCCTGTGACTCTGCCCCGTGACTCTGCCCCGTGACTCTGCCCCGTGACTCTGCCCCATGACTTTGCCCTGTGACTCTGCCCTGTGACTCTCCCCCGTGACCCTGCCCCGTGACCCTGCCCCGTGACTCTGCCCCGTGACTCTGCCCTGTGACTCTGCCCCATGACTCTGCCCTGTGACTCTGCCCCGTGACCCTGCCCCGTGACTCTGCCCCATGACTCTGCCCTGTGACTCTGCCCCGTGACCCTGCCCCGTGACTCTGCCCCGTGACTCTGCCCTGTGACTCTGCCCCGTGACTCTGCCCTGTGACTCTGCCCCATGACTGCCCTGTGACTCTCCCCCGTGACCCTGCCCCGTGACTCTGCCCCATGACTCTGCCCTGTGACTCTGCCCCGTGACCCTGCCCCGTGACTCTGCCCTGTGACTCTCCCCCGTGACTCTGCCCCCTGACTCTGCCCCGTGACCCTGCCCCATGACTCTGCCCTGTGACTCTCCCCCGTGACCCTGCCCCGTGACTCTGCCCCATGACTCTGCCCCGTGACCCTGCCCCGTGACTCTGCCCCGTGACTCTCCCCCGCGCGTCTCGTTTCCCCGCGCCTGGCAGTGAAGTACGAGAGGATCCGCTTCCTGGTGACGGCGCTGCGCAACTCGGTGGAGGTGTACGCCTGGGCCCCCAAACCCTACCACAAGTTCATGGCCTTCAAGGTGTTTGCTCGGTTGCGCACGCGCCTGCACGGCAGCGACACGGACTAAGGTTACCCCCCGCCGTGTGCTGCCAGTTACAGCCAGAGCCAGCATCGTCAGGCAGTTTCCAGAATCGTGAAAATGCCCACCGGTCTTGGGCCTCAAAACAGATGGCGTGACGTCATCAATGTGCTACCCATTGTCAATTTGGGTGGAGTCGCTACTGTGGCTTGCGTTTCTCACTGGCTCGGGTCGCTTAATTGGCGGGTGTTGCCGATTGGCTGGCGTTGCCGATTGGCTTGTGTGGTGGGTGAGACGCTGATGCAATTACCGCTTGGGTTTACACCAACTGCGTACGCATTTAAAACACGTCTCTTAGAATATGTCCGTTACTGGAAAAATCCTACGTGAATGCACCCGCTAGCTCGAAAACTTCTAACCAGCGAAAAAAAACACTTTTAAAACACTTTCGCAAAAAACACGTGGAGATGTCCTCGTTCGCTCCGATCACCGCTGCCTAACACTCGCTCACTCCAGCGCTCGCTCGCTCACTTGCTCACTCACAACTGACTCACACTCGCACTCATTCGCTCGCTCACTTGCATCACCATTCAGTCGCTCGCTCACTCGCTTCACCATTCAGTCGCTCGCTCACTCACTTCACCGCTAGCTCGCTCGCTCACTTCAGCACCGACTCTCTCATCTCGCTCACTCGCTCAGTTCATCACTCGCTCGTTGACTCGCATCGCAATTGACTCGCACTCTCACATCACTTGTTCGCATCACCGCTTAATTACTTACATCACTCACTCACGCCCACTCACTCGCTTGCCCACTCGCTCCCCCGCTCAGACCATCGCTCACTCTCTCTCTCGCGCTTGCTCGCTCACTCACGGACTGAGGTGGGTTGCCCCCCCTCCGCCCGTGTGCCCACCAGTCGTTCGGCGAGCTGCCACACCGCCCCCAGCTGGTGGACTTGACAGTGGAGGAGTCCCAGAGACTGAAGGTCGTGTACGGTTCCAATGCCGGCTTCCACGCCATCGACGTCGACTCGGGAAACCCCTACAACATCTACCAGCCCACTCACGTGAGTGGGACACTGATACCATCGTGGATAGTTAATTTGATTTATTGATGGGTGAAAGGAAGGATTAATTGATGGGTATACTAACGCATGGAACGTTTGTTTGATGGCCGGTTGGATGGATGAAAGGATGGATGGATCGATTCATTGAACGACGGTTGAGTAGATTGTGCGTGTGAGCATCGATAGATCAATTGATCAAATTGACGGCCGATTCCTTGACGACTCTTCGATGGACAATGCACGTTGACCGCATCTCCGATTAGCGCGGTTTGGCTAGGTAATAGTGCGAAAGATGATGAAGATGACGATGATGACGACGACGAAGACGATGACGACGATGATGACGACAATGATGACGACGACGAGTATGACAAGGGCGACGAGGTACAACGTGCGCGTGTCTGCCGCGACACGTGCGTGCAGATACAGGGCAGCGTCTCGCCCTACTCCATCATCGTGCTGCCCAACACGGACGGCATGGAGCTGCTGCTGTGCTACGAGGACGAGGGCGTCTACGTGAACACCTACGGGCGCATCACCAAGGACGTGGTGCTGCAGTGGGGAGAGATGCCCACCTCCGTCGGTACGGCGGAGACCTGGGGGGGGGGGGGAGGCGCGCGCGAGACGTTTAGCCTCGACAGACCATCGGGGCAATGTGCCATGAGCGAAGTTGGGCCCGTGAAGGCGGAGCGTGAAGGAGCGTGGAGGAGCGTGGAGCGCCACGCCAACTCCGGTTATCTCTCGCGACAGCAGCGGCGGCTTTTTGGCTCGTCGTCGAACAAAGACGGCAGTCGCCGCATCGCTCGGCGCTTTCTGCGGCCGTCTGGAACGCTCTTCCCTCCGATGTCGGGAAGCCACCGGGGATGTTTACCTTTCAATCATCATCGAGATTGAAAACTCATTTCTTTGGAACTGCTTTTTGTGTTCAGTTTGTTGTCCTTCCCGCGCGCCTCCGATTAGCACGGTTGGCTACGTACGGTGCGAAAGAAGTTCTACACACACATACGTCGGGGCAAGTGCTGTTATGCGAGTAGCACCTACGAAGGGCCGGCGTGGCACACCTATGAAGGGGTGGGTGGCCGGCACCCACGTCCTGCCACCTTTGTCTCCCGAGTGCCGATGTTCACGTTTATCCGCAACCGGTGCTCATTTAATGCCGAGTCGACCGAGCGGGAGGACCTGTTCGGTGTGTTCGATATCGACGGTGGCCGTGAGCGGGAATCGAACTCCGGGTCGCCGGGTTCGTAGCGCTGTTGCCGTTAGCCACTGCGCTGCTACCGCCGCTAGATTTGTGCACACACGCGCAAACGTACGGAAACGCGCGCGTCGGCTCTGTAACGCGGTGGCACGGTGACCCTCGTCAAGACGTTTCGGCGTAAATTAAAACGGTTTCTCTGAAGTTGTCCTGCTCTTCCCGAAATTGTTTGCAATTCTGTTACTTAACCAAAATGTCTGCCCCTTCCCGCCCCCCCCCATCTCCATGTCTGTTTCCTGTCTCTCCGACGCTGTGTTGGTTCCTCCATCATCCATCTCTCGATATGCCCATCTGTTCATCCAATCCACACCCATCGATCCATCTCTTTATTTATACGATCCATCCGCTCTGTGTATCCATAATCCATCCACGTCTCTCTGTCTATCTGCTCGTGCATCCCTCTGTCCCATACAATCCATCCATCTGTATATCACATCCGTAATACATCCATCGAATCGGCCCACCCGCCCATCCCTCCCTCCCGCCTCTCCTCCGCTCTGGCACGTGCCCTCCTCTTCCTCCTCCTCCGCCGCCTGCCGTGCAGCGTACATCCGCTCCAACCAGATCATGGGCTGGGGCGAGAAGGCGATCGAGATCCGCTCGGTGGAGACGGGACACCTGGACGGCGTCTTCATGCACAAGCGAGCCCAGCGGCTCAAGTTCCTGTGCGAGAGGAACGACAAGGTAGCACCCTCTCCCCCACAATACTGCCCCCCAATACTGCCCCCCAATCCCGCCCCCCCCAATCCCTCCCCACGATCCCTCCCTGCCCCCCGTGTGTGCGCGTGTGGGGAGCGGTGGCGTGGCGGTCAGCGAGCCGCTGCGCTACGAACCCGGCGACCCGAGTTCGAATCCCCGCTCACGGTCACAACCTGTGACGATTACGTGAACCGGTTCTGGGCCCTACCCTAGGTCGACTCGGCCTCAAATGAGTACCTGGTGCGGTGTGTAAACATCGTCACCGGGGAGACAAAGGCGGTCGGGCGTGGTGCTGGCCACCCACCCCCTCGTGTACCGAGCTGGCCTTCGTAGTTACTCACTAACAGCACTTGCCCTAAAAGTCTGTTGAGGCTACACGGGGGATCTTCGTCTTTGTGTGTGTCTTGGTCTTTTGCGTGCCGGGCGTGGTGCTGGCCACCGCCCTCCCTCGTAATAGGCGTCACTTAACAGCACTTGCCCCGGCGGTCTGTTAAAGCCTATACGGTGGGGGGGGGATCTTTGTCTTTGTGTGTTCGTGCGAGAAGCGGGTGGTGTAGCGGGTTAGTGCGACGTACCCGACGACCCGAGTTCACAATCAACATTGCTGACGAATGTCTCCTACAGTCTGTTTAAAGGTGACACGTGGCGGGGGCTGTATCTGTACCTATACACCTGGCGCTGTGTCTGCCTGTCGGTTGCCTATCTGCCAGTCGTCGTGACTCACCGTCAAAGTTACCCCCCTGTGGCTTGTTACAGTCGCTGAAGGGGCAACGCCTCCCCAGGTTTTTCCGGCAACTGAGATGGAAATAGATGCCAACGTATTGGGGCGATGGCCGCTTTGTGGTGGTGGTGGTGGTGGTGGGGGGGGTGGGGGGGGTGTGGAGATTGTCGGGGTGGGGGGGGTAGGGCACGTTGATGAACCCCACCCAAATTAATCACCGAGCCAAACGCCCCTTTACATAATCGCGTGTCGCAACGCGGTCGGTAAATTGTCCGCGGTCCTTTTGTTTCCGCGCGCCTGTTTCTTGCGACAGCGCTGATGTGAAGCGACGTAACAACGCACCAACGTAGCAGCAACGTAGTAGCGATGCAACAACGTACCAACGTAGCACCGATGTAGCAGCGACGTAACAACGCACCAACGTAGCAGCAACGTAGTAGCGACGTAACAACGCACCAACGTAGCAGCAACGTAGTAGCGACGCAACAACGCACCAACGTAGCACCGATGTAGCAGCGACGTAACAACGCACCAACGTAGCAGCAACGTAGTAGCGACGTAACAACGCACCAACGTAGCAGCAACGTAGTAGCGACGCAACAACGCACCAACGTAGCACCGATGTAGCAGCGACGTAACAACGCACCAACGTAGCAGCAACGTAGTAGCGACGTAACAACGCACCAACGTAGCAGCAACGTAGTAGCGACGTAACAACGCACCAACGTAGCACCGATGTAGCAGCGACGTAACAACGCACCAACGTAGCAGCAACGTAGTAGCGACGTAACAACGCACCAACGTAGCAGCAACGTAGTAGCGACGTAACAACGCACCAACGTAGCAGCAACGTAGTAGCGACGCAACAACGCACCAACGTAGCACCGATGTAGCAGCGACGTAACAACGCACCAACGTAGCAGCAACGTAGTAGCGACGTAACAACGCACCAACGTAGCAGCAACGTAGTAGCGACGTAACAACGCACCAACGTAGCACCGATGTAGCAGCGACGTAGCAGCGCCGTGCAGCGACTTAAATCAACGTCGCGATGTAGCGACGGTCTGAGCTGACGCCACGCCAGGGTTTGTGCAACCGGCCGGCTCGGTTTCTCCGTTCACCGGATTCTCCCGGATTAGAAGACGTTGGGAAGATCAAGGTGCATCCCCAACCTTTGAGGTCACTTGGAAAAAAAGTACCGTACGCAAACGGTGTGTTTAGATTCTAGATTTGAAGCTTTCGTGACTGCAAGGATTCATATTCTTAGGTTTTTTCGGTAAAGTCACGTAGGTAAAATTTTTTTAATTAAAATTAATGAAAGTAAAATAAAATTAAAATTAAAATCACGACGTTTCGGAGGCAACACAAGCTTCCGTCTTCAGGTGGAACCGTCACAGCACGCTCGCTGTATCAAGTAAATGAGATATTCCAAGAGATACTACCCCGTATATATACTGGTTAAGGGGGGGGGGGGGATGGGCTGGGACAGGCCCCCTTTTTTATATTATTAAGGTAAGGTGCGGTATGTTTACAATGGGGAGGATACAGTGCTCGTTACGGAGAGACGCATTCACAACCCGCCTGTTTGAGCGCGCTCCGTTACACTCCGCGGCGCTGGTTATTGTTCTCTGTGGAGAAACGACGCTCACAATATCACGGTGTCGTCACGGCAACGCTCACAGCAAGACGCCTTTCTGCGGTTAAAGTTTGTATGTTCTGCCGTTTCATGCCACGTGGGGTTTTATTCCAGGTTCTTCGGTTTCCTTCTGTAGAAAAAACACGGCAACTTGTATCGCCCTTAACATCCCAATGCTGAAAGATCACCTGCAAATTACTTAATTGCACATACAGCAGGTTCAACATAGAATATATGGACTCGCACAGAGACCCATAGACTCGCACAGAGACCCATAGACTCACACAGAGACCCATAGACTCACACAGAGACCCATAGACTCACACAGACCCATAGACTCGCACAGAGACCCATAGACTCACACAGAAAGCCATAGACACTCACACAGAGACCCATAGACTCACACAGACCCATGGACTCGCACAGAGACCCATAGAATCGCACAGAGACCAATAGACACTCGCACAGGGACCCATAGACACGCACAGAGACCCATAGACCCCCACGGCAGAGACTCATAGACTCTCGCAGAGACCCATAGACTTACACAGCAGAGACCCACAGACTCACACAGCAGAGACCCACAGACTCACACAGCAGAGACCCATAGACTCACACAGCAGAGACCCATAGACCCACACAGAGACCCATAGACCCACACAAAGACCCATAGACTCACACAGCAGAGACCCATAGACCCACACAGAGACCCATAGACCCACACAAAGACCCATAGACTCACACAGTAGAGACCCATAGACTCACACAGAGACCCATAGACCCACACAGCAGAGACCCATAGACTCACACAGCAGAGACCCATAGACTCACACAGCAGAGACCCATAGACTCACACAGCAGATACCCATAGACTCACACAGCAGAGACCCATAGACTCACACAGCAGAGACCCATAGACTCACACAGCAGAGACCCATAGACTCACACAGCAGAGTCCCATAGACTCACACAGCAGAGACCCATAGACTCACACAGCAGAGACCCATAGACCCACACAGCAGAGACCCATAGACTCACACAGCAGAGACCCATAGACTCACACAGCAGAGACCCATAGACTCACACAGCAGAGACCCATAGACCCACACAGCAGAGACCCATAGACTCACACAGCAGAGACCCATATACCCACACAGCAGAGACCCATAGACCCACACAGCAGAGACCCATAGACTCACACAGCAGAGACCCATAGACTCACACAGCAGAGACCCATAGACTCACACAGCAGAGACCCATAGACTCACACAGCAGAGACCCATAGACTCACACAGCAGAGACCCATATACCCGCACAGCAGAGACCCATAGACTCGCACAGCAGAGACCCATAGACTCACACAGCAGAGACCCATAGACTCACACAGCAGAGACGCATAGACTCACACAGCAGAGACCCATAGACTCACACAGTAGAGACCCATATACCCACACAGCAGAGACCCATATACCCACACAGCAGAGACCCATAGACTCACACAGAGACCCATAGACTCACACAGCAGAGACCCATAGACTCACACAGCAGAGACCCATAGACTCACACAGCAGAGACCCATAGACTCACACAGCAGAGACCCATAGACTCACAAAGCAGAGACCCATAGACTCACACGGAGAGACCCATAGACTCACACAGCAGAGACCCATAGACTCACACAGCAGAGACCCATAGACTCACACAGCAGAGACCCATAGACTCACACAGCAGAGACCCATAGACTCACACAGAGACCCATAGACTCACACAGCAGAGACCCATAGACTCACACAGCAGAGACCCATAGACTCACACAGCAGAGACCCATAGACTCACACAGAGACCCATAGACTCACACAGAAGAGACCCATAGACTCACACAGCAGAGACCCATAGACTCACACAGCAGAGACCCATAGACTCACACAGCAGAGACCCATAGACTCACACAGCAGAGACCCATAGACTCACACAGCAGAGACCCATAGACTCACACAGCAGAGACCCATAGACTGACACAGCAGAGACCCATAGACTGACACAGCAGAGACCCATAGACTCACACAGCAGAGTCCCATAGACTCACACAGCAGAGACCCATAGACCCACACAGCAGAGACCCATAGACTCACACAGCAGAGTCCCATAGACTCACACAGCAGAGACCCATAGACCCACACAGCAGAGACCCATAGACTCACACAGCAGAGACCCATAGACTCACACAGCAGAGACCCATAGACCCACACAGCAGAGACCCATAGACTCACACAGCAGAGACCCATATACCCACACAGCAGAGACCCATATACCCACACAGCAGAGACCCATAGACTCACACAGAGACCCATAGACTCACACAGCAGAGACCCATAGACTCACACAGCAGAGACCCATAGACTCACACAGCAGAGACCCATAGACTCACAAAGCAGAGACCCATAGACTCACACGGAGAGACCCATAGACTCACACAGCAGAGACCCATAGACTCACACAGCAGAGACCCATAGACTCACACAGCAGAGACCCATAGACTCACACAGCAGAGACCCATAGACTCACACAGAGACCCATAGACTCACACAGCAGAGACCCATAGACTCACAAAGCAGAGACCCATAGACTCACACAGCAGAGACCCATAGACTCACACAGCAGAGACCCATAGACTCACACAGAGACCCATAGACTCACACAGAAGAGACCCATAGACTCGCACAGCAGAGACCCATAGACTCACACAGCAGAGACCCATAGACTCACACAGCAGAGACCCATAGACTCACACAGCAGAGACCCATAGACTCACACAGCAGAGACCCATAGACTCACACAGCAGAGACCCATAGACTGACACAGCAGAGACCCATAGACTCACACAGCAGAGACCCATAGACTCACACAGCAGAGACCCATAGACTCACACAGCAGAGTCCCATAGACTCACACAGCAGAGACCCATAGACCCACACAGCAGAGACCCATAGACTCACACAGCAGAGACCCATAGACTCACACAGCAGAGACCCATAGACCCACACAGCAGAGACCCATAGACTCACACAGCAGAGACACATATACCCACACAGCAGAGACCCATAGACCCACACAGCAGAGACCCATAGACTCACACAGCAGAGACCCATAGACCTACACAGCAGAGACCCATAGACCCACACAGCAGAGACCCATAGACTCGCACAGCAGAGACCCATAGACTCACACAGCAGAGACCCATAGACCCACACAGCAGAGACCCATAGACTCACACAGCAGAGACCCATAGACTCACACAGCAGAGACCCATAGACTCACACAGCAGAGACCCATATACCCACACAGCAGAGACCCATAGACCCACACAGCAGAGACCCATAGACTCACACAGCAGAGACCCATAGACCCACACAGCAGAGACCCATAGACCCACACAGCAGAGACCCATAGACTCACACAGCAGAGACCCATATACCCACACAGCAGAGACCCATATACCCACACAGCAGAGACCCATAGACTCACACAGAGACCCATAGACTCACACAGCAGAGACCCATAGACTCACACAGCAGAGACCCATAGACTCACACAGCAGAGACCCATAGACTCACAAAGCAGAGACCCATAGACTCACAAAGCAGAGACCCATAGACTCACACGGAGAGACCCATAGACTCACACAGCAGAGACCCATAGACTCACACAGCAGAGACCCATAGACTCACACAGCAGAGACCCATAGACTCACACAGCAGAGACCCATAGACTCACACAGAGACCCATAGACTCACACAGCAGAGACCCATAGACTCACAAAGCAGAGACCCATAGACTCACACAGCAGAGACCCATAGACTCACACAGCAGAGACCCATAGACTCACACAGAGACCCATAGACTCACACAGAAGAGACCCATAGACTCACACAGCAGAGACCCATAGACTCACACAGCAGAGACCCATAGACTCACACAGCAGAGACCCATAGACTCACACAGCAGAGACCCATAGACTCACACAGCAGAGACCCATAGACTCACACAGCAGAGACCCATAGACTGACACAGCAGAGACCCATAGACTCACACAGCAGAGACCCATAGACTCACACAGCAGAGACCCATAGACTCACACAGCAGAGTCCCATAGACTCACACAGCAGAGACCCATAGACCCACACAGCAGAGACCCATAGACTCACACAGCAGAGACCCATAGACTCACACAGCAGAGACCCATAGACCCACACAGCAGAGACCCATAGACTCACACAGCAGAGACCCATATACCCACACAGCAGAGACCCATAGACCCACACAGCAGAGACCCATAGACTCACACAGCAGAGACCCATAGACCTACACAGCAGAGACCCATAGACCCACACAGCAGAGACCCATAGACTCGCACAGCAGAGACCCATAGACTCACACAGCAGAGACCCATAGACCCACACAGCAGAGACCCATAGACTCACACAGCAGAGACCCATAGACTCACACAGCAGAGACCCATAGACTCACACAGCAGAGACCCATATACCCACACAGCAGAGACCCATAGACCCACACAGCAGAGACCCATAGACTCACACAGCAGAGACCCATAGACCCACACAGCAGAGACCCATAGACCCACACAGCAGAGACCCATAGACTCGCACAGCAGAGACCCATAGACTCACACAGCAGAGACCCATAGACTCACACAGCAGAGACCCATAGACTCACACAGCAGAGACCCATAGACTCACACAGCAGAGACCCATAGACTCACACAGCAGAGACCCATAGACTCACACAGCAGAGACCCATAGACTCACACAGCAGAGACCCATATACCCACACAGCAGAGGCCCATAGACTCACACAGAGACCCATAGACTCACACAGCAGAGACCCATAGACTCACACAGCAGAGACCCATAGACTCACACAGCAGAGACCCATAGACTCACACAGCAGAGACCCATAGACTCACACAGCAGAGACCCATAGACTCACACGCAGAGACCCATAGACTCACACGGAGAGACCCATAGACTCACACAGCAGAGACCCATAGACTCACACAGCAGAGACCCATAGACTCACACAGCAGAGACCCATAGACTCACACAGCAGAGACCCATAGACTCACACAGAGACCCATAGACTCACACAGCAGAGACCCATAGACTCACACAGCAGAGACCCATAGACTCACACAGCAGAGACCCATAGACTCACACAGCAGAGACCCATATACCCACACAGCAGAGACCCATAGACTCACACAGAGACCCATAGACTCACACAGCAGAGACCCATAGACTCACACAGCAGAGACCCATAGACTCACACAGCAGAGACCCATAGACTCACACAGCAGAGACCCATAGACTCACACAGCAGAGACCCATAGACTCACACAGCAGAGACCCATAGACTCACACAGCAGAGACCCATAGACTCACACAGCAGAGACCCATAGACTCACACAGCAGAGACCCATAGACTCACACAGCAGAGACCCATAGACTCACACAGCAGAGACCCATAGACTCACACAGCAGAAACCCATAGACTCACACAGCAGAGACCCATAGACTCACACGGAGACCCATAGACCCACACAGAGACCCATAGACCCACACAAAGACCCATAGACTCACACAGCAGAGACCCATAGACCCCCACAGAGACCAATATTGTTTGTTGTCCTTCCCACGCACTTCCGATTAGCACGGTTGGCTACGCGCGATTCAAAAGAAGTTCAACATCCATACATACGTGCGTCACGCTAACAACACGCCTTGTTCCTCCGTGTGCCTGTCCTCCCTCCTGTGCGCGCCAGGTGTTCTTTGCGTCGGTGCGTTCAGGAGGTACCAGCCAGGTGTACTTCATGACACTCAACCGGACGTCCATCATGAACTGGTGAAATCGTGGGCCGGTGACGGTGGCGGCGGCATCGTTGGCGGTGCTGGTGGCGTCGTTGGCGGTGCTGGCGGCGTCGTTGGCGGTGCTGGTGGCATCGTTGGCGGTGCTGGCGGCATCGTTGGCGGTGCTGGCGGCGTTGTTGGCGGTGCTGGCGGCGTCGTTGGCGGTGCTGGGGGCATCGTTGGCGGTGCTGGCGGCGTCGTTGGCGGTGCTGGCGGCGTCGTTGGCGGTGCTGGCGGCGTCGTTGGCGGTGCTGGCGGCGTCGTTGGCGGTGCTGGCGGCGTCGTTGGCGGTGCTGGCGGCGTCGTTGGCGGTGCTGGCGGCGTCGTTGGCGGTGCTGGTGGCGTCGTTGGCGGTGCTGGTGGCGTCGTTGGCGGTGCTGGTGGCGTCGTTGGCGGTGCTGGAGGCGTCGTTGGCGGTGCTGGTGGCGGTGCTGGAGGTGGGGGGGGGGCAGCTACGGTGGAAGCTGCCCAGCAGGGAGTGGCTGCCCCTACGGCAAGAACTTCCCCTCTACGAACGGAAATGCGAAATGCAAAAAAAAAAAGCAATTGCAGATTCAACATCCCCGACGCCGCGATGAAATAGGAATCGCCCTACGGATGGAGTGTGCGTGCGTGCGTGTGTGTTTTATACAAAACAAAAAAGCTAACGCGAATGTCTAATAATGCAAATAAGACAGACTTCTTTTTTTCTTTATCCTTTTTTTGTCGTTGAATCAAAAGGTAGAGAGAGGAGGGGAGACAGTGTTACGTGCGCTGGGGAGCGGGTGGAGGAGGGGTTAAACGCGAAACTGTTATCAGCCGCAAACTGCGAGCGTTCGCGGCGAGGGCCAGAGAGAGAGAGGCCGGCAAAACGCGGGCGGCGTGGAACTCCCCCGCTACGCAAACCGCACGCAATCCCCACGCAATCCCCACGCAATCCCCACGCAATCCCCACGCAATCCCCGCCGCGTGACGGGGGCAGGCGCTCGCGTCTGGGCGAGAGAGAGCTCGCGTTTCACTTCGGTTTCGGTTGAGCGGCGGTAGCGATGGGCCGTCCCGTGGCCCTGTAGTCGAGCGTCCGGGAGGCCCTCGCCCCCCCCCCCCCCCGCCGCCCCCCGTTGGCTCCGCCGCTTAGCGACACGCGCGCGGAGGAGCCGAACGTCGCCGTGTGTTTTGTTTTTTTGTTTTGCCTCGTGTTGTACCGCCACGCGTTCTTCAGCAGCGACGTCCGGCGTTTAAACGAAACTTACGACTTTTTTAACTTTAGACGTATTAAAATTAAACAGTTTTTATTATTTTACCAGGTAAGGCCCACTGAGCCGTTAGCTTTGTTTTTTCAGAAGCGACCTGGCCGCAAATCATGGCTCAACGAAGTGGCTTATCGCGTGGACATGTACAGCAGCCAAATACGATGCACGTCGATTCTCAATGCGGAGGGGGAAAAAAACCAGAGGACCCGGAGAAAAAATCCACGCGACCACGGGGAGAACAAATATAGACGCGTCGAGGTCAGGATAGAAGCCCCGCGGTCTGCTGTGTATAACCAAGCGCGCAAAGTCGTTAACATCTTGCCACCGTGGCACCCCCCGTGAAGATTCTCCGAGCGCGTGGAGCGAAACGTCGGACGTCGTGCGTTGCCGAATGACGAAACGCAACCCGACACCGCATCATCGGAGAGCTGCAGGGAGAGGGAAGTTGGACAGATACTTGGGCACGTGTTGAGAAGGGAAACGGGGCACGTGTTGTTTACTGCTGCGGGCGGGGGGGGGGGGGTCCGTTACTTCGTGCCTGCCCGTCGCGAAACGTCACGGGCAGCCTCGTAAGGGGCAGCCCCCCGGCGTGGGTCGGCGGCGTCGTCCCGCGTAGCGAAGTTGGCCGGGAGCTGCGCGGGTCGCAGAAGGAGGGGTGGGGGAGGAGGGAGCGTGGAGACGCGGGAAATGGGAAATGTAAACGGGAAACACGATCGGAGAGCTCGCTATCACGGTTCGGCTTTAAATATGATCACGTTTTTCTTATTTTACCCTTTAATTACCAAAAATGTAACCCCACCGCACCGCACACGGAACGGCCGCTTAACGTTCACTTGTTTTTATTACTAATGCAGGATTTTCTTGGTGTTTGGCAAGTGGTGCCCGGGGGGGGTGTAAGGGGATTGACTCTGAAAGCCTGTGGCCAACAGCCGACGCACAGGGAAGCCACGGGGGTGCCCACGTGCACACGGCTATCGCCGCGATCACGCTCCTCCGTGGCAACGGGGGGGGGGGCCGTGGCATCCTGGTACGACCACAACAACAACAACAACGACAAAAACTCCACGTTCGTGGACGACACGGCCCTGAAAGCAACAATCAACGTTTAGCGTCTTCGCTTTGTTGCGTCTCTCCGACGTAAAGAAAGGGCCGCTTGCCCGAAACGTCGCCTATCGATTTCTTTCGGGTTATTGATGAACGGTTTGAGTTCGTTGTTTTGCGCTTCTGCAACCACTACCGACGCAGCATCGCGGCAAGCGGTTTAGTCTTGATTCAACTGCGGCCCGGCTCGTGTGGAGCAACGGTCATTGTGGCCTCGGCGGCGGGAAGGGGGGGGGGCCCTGCTCCTACGTGCGGCGTCTGGCTGGGACTCGCTCAGCGGTCAGTAGAGCGGAGTGTGGACACAGAGGCGCGAGTGGTCACGGTGCATCCTCATCCACCTCTGGACTTGAGGCCTGGCCGTTGTTTATCCACATTTAAAGATTTAACTCGAGGCTGTAAAATAACCAGAACATCCCACCGCAACGGAAGGACTAGCGCAGGCCCGAAAACGAATAAGATTTAACCACGCGCACAAAAGATGCGCGGCATTGCGTGTGTACAAAAGCATCTCTCGGCGTTATCCAGACCACCAACTCGGTAGAACTGAACATGCAGCCATCGCGTCGAGCGTTCGTAACCCTGACGTGAAGACCGTTCAATCTGTCGCAAGAGGGCCACCGTGTCAGCTGAAGCAAAAATCAAAAGCACATCGGGTGATACTTCCCGTGAGAAATTCCACATTCCTATGGAGGGATCCACGTTCGTCAGACCTACGTGACAAAAGCGGGATATCGGCTGTTACAGCCATCTTTCTTTTTGTAACGGTCCCGCGATAGTTTCTTTTTCATTGTTCCACCTGGTCACTCGCGAAGAGATAAATGTTCGGGGCACGGCGGCAGCCAGTCGGATTGGGCCACGCGTCACGTGAATGTCATCTTGTGTGTCTTGGGCCCTTCCGTTAAAGCGGTCGAAACAACAGGCGGGCGCGTCCAGAAAGCCACAGCAGCGGAGAACGTTTCGTTGTGATCGTTGGTCGTGCCACAGCCCCCCTCTCCTGCCCCCCCCCCCCGATTGTAAAGCTCTTCTCTCTGTGCCTAATGTAAATAGCTTAGCTGGGGGGAGGTGGAGGGGGGGGTGAGGAATTAATTGCGGCTCAGACGCAGCTCAGGTCCGCCGTTTCAAATTGGTACGTTCGTTACAACAACAAAAAAGGTGGGGGGTGTGGGTGCAACGCGCGCATGTTGTGTGTGTTGTCGTACACAATCGCGTAGTGAAATGACGGAGGAAGAAAATAAAGAGACTAAAATTTGAAATATCGCGTTAAAAGAAAAAGACGTAGAATAAGTCCACTCCGTCACTACATCGAAAGCAACGGCAAGAATTAAAGGCGTTATATTGTTTTGTATTGCATACACACTATTTTGAAAACTCGCCTAAGCGGGGGGCGGGGGTGGCGGGGGGAGTATTTTAAACGTCCATTAAAGTTTAAGGTTAGCGAAACATTCGTCATTTCTTTCTTGATCACAACAACAACAACAAAGCGTTTTGTTTAAAGCGTGCAGACTAGGCGGAGACGCGTCGGAGTCTTCTAAACGATCTGAAAAGTCGCGTCGTTTGTTTAATCGCTAATAACCGCGCCGCCCACAGTGGCGGTGTGACGTTGAGCATCGCTGGACTTGCGATCCAGAAGTCGCCGGTTCGACCCTTACCTCCCTTGCGCAGCGCTTTGAACGGCGATGTTAAAACTGGGGGTCCACCACGTCGCGTGCCGAGCGGGGTAAAACGCGGGTAACTCCCACCTCTTACAAAAAAACAAAACTGTCTGCCCAGCGTGGGAAGTGCGGGGGTCAAATGCTCTGCGTGGCAGTTCGAAACAGTGGTGCAAGTTTACTTAGATCCTCACCACCAACCACCAACCACCTCTCTTCCACCCAGCGGCAGTAGAAATGGGTACGGCGCGGATAGCTAGTCCATCGGCAGGTCGCGTGCGGCGGGGTCAAGTGTGGGCCTCCGTCTATTGGGTGCGAGCGGACGATCAACAGCGCTGCACCTTTATCTGTTTATGATGATGCCAAGGGGGAGCCACCGCAAGGCGCTTTTTATCGATGTCCGTACCGAACGTCTCGTTGGGTTTTTTTGCTGCCGTAGACTTTGTTTTACTGCGGGTTTTTTTAATGACTTCCTGACTGACACAGGATCGCGCGCGCACGCAGAATCGCGATTATCCACTGCCCCCCCCGCCCCACTCACAAGGGACACGTTTTCTCAGAGCCTAACGCAGCACAAGTTTGTTCTTATTATTGGTGTCAGATCTTTAAATATCCAAACACAGGAGTTGATATTAAAAAACACCTCCGTTAGGTGCTGCGGCGTTGTCCTCCACACTCGCTTTCATCTTGTCGTTGCCGTCGTCACCTGGTGCTTGCTGGCAACATCATCTGGCCGAGTTGGGCGCAAATTAGCGGGTTTTAAATTTAGACATTTCGCGCTGGTGTGGTTTTTTTTCTTACCCCCCCCTTCCCCCTCTCCTTGACGTTTGTTAAAGTCGACGCGCACGATTCGTCATCACGTCTTGAGACTTTTTTTTTTCCGGCCTGAACAATTCGACGACCGCACAATTCAACGACTGGTCCAACACAGAATCTTGCGAGTGGTTCACATTGTTGTACGTGTTCGATTATTTTTTTCTGGAGTTATTTAACGAATTTTTGTTATTGTTTCGTCACTGGCACGGTTTCTTATAATACGTTTATATGAAATCGTAATTTTTTTGAAAAAAAATCATCGGCACATGCCTCGAAATGTCGACTTAAGTAGTGGCCCTGTTTGCGATGAAATGTTTATGTAATTCTGAAATTGCGTAATTTTAATTTAAGATTCAACAAAAATAAAGCTAATCAGGATGAGCTGCTGGCTCTGTTGCCGTCACGGGGCAGGGAGATGTATTGTATACGGACGCTTTGGTTTCCGCCATGAGGGCGCACTCCAATGGCCACACAGCATTATAATGTCGTTATCGCAAACAAAACAAAACGGTGACGATGTTATATTTCGTCGTCGAAGCGTTCGGTGCTTCTGGTAAACGTCGACCGTGAGCGGACGGACATCCGTCATCAAGCGTCACCTTGACTGCCACTGGTACTCAACGCCCAGAGCACACCGACTATGAACAGGCAACTATTCAGACTGAAGACGCTGCCAAGCGATTCCTTGCATGTTGAACTTCTTTCGCACCGTACGTAGCCAACCACTGGGGAAGACCAAACATGGGATACAATTATTATCTAAATGACTTTTAAAAGATTTCCTAGCTTGATCGACTAACTTGGTTGGCTGACTTGATAATATTGACGGGGGGGCGGTTGTGAGGGCGGAAGAAATGGCATTACCGCTCGCACCAACATTTAAAAACCGCGGTGGGCTAAAGTACTCCATCCGCTTGAGTCAACGAGACTTGAAGGGCGGGGAGGGGGGGGTTGGAGGTGTGCCTGTACGAAACCTCCCAAGATCACAAGACCCGGCACGAGTATTTCGCGCACGCCGTCGTAAACTAAACACGGACTAACAATGAACGCTTTCGAGTGCGCCAGAAGTTTCACGCCCGGCGGTGCGTTGGTCGCGACGTCGCCCCCGGCCTGCTCTCGTCGTGTCCAGGGACGAGCTCGGATGGAGCCGAGGCTGTGGCCGTGGTCTTCCCACCGGCACCTCCGATTAGCGCGGTTCGCAACCTACGGCGCTGCGAACCAAGTTCAAGATGCGTGCGTAACGTCGCCCCACCGCCCGCTGCTGCTGCGGTTTTCGCGCCGCGCTTTTTAAACGCCAGGCCATCCTCCTACCTTACTACCTACCCACTACGCCTTGTGCAAGGATGAGCATCTCCCCCCCGCCCCCCCACAAAAAAAATCAAAGCAAGACGAGAAACGGAGGTCATCGATGCGTCTGTAATTTAAGTAAAGCAATACCGCATTGGCGACGTTGATGGGAAACACTTTTACACCCTTAGGCGTAAGCAATATTTCAACACTTTTTGGATACCGTGGATTTTGTTCCGTGATTTTTTTTTTCTCCCCACCAACCACCACGTTCATTTCACTGTCCGTTGAGTGCCCTCTGCAATTGGGAGTCCGTCCTCACGAACGGGCTCGCGCGTGCGCTCCGGTGCGATGACGCACGACGCTGCGCCCGTTACATCCGTGGCTAAAGTTAGCTTTCGCTGATTTCTAGCGTAGCGTCTTGGACAAATCTTATTGGACGTAGTCGTCACTTTTGATTCTTCTTCATCGGGTGCAGTGATGTTGCCACATCCCTCTCGTGTGTTTAATACTCTCACATCGATCCCATTTAGAACTTTTCTCACTTTTTTTTTTGCGCTAACTTATTTGTATTAATGTTATCACGTGATTCTTTTTAAGGTTTAAATTGTTTACAAAGTGTTTGCTTTGTGGTTTTTTTTTTTCCTTGTATTACTGGTATAATATTTATGTTTTTTTTTTACTCTTACACTGAAGCACATACGTTACATAGGCATTAGACATTTTTGTTGCTAAATAGTTTGCGAGCTGATGAGTGATTTTTTTTTCCTTTGTTTTTAATACACGGCAAATGTTAAGGTAACCTTGAAAAAAATGTGTTTTGACAAACTGTTTTTAAACATGGGCCGCAATGAAATCAGCATTCAGGTGGAGCATCGACATTACTGTTAATAAACAAAAAAATAAACTTACGTCTAATGATTAAATTATTAAATATACTTTTGCATTTCACCCTCTCTCCCCTGCTTGGCAGTTCAGAAACAATGGGGGCAAGTTTCAGAAATCCACCACCGTCAACCTCACTCCAGCCAGCAGTAGAAATGTGTCGAGCACAAAGCGTTGATCAAGCGTGGGCTCCGTTTCCCCGACGACGGTCCGCCAGCGGTGGAGCGGGCAGGCAATTGCAGGGTTGCGGCTTTATCCAAAAAATTAGTTTTAATGTGTTAATGTCTTCGCACCTTGCATCCGTCAAACGTCGGCAGTCCGCGCGCCTGGCAGCAACTGCCCTTTTTTGTTGTTGCCGCCGCATGGAAACAAGAGGGCCTGACGATAAACTTTCTGTTGCCACCGTAGCGGTCTCCGAAAGCAGGTGGACGCAGTTGCAGCCTCGCATGTCCCACTCGCTGGGGGGGGGGGGCGTCTGAGGTGCTGGGGGCAGATACGCACATAGGTCAGATACGCGATCATCTATAGCAGCGGTTCTTAACCCTGGGGTGCACGCATCCCTGGGGCGTGTGAGATGCCCTTTCTGACAACCAAAGTGGTGGTGGTGGTGCAGGCCGCAGTAAAAGGTTAAGAACCACTGATCAAGAAAATCTCCGTTAGTACACCAGCGCGCACAGATAAGTCAACGGACGAACAAAAAATAAAGCGCGAGACGGTCGCATATTTTTTTATATTTTGCGTGAACATCTGCAGAAAAAAAAGACCTTTTTACGCGGTGCGCAGTGACCAAGCTGAGCATGGGGGGCGGGTTAGTCGTTTGGGGCTGATATGTCGCGACGGTCGGCTATGCTGTCGGTGCACTGCGATTTGAAGGCGTAAATCGCCCAGACGGATTGGGGCCCTAACGCCGATTATCGGCCGCTTCGCGGCGTTGGCCTCCAAATCCGTCAAAACGGGGTTGTTATGTTTTTTTTGCGCCAATTACATTTTTCCACGCCTGATTTTGGGAAACCAGCAAAACCTGTCTCAGATGGCTGCATGTGCTCACGCCTTGTATTTATACTGTGCCGAATTATGTCACGTCGCTTGCTTGCGGGAGGAGCGTATAACATTTATCCAGTTGGGGCAATACGGCTGTGTTTGGCTGTATACAAAAAAAAAAAGGATAAAGCGATTCTTACTCGAGTGAGCAATTATAGTGGTGCCCCATATCCTGTTTACATCGCCCGAGCCCATGGTGGAAATTCCACGTTGCTGTGGCGGGGTCGTGTCTCTCCACAGGACAAACAATATTGACGTCCCCGCAAAGTGGCACAGTACTCACTTTAAATTTCGATTTAAAGCTTTCGTGACTGCAGGGATTCATCTTCTTGGTTCTTTCGGTAAAGTCACGTAGAAGGGAAATAATTAAATAATACAAATAAAACATTATAAAATAATTCTCACGACACCTGAGAGAACGGCTGCTTGCGTTGTGGCCGAAACGTCGTGAGAATTATTTTATTATGTTAAATTTTTATTATTTTATTATTTCCCTTCTATGTGACTTTACCGAAAGAACCAAGAAGAAGTACTCACTTTATCGACCCTGGAGGAGCGGTCTCCCCCCCCCCCCCCCACCAATCAAGTTTGTGAGCTCGCAGCCTTGAAATTGGGAGCCGCTCACTCTACCGCTTGAGCCCCCCCCCCCCCCGTGAAACACACGGTTGTTGGACCATACTTCACCACGCTGGTCAGTGCAGGTTGGTGAAGGATGCAGGAGGGCGGCAGGGCCGGTCCAGATGTCGCAACTCTCCACTGATGTTAACCCCGGCCGGGAATCGAACTCGGGCCACCAGATAGCGCGGCGGTGGGCGAACAACTCCTCCGCCTTCACTCCACTTCTATTGCTTGTGCTGGAGTTTTTGTTTTCTGTAAACTTAAGCCGCTATCATTTGGTGTGTGGTTTTTTTTGTTTGTCAGCTTGAACATTGCAAGGAGGAGCTTTCCACAGACTTGCCGGCTACTTCCAAGCGTTGGCAGCTGGATGTGAAAAGTGGACGTTGATTATTGCGCCGTTGAGCCATGCGTGGCGGGTGGCGGCGGCGGCGGCGGCTTTTCTCTCGCTTGCAAATCTCGAATATGAATCTAGAGTCGTGAAGAGACGCGAGCTTTTATCTGGGGTGCTGACGCTCGCATGACGGATGCCGCTGCGAGAACACTTTAAGATTTTGCTTTCCAGGTGAATTGACGTAGTCTCCAGATCATAAAGACGCATCCTCTCCCAACTTTTGCTTTTAAAAAAAAAACCGTACCACCATCAACAACAACAACAACAAAAATAGTGCGTCGTCTTATAATCGGGAGAATTACGGTGACTGGAATTTTTTTTCTCCCTCGGTATTTTCTGTGAGCCAATCTTGATATTCATTTTTTTTTGTTACAGCTTCCAAGTTCTGGTCAGCTTTGTAGAATTTCAGAAAAGTTACCCTTGGATGTTCAACTAACGGTTTAATCGGTTTGATAAAATCAAAAACACATGGTCGTGCAGTGTGTGCTAACCAAAACATGTAAACGTGTTTAAGGCCTAACAATTTATCTGGTGTGCTGTCAAACAAGTCATGGCCAACTTTTTAATTCTTATTATTCGTACTGCCTCTAACTTGGGACTTAAAAATAATAAGTTTAAATGCAAGTGAACGGGAGTGGTGATTTAGATGTTTAGGCTTTAAGTGTTTTTATGCTGCAGAATAAAGGTGTATCATCTGTTACAGCGATAAAAAATCAACTAGACACTCGCTCCATATCTTGTATATAAACTTCAAAGAAAAAAGATCTGTAAAGCAAAAAAAATCCACATTTCTACGTAGGTGAGTGTTTTCAGTTTTTCTGACTTATTTTGCTTTTGCAGGAATAATAAAAAGTCATTCTTTGGATCATTCTCTCTTCACAGCCATTTGTAACTATAGACCCATCCATCCCCTTGCTGTAATAGTTTATTCTGAGTAACTTTAAAGAAGAAGAAAATAAATTACTCGCCATATTTTGTGCTCTTTGCGAAAGCTGAAATGCTACAAATGGAAATAAAGTTTTTTTTGTGAATATAAATTGTGAAATGTCTGTTCTTTGTTTGTACAAACTACACGCGGGAACAATTTGCCCTCATTTGCGATTGGTTCCAAGTAAAACCAATGTTTGGCCATATCATGGGACCTTTTTTGCCAGTAGCAAAGTATAAAAAATGATAAGAATAGGAAATAATAAAATAATGAAAATAAAACATGATAAAATACAATTCTCACTATTATTATTTCCCTTCTACGTGACTTTACCGAAAGAACCAAGAAGATGAATCCCTGCAGTCACGAAAGCTTTAAATCGAAATAAGAATAGGGTTTACACCTTTCTGGCAAAGAAAGGTTAAACATATTCTTTGGGTCTTTCGGTAAAGTCACGTAGATAGGTTCAAAGAAAATAACAAAACTACGACGTTTCGATCGCAACACAAGCAGACTGTTTTAAAGGTTTAATCGCTGTCCCCCTTTTTTCTCTTCCTGATGACGACCGCTTGTGTTGCGATCGAAACGTCGTAGTTTTTTTGTTATTTTATTTTAACCTATATACGTGACTTTACCGAAAAGACCCAAATAATATAAATTCCTGCAGTCACGAAAGCTTTAAGTCAAAGGGTAAAACATCATTTTGCTTTGCCAGCAAGGGTAAAAGCGATTCTTATTTTTCGATTTAAAGCTTTCGTGACTGCAGGGATTCATCTTCTTGGTTCTTTCGGTAAAGTCACGAAGAAGGGAAGTAATAAAATAATAAAAAATAAATATAAAACATAATAAAACAATTTCCTTCTACGTGACTTTACCGAAAGAACCAAGAAGACTATTCTTATTTTTCATAATTTGAAACTAGCAAAAAAGGTAACCCATGATACGGCTGCTCACACCCGAGCTATCAATGCTCTGATTGTGCATTGTCCTTGTCTTGTTTGCCTTTTGGTGTCCTCTGGTCTGCCACTGGTGAGGCTAGGCCCTAGAGAAGGCTGTCTAGGGTGTAGGCCAATCAGTTTCAAAGGCGATGCATGTTTTAGAACACGTGTGTTTGCATGTTCACCACAAGTACCGAATGTGGTCAATGCAGTTACTTGATTACTTGCAAAAGGTTTCTATTTGATGTTTGAACATCTCAACACTTTGAAACCTCCTTTTGGCGTCATCTGGTCCAACACCATGTGAGACTAGGCTCGAAGAAAAGCTGTCTCGGGTGTGGACCAATCAAATTCAAGGACAGTGCATACATTATCAGAGTTATGTTTTTTTTTGCATTCCGACCGCAGGTATTGTGGTCAATGCAAACATGACTCTTTGTAAAAAAAAGGTGTCTATTTTGTTGCCAGATAAAAGGGTAAAAAAACAATTATCTCAAGACTTCTTATTTTATTGCTATTTTTTTTCAACCAATGTTTGCTCATTGTCGTGAATTTAGCGCCCTCTAGTGGCTGCAAAGTTTACGCGAATGGTTTTAAAAAAGTGTCCAGGGTGACCCAAAATTTAGGACAGGGTAGGGCGTATATTTTTGTAACGAATCTCATAGGGTTATTTAATCTATTTTCACAAATGTGCAAACGGACAGCCATTAACGTTAACGCAAGCGTGAATTCTCTGTGGAAATGAGTTTCGGATTTAAGAAAAAAAAGATTGCAAGGAGAATCTTTGAACATTCGTCAACGATGGCTTCGTGTCTCAATGCAGCCAAATTTATTTCCATTTTTAAATGTCACCTGAAAAGGAAGACGAATCGTCGACAACGATCACAGATGCAATATTAACTTAAATAAAACATAATAATTATGTTTCGATTTAAAGCTTTCGTGACTGCAGGGATTCATCTTCTTGGTTCTTTCGGTAAAGTCACGTAGAAGGGAAATAATAAAAATAAAACAATACAATTCTCACGACATTTCGATAGCAACACAAGCAATCATCATCAGGTGTGAAAACCACAGCAAGAAAATCATCAGAGGCATGGTTTTCACACGGGGTGATGATTGCTTGTGTTGCAATCGAAACGTCGTGAGAATTGTATTATTTTACTTTTCTTATTTCCCTTCTACGTGACTTTACCGAAAGAACCCAGAATAAATGTCGATATAAAGCGTTCGTGACTGCAGGGATTCATCTTCTTGGTTCTTTCGGTAAAGTCACGTAGAAGGGAAATAATAAAAAAATAAAACATAATAAAAATAATACAATTCTCACGACGTTTCGGCCACAACGCAAGCAGCCGTCCTCAGGTGAAGAACAGGTCTGTCGGAAAGACAATTTGTGTGTCCCGACTTTTGGGCCCCACCCTGTATTATCGACGCAGACCGCGCACTAATCTGATTGCAGCCATCACAACCGTGAAAATCAATTTCGCTCAATGAGAATCGAAGCAACCACCGTCTTACACTCTCGTCTCAGAAACTCTCACGGCGCGTTCCGTTCAAACACGAATGACACCGGGGCTCGAATGTCAACCCGGGTCTGCCTAGCTCGGCGACCCTCACCCCGGCACACCGCGTCCAGTATTCCGCTGGCTACGACTGCGCCGACTTCAGTGTCCGTGCCACTCGCTGCAGTCTGTCCCAGCCGCACGGAACACATTCGCTGAGAGGAAGGGTGAAACCACGAGGGAAACGACGCGGTTAACCAAAACCTCTCTCCGACTTGTTTCCTCAATACTTGAGATTGAGGAAGTAAATTGTTACATTGTTGAGGGTTTTGAGGCCGGGGGGGGGGCTTTGTAAATTATTTCGCGGTACCGGTTTTTTCTTGTTGTTGTTGTTGACTCATGGTGATGTTTTGCGTATGAATCCGCACACCCCGTGTGCTGAGTTTGAGACGGAAAAAAATAACCCGTAAAAACAAAGTGTTTCACTATAAATCCTTTATATGCGTGGCGGCTAGAGTCCTCTCGTCCTCTGGCTTGAGATGGCTGCCACCTATGGGTCAGATGATTGCCTGCCACCATTAAGCAATTGGTAATTAAATATAATTTATTTTTTCCTAAAAAGTGTAACATTTTGGAAAAAAAATTCACGAAAATCAATTGTCACGCACAACGAGTCTGTGTGCAAAATGTCAGCTCGATTGGATCACGGGAAGTGGGTTAAAAAACGACCGAAAGATTTGCACTGTCGTAAGCGCGCAAGCAAGCAAGCAAGTGAACTTAATATAAAGGATTTAAAAAGACGACTTCGCTTATTCCCGAAGATGAGCGGCTGCCTTTCCCAGCCTTGACATGGACAATGTCCTCCTGTACACAGCATCAATGGGACCCCCCCTCCCCTCCCCCCTTTAGTATCAAGACGCGGAATAGAAATTAACAACAATAGGCTCTAACCCTTTCCAGCAATATATGAAACACGAGGTGTTAATATGTTCAAACACAAAATAGATTTGAAGCTTTCGTGACTGCAGGAATCCATACTCTTTGGTTCTTTGGGTGAAGTCACGTGGGTAGAGAAATAACAGATCACGACGTTTCGATCGCAACACAAGCAACCGTCATCAGGTGGGACAACCAGCTGTGGTTGTCCCATCCGATGACGTCGTGATCTATGATGATCTATTAGTATATTATCGTGATCTATTTTTCCACCTACGTGACTTTACCGAATGAACGAAAAATGACCAAATCGATACCTTTTGCAAGGCATCAAGTCTGCATTCATCGGACACATTCGTGGCAAAACATGCAAACAAGAAGGTCCCATCGATATAACTGCTCAGCCCGAGCTAGTCATACTTTTAATTGCACTGTCCGCCAGTTGGCGTTGTTCTCTCTCGTATATCACTGGTGGTGAGACGAGGCCCTCTCTCTTGTATCGGCAAATCCGTTTCAAAGACGGATGCCCAAACATTTTTTTTATCAGAGCCACGTGTTTGTGGCCAGGCCGCTTCTGGAAAAAAGAGCCACAGTATAGCTCAGTGGGCCTTACCTGGTAAAATAAAATAATAGTTAAATTTCGATTTAAAGCTTTCGTGACTGCAGGGATTCATCTTCTTGGTTCTTTCGGTAAAGTCACGTAGAAGGGAAGTAATAAAATAATAAAAATTAAACATAATAAAATAAAATAATTCTCACAACGTCCTTCATCTGAAGACGGCTGCTTGCGTTGTAGCCGAAACGTCGTGAGAATTATTTATTATGTTTTATTTTTATTATTTTATTACTTCCCTTCTACGTGACTTTACCGAAAGAACCAAGAAGAAAAATAATAGTTCAAAAGCAATAGTTTTAAATGTCATAAATCGTGGACAAATCCGTTGGTGGCACCGCACCTCGCCACTGCTTTCCACCCTTGGGTCCAGATCTTACAACTCCTTGCACAGGAAGAGACGCAGTGACAACCCAGAAGATGTGACCTCTGACCGTCTGTCACCATCTCGTGGCGAGCACTGCAACGGCAGTCTCGTCCACCCCACCCCCCCTCTCTTTCAATCCCCCACCTCCCCACGTGTCATCGAGCGCAACCAAACCCCCCGTCTGTAATACTCATCGCCACGTGCTATCCGGAACTTCTGCATTGCTCATACTGTCTTTGCCTCGCAATTTCTAACATCCCTTTCAAACACCTGTGCTCAAATGGCAACAACTTAAATTTAGATTTAAAGCTTCTTTCGTGACTGCAGGAATTCATCTTCTTGGTGCTTTCGGTAAAGTCACGTAGAAGGGAAATAATAAATAATAAAACATAATAAATAATTCTCACGACGTTTCGGCCACAACGCAAGCAGCCGTCCTCAGGTGAAGAACAGGTCTGTCGAGAAGACAGGTGAAGAACAGGTCTGTTGAGACGACAGCCCTGTTCTTCACCTGAGGACGGCTGCTTGCGTTGTGGCCGAAACGTCGTGAGAATTATTTTATTATGTTTTATTATTTATTATTTCCCTTCTACGTGACTTTACCGAAAGAACCAAGAAGATGGCAACAACTTCTGGCGTTTTTTTTCAACATATCAGCGGTGTTTTCAGCTATCGCTGTCTGCACATTCACCCCATAATTGGTTTGTATTTTTACAAACGCTGAGCAGGCGTGACCGAAGGCACTCGTTTTAACGCGCCATATACAACCCTACATTAGCCAGCAATTAGATGCTCAGCCCTGACTCTGTAGCTCGTTAAACGGCGTTAATTCTCCCAGGGTTCACAGCAATTAACACCGTCTAATCGTGGCAGCGATGCCAAAGCCTTCTGCAATGCATTGAAATCCTGGCCACATTTTATGGCAGTAAATAATTGTTTGACCAAACTTCACGCTTGGCAGTGTACGTTTCAGTGTACCTGTTTACTGTATACTATAATAGATGGGTTTTTTTAGGGGGGTTAGATCGCGTAAATATATATGAATGTGTCGTTAAACCCGCCACAGCCAATTAGTAAGGTTTGTCGCGTAAACAGAACGTGGCCAATTCGTCACCAGTACAGCCACACCGGTTGTGTGTTGGAGAGCCAGGCCACAACATTTACAAGCTGAGTTCGACGTTTCGCCAGTAATTATAACGAGCTTCATCAGGCGACAGCCAGGTTTGTGAAGAAGTCCACCTGTTTTCCGTGACAAATCTTACTAATTGGCTGTGTCGTGGGTTTAACGACGCACATTTAAATTTCGATTTAAAGCTTTCGTGACTGCAGGGATTCATCTTCTTGGTTCTTTCGGTAAAGTCACGTAGAATAGACGCTCCAAGCCTGGGGTGTGTCATTCAGACGCTGTCTTCCCGACAGCCCTGTTCTTCACCTGAGGACGGCTGCTTGCGTTGTGGCCGAAACGTCGTGAGAATTATTTTGTTTAATTTTTATTTTATTTTATTATTTCCATTCTACGTGACTTTACGGAAAGAACCAAGAAGACACACATTTATATAATTTACGTGATCTAACCCAAAAAAAACCCTCTTATGGATGATATTGACCGCGAAAGCCTACCACTACTTGTTCAACTTACTGTGTATACTGTTGGGTAGACAGAGGCGGGGGTTCTTTTAGGACACTTTGCAGCTTCGTTTCAAACCTTTCGAATCGGGTGATGTAAGCCTCGCACCACTGCCTGCGACGGAATGATGCACACAGTCCGTGAATAATGCGAATCCCCGTCGCTCGAACTCGCCAGCAATGGCACACTGTGGCTTCGTGTTTGACAACAGTTTACATTTCAAACACTTGGGAGCAGCAGAGCAATTGGTGACATCAGAGTTCAGGGTTCAGCGTGTCGTGGAAACACGGCCTGTGCTACATGTTCTTTCGTGGCGTTTGAAGGGTGTCTGGCAAAGCATCTTATACTGGTAGGAACCTCCTGGTTACACCAGCCCACAGGGGATTATTGTGTCCGTCGTGCAGGGAGGGGCTGGGTGGGGAGGGAGGGGCTGGGTGGGTGGGTGGGGTGGGGAGGGGCTGGGTGGGGAGGGTGGGGAGGGTGGGGAGGGGCTGGGTGGGGAGGGAGGAGCTGGGTGGGTGGGGAGGGTGGGGAGGGGCTGGGTGGGGAGGGGCTGGGTGGGGAGGGGAGGGTGGGGCTGGGTGGAGAGGGTGGGGCTGGGTGGGGGGTGGGAGGGTGGGGTTGGGTGGGGAGGGGCTGGTCACCCCGTGGTGCCCTTATAAAATTCAACGTTTAACCTACTCACGCCGGCTTGTGCCCACCCTCACAGTCGGGCATATTTGCGAAATACACCACGCCGCCGTTGACCCTGGCCATTGACCGAGCAACCCAACGTTCCTATACCAGCTCCCTCCGCAGGAATGTGTTAACCGCGTCTTAATTGGCTTGACATACAGCGATCGTAGCTCATGTTTAATTGGGCGATGATTGGGCCGCGATGAACATCTTTCATCTCCCATTCGCAACAGAGAGGAATCACTCTTTAACGTTTCAGAAGAAACTAGCAATCCCAGCAGCGAATGTGACTGTTAAAACGATGACAATTGCGGGCTGATTGCTTTGAAAAGCGATGCATGCGACGTTGGCATGTGGTTCGCAATCCGTTGGCCCAACTTGCAATGTTAACTGGCAAGCCGATACACAACACGATGGAAGACTTTTATTCATATCAAAGGTTTATTGGGTTAGATCGTGTAAGTGTCAATGTTGTGTCGTAACCCTCCACCACCCGACGCAGCCAATTAGTGAGGGATTTGTCACGTAAACAATTAGTAACTACTTCAGCCCACCGGTGTGTTGGCGAGTAAATCCACAACATTCACAGTTTGACTAGTACGACGTTTCGCTGGTGGTTACATCAGCCAGCATCATCGGGCGTTTTCTGGGGGGGGGGGGGTCAGACATTTGTGACGATGTGTGACGAGGTGGGAGGGGGTTGAGAAATGTGACGTCACATCAAAATGCGCAACTTAAAATGAATATAGACAACACCTTCTACTTAATTAAATTGACTTTTCAATACATGTTTTCTCCTACAACATCAGAGTGCAGCGCCACATTAAATACGCACTACAATGACAAAAGTTTAAAGCGATTTGAAGCATGTTTAATTTTCAAAATGGAAATATTGTTTTTTTTTGGGGGGGGGGGGGGGCAGAGCTTTGTGACGTCATATTTGAGGGGGGGGGTCTGACTTTTTGTGACGCCGTGTGACGAAGGGGGGGGTAAAAAATCGTCCAAAATCGCGTGACGTCATTTATGGGCGGCCCCTAAGAGACATTTCAGAGGCATGTTGGGGCGTAGACGGTGAATGGACAGTGTCTACACGCAAGGTGTTTTAAAAAAGATGGACCCAAATTTCAAAGCAGGCCCAAAGATTACTGCTTTCAAATTTGGGTCCATCTTTTTGACACAGCCTGTATCATCTTGATTTAAAGCTTTCGTGACTGCAGGGAAATCCACAACTCTTTGCTTCTTTCGGTAAAGTCACGTAGGTAGAAAAATAAAACTAAAATAATAATACATCACGACGTTTCGATCGCAACGCAAGCAATCACCTGAAGACGATTGCTTTTGTGTTGCGATCGAAACGTCGTAATCTATTAATTTCTACCCACGTGACTTGACCGTTAGACCCAGAGTATGAATTCCTGCAGCCACGAAAGCTCTAAATCGTAACTGTCTCATCACTGTTTCATTGTTTTTATGGCTTTGTTTTGGTGATTTTCGAAAAGTGTTTTGGTTTGGCCATGTTTGTTTGTTGTAGTACAGAGTAAGACTGATTGCCTTAATCTAAGTTGTTTGTGGTTGTTGTTGTTTGACTTGCATCCCACTGGGATTTTTGCACACAGCGTTGGCGTACGGTGCTTTTTCTGCAATATTTTGCTGTCTTTTCTTGGATTTTCTGTTTGCACTTAGTCACATATTCACTTTAAGATGTTTTCTTGTTCATGTTTTTGTTTTTTGTTTGTTGCGGTTGCACCCGATTCAAGAACGAATGGCTCACAGGGCTATACCTAATAAATGAACTTGAACTTGAAACTTGTGTGAGTCTATGGGTCTCTGCGTGAGTCTGTGGGTCTCTGTGTGAGTCTATGGGTCTCTGTGTGAGTCTATGGCTCTCTGTGTGAGTCTATGGGTCTCTGTGTGAGTCTATGGGTCTCTGTGTGTCTATGGGTCTCTCTGTGAGTGTCTATGGGTCTCTGTGTGAGAGTCTATAGGTCTGTGTGTGAGTGTCTCTGTGTGAGTCTATGGGTCTCTGTGTGAGTCTATGGGTCTCTGTGTGATTCTCGGTGTGAGTCTGTGGGTCTCTGTGTGAGTCTGTCGGTCTCTGCGTGAGTCTATGGGTCTCTGTGTGAGTCTATGGGTCTCTGTGTGAGTGTCTGTGGGTCTCTGTGTGAGTCTATGGGTCTCTGTGTGTCTGTGGGTCTCTGTGTGAGTCTGTCGGTCTCTGCGTGAGTCTATGGGTCTCTGTGTGAGTCTATGGGTCTCTGTGTGAGTTTATGGGTCTCTGTGTGAGTGTCTGTGGGTCTCTGTGTAAGTGTCTATGGGTCTCTGTGTGATTCTCGGTGTGAGTCTATGGGTCTCTGCGTGAGTCTATGGGTCTCTGTGTGAGTCTATGGGTCTCTGTGTGAGTCTATGGGTCTCTATGTGAGTCCATGGGTCTCTGCGTGAGTCTATGGACGTATGTTGAACTTCTTTCGCACCGCGCGTAGGCAAACCCGTGGCAATCTGAAGGCTCATTAGCATAATATATGCACCGAGCCTCGTTAACATAACGCGTCCGCGCCTAGTTATAGTGTCAGGTGACGCGCCCCGCGACCAATCAGCGCGTCCCGCGTAATCGCGCCCTGCCACGCTCCTCCCACCAGAGCATCGGGCGGTGCCATTGGCGGTGGGCGCCAGCCAATGGGACGCCGCGTTTGTGCTCCATGGGCGTGGCCTGCGGGTATATAAAGAAGGGCGGGGACGGCCCCGCCATTTCGCTTTCCCCGCACGCGGCTTCCTCTTGTTCTGCTGCTGCAGTCGTCGTTGTTGTAGGGGACGCAGCGCCATCAATTAAAAAAACAACAGCCAAAACCTCCTCCCCCTTAGCAAACACCAAGCCCGTCAATCATGTCTTGGGACGGCTACATCGGGAGGCTGATGCAGAGCGGCGTGGAGAAAGACGCCGTCATTGTGGGACTGGAATCGAAGTCGGTGTGGGCGTTTCACCCGGGCAGCCACCTGCGAAACATCACGGTGAGGCGATGTCTCCTCTCCTCTCTTCCCTCCTACACCACGGCGAAGATGCCGGGGTGGTGGGGGGGAGAGAGGGAGACGGGGTGGTTAAGCGGGAAGATGGCACGAGAGATGATGGAGTGGATGATGGGCGATTGGGTTTTTTTGTGGGTGGTGAGAGATACGCGGGGTGGTGAGGCGACGCCCAGGGGAGGTTAAGACGCGGTGATAGAGAGAGATGTGGTGGGGTGAGTGGTGGTGCTGATGGTGGTGAGGGTGGTGATGGTGGTGTGGGTGGTGGTGGTGGTGAGGGTTATGGTGGCGTGGGTGGTGTGGGTGGTGGTGATTTGGGTGGGGGTGGTGGTGTGGGTGGTGGTGATGATGGTGGTGGGGGGTCGGATAGAGACGCGAAGGGCTTCGGCTACGCCCTAAGGCGCCTCCACCATGGCACTGCACGAGCTTGCGGTGTCGCCGCGGTCGGGGCTGAGATGGCTTCAATGCGGGGTGGGGGGTGGTGGTGTGGGTGGTGGTGAGATGCATGGTGGTGGTGTGGGTGGTGGTGAGGGGGGGAGATGCATGGTGTGGGTGGTGGTGGTGTGGGAGGTGAGGGGGGGAGATGTGGTGGTGGTGGTGGTGTGGGTGTTGGTGGTGTGGGTGGTGGTGAGATGCATGGTGGTGGTGTGGGTGGTGGTGGCTTGATGCATGGTGGTGGTGAGGGGGGGAGATGCATGGTGTGGGTGGTGGTGGTGAAGTATGGCGGGAGAAGTGGAGAATGCGTTGGGTGGTGGGGTGGGAGAGGAGCAAGAAGAACGACATTGGGGGACAGATGCAGGAAGATGTCGACATGAGGGTGGGAGAGCGAGAAGAGAGGCGATGTGGTGGTGATGGAGGGATGAGGGTACGAGAAGAGGCGATATGGTGGTGATGGTGGAGGGATGAGGGTACGAGAAGAGGCGGTATGGTGGTGATGGTGGTGGTGGGAGGAGGAGGGGCAAATGGACCCCGCCAACGAATCGAAGAGACGGCGGCGGCCCCGCCATGACGCGCGGCTTCCCCAGGGCGTAGGCAGGGGAGGTTTGCAAGATGAGGTTGTCATCATCATCGTCGTCGTTGTTGTAATAATTACAACAATAGTCGTGGTTGTAATTGTTATGGGTGCTGCGTCTGGTAGTGGAGACGAAGGGCTGGGCCAGAGGGGGGGGGGGGAATGATCTGGAAGGTGGCGGTATGAGAGTGTAAGGCGGCAATACGCTGGTTCTGTTGTCGTAGTGTTGTGTGTGTGTCTCTGTGTGTGTGTGTCTGTCTGTGTGTGCGCTAAGTCGGCCTTCATAGGTGTCACTAGCTAACAGCACTTGCTCCAACAGTCTGTTCAGCTGTTCAGGCTACACGGGGGATCTTTGTCTTTGTGTGTCTCTGTGTGTGTCACTGTCTCTGTGTGTGTGTCACTGTTTCTGTGTGTGCTAAGCCGGCCTTCATAGGTGCCACACACTAACAGCACTTGCCCCCAAACAGTGTCACAGGCTACACGGGGGAGCTTTGTCAAGCCCCGGGGGAGCGGTGGGCCAGTGGTTAGCGCTGCCGGCCACTCCCGCAATTCGATTCCCGCTCACGATCACCACCAACAACCCCCTAGGTTGACTCGGCCTCAAATGAGTCCCTGGTGCGGTGTGTCGTGTAAACATAGCTACGGGGGGGGGGGAGACAAAGGCGGGCTCGGGCGTGGTTTTTAGCACGACTCGCTAACAGCACTTGCCCCAGCAGTCTGTTGAGGCTATACGGGGGATCTTTGTCATTGTTACAGGGTGTGTGCGCTCTAAGCCCCGCCAGAGTGAAACACTGTCTCTGTGTGTGTGTCTGTATGTGTGTCTGTCTGTGTGTGAGAATGGTTTTATTTTCCATCCGATGTACTTGGTATTATAACAATATATAACTTGTTACATTGTGGGAGACGGGCTGAATAGGGAGAGGAAACTTTAAACGTTAGTGTGGTTTTGTTTTAAATTCACTTTTAGAACTTCCCTTTGTGGTCTGCCTACGAGCGATACTAAAATTCCAAGTGGTTCCGATTTATATTCTCTTAACCCATCGACAACGAAATAGCAGTTTGGGAGATTTTTTGTTGTTGTTGTTAGCAGAACTTTTAATATCTTTATTTAAGGCCATTTTCTTTTAACCAGGAAATAACTCTAAAGATGGGTGGGTGGTTGTTGTAGTGGGTGTCATCACCGCCACATCTGTGCAAGAAAAGACGCCGTGTGGGTAGAATTGTTCACAATCGCTTCGCCGTTGCTAATAAAGTTGGACATCTTCTGGCCCTAAAATTCTCACAAAGTTTAAATCGCCGGGGCCGCCCATCGAATTCGAACCGTGAACGTTTTGCGATGGCGCCAATTTTTCACTGGTAGAGTAACAACTCGTGGTTAACTACTTGTACTACTCATCTTCTTGGTTCTTTCGGTAAAGTAACGTAGAAGGGAAATAATAAAATAATAAAAATAAAACATGATAAAATAATTCTCACGACGTTTCGGCCACAACGCAAGCAGCCGTCCTCAGGTGAAGACCAGCTCTGTCGTGGAGACAGACCTGTTCTTCTCCTGTCGTCTCGACAGACCTGTTCTTCACCTGAGGACGGCTGCTTGCGTTGTGGCCGAAACGTCGTGAGAATTATTGTATTGTTTTATTTTTATTATTTTATTATTTCCCTTCTACGTGACTTTACCGAAAGAACCAAGAAGATGAATCCCTGCAGTCACGAAAGCTTTGAATCGAAAAATACTTCTACTACTACCACTCTCGACTAGGCTAGACTGTGTTGCCAGTATGAGCTAATGCCGGACACTTGGAGAAAACACTCAAAAGCGAGACGACAAAGAAGGCCCTCCCTCCCCCCCTCCTTGCTTGCATAAGAGAGGAGTTGCCTTGCCACACACTGCCACGATACAAATGTTGTTTGGTGACCTTCGTCGTTTCAACGCGGCGTGCGAATGCTTAGTAAATGCCCTCTTTTTTGTGTTGTGGCAGCGAAGGAGGGCACCCACGCGGCGTTTTTCACCTCGTGCGACGAAATCGGTTGAGAAATAACCCCGCGTGGTTTCAGTGGTCAAGGGTGTCTCTGGGTAATCGGTGAGCGAGAGGGCAATTCTGTTTGGCGTCGAGTCCAATTGATGGCTTTGTGATGTGCTCGGTGGGGAAATCTCTTAGTGTGGGGTCCACTCGTGATGTTTTAGGACTTGAGGCCTATTCTGTTGTACGTGGTATATACTAATCAACCCAGTGTGTGCGAGGCTAATAGACTGCACTGCAGCTGCAGTAATGCGGAAGAAGGTGGTGGTGGTGGTCCTTAACTGCGTGGCAAATAAACGCCACTAAATATCCTGGCCACGTATCTCCACCTCTCTAACCTGACTCCCATGAAATGCGTTGTAATGCCACGGTGGCTAGGAGATGTTAACTACCTCGCCTGGTGTACAGGAGGTCGTGGGTTTGATCCCGACACCTGCTGCTGTATATTTGGAGTTTGCGTGTCTCATCATCACGGTGGCTAGGAGATGTTAACTACCTCGCCTGGTATGCAGGAGGTTGTAGGTTCAATCCCGATCCTGACGCCTGCTGCTGTATATTTGGAGTTTGCGTGTCTTTTTTCTCTCTCCCCGTGATCGCGTGGATTTTTCTCCGGGTCCTCCGTTACAACCCCCCTACCACATTTAGAATCAACAGTCACGCGTTTATCGAGTAGTCGACTGCTATAAATTTCCACTCGATAAGCCGCATCCTTCGTTGGGCTGTCATTTGTGAAAAAAGAGCTGTGGCTCTTACCTGGTGAAATAAAAAAAAATAGTTTATATGCTGTGTGTGTGGTGGGTGGGGGGGGCATCTACGCTAGACTTGATGTTGATTCATCATCACTGCTGATGCAGGATTTTGCTGCCAGGTAGGCTGCGGGTGTCGTTTGATAAAGGCATCGTCAACAACTCTTGCGTTTGTGTTTTAAAGCGTGTTGAGGCTGGTGTGTGGTAAGGTAGCGTGGGTGATGACCAGTTTTGCTGTAGCGGGGCGGAAGGGGGGAAAACCCCCATTGTTGTTAACACATCATCAGACGCTTGTCAGTGCAAAATCGCCACCTGAATTTTTCTACTGGTGGAATTCGATGAGCTATAAACGGGTTATTTGTTTTCTTCACATGGCAGCCTCGCTGACAAGGAAACGCACCACTCACTACCTGCATCATTTGTGTCTGTGGGGGCAGCTTTGGCAAAAGAACGAGAAAAAACACGAGTTGAACGGTTTGTCCCATTCTTCTGCCATTTCCGCTATCGACTGTTCGCGAACTGGTGCTGCCATGTCTCAGGGCGTGGCTCGGCTCCTCCCCTCTCCTCCTCCCCCACAACCTCCTCACCCCCCTCCCTCCCCTCCTCATCCCCCTCCCTCCCCTCCTCCATGTTTGACTACCGAGTGGGCCCCACCCAGAGCGAGAGAGCAGCGACGGTGCACAGGCGTGGCGTGGGCCACGCACGAGAAGAGAGGTCAACCCACCCAACCACCACCACCACACGCAGTCTCTGGCCTGCAAAGTCCACGAAGTTGTAGGCACCCGGAGGCCCTTGAGCTGACGGCTGCGGCTGGCTCGTTCCTTTTTAAGAGCCGATTGGGTGACGATAAAAACAAAATTTGGGTCGATTTTTAGGTCGTCGCGACCGCAAATTCGGCGAGAGGCCGTGAATGCCGATGACTTTTTTTTTGGTTAACCGAGCGAACGGAAATTTTGCCGCAAGGACGAACCGAGTAGAGTTGTTGCGACTGGTGGGCTTGTGAAGGCGCAACGGAAGTTCAGTGTCCGTGTCGGGTTACCGTTGTACGACGTGAACCAATTCCTGAATCGGGTTTCGTGAAACCCGATTCCAGAGCTGCTTGGCTCACACAGATTGCTTCAAAATGAACTGCAATTCTCAAACTAAAGCTCCTCCAACCCAGCTTAAATATACGCTGCCAAGCCTGGGATGTTTCATTCAGACGCTGTCTTCCCGACAGACCTGTTCTTCACCTGAGGACGGCCGCTTGCGTTGTGGCTGAAACGTCGTGAGAATTATTTTATTGTTTTATTTTTATTATTTTATTATTTCCCTTCTACGTGACTTTACCGAAAGAACCAAGAAGACTAAAGCTCGTCGTTTAGTTAGAGAATTGTAATCAACGAGTAACGTTTTTTGTCTCCTGCCCCCTTAAAATTGCCTCCCCGTCGTAGACCACGGTGCCTCTGGGCACGCCACCAGCCAGTCTTGTCCGTTCGTGCTGTGGGCCCTTGCCTAGGCCGCATTCGGAGACGGCCAATGGAGCACGAAACGTGCTCGTTCCGAATGTTGGCGATTCCAGTATCTCCAACTCCACCCGGACATTGATTCCCTTTGCGAGCTCGAAGGACCCCGCCACGATTCCAAATAAACGGTGGGGGGGGGGGTCTTTCTCGCGTCGTGAAACGGCACGACACACAAATCCGTTTCCGCCCGTGTGTTTATTTTTTACTGAACCTCTCTGATTGTCGGCGGCTCGCAGCCCCACGGTTACAAATCTTTGGACCCTCCACGCTTCTTCCCGCCCTCTCCCCCCCGTGCCTTGCTGTGCTTTGCAGCTGTCGGGCAAGTGGCTTTTTTTGATAGCGTGAAGTGGTTGCAGCAGCGAATGGGGTTTTTTTTTTGGGCGGGAGATGGTGGCAGATTATGCCTCGCCCAGGCGCTCTCGGCGAAGCCCCGACGAGGTTGGGGGTGGGGTGGTGGTTGGGGTGGTGTCTTGGCCGCACCTTTGCCGAGCAGCCACAGTTGTGTTTTTTTGCCGAGGGATGGTGTTGGTGGTGGGGTGGGGGAGTGTGGCTACTACCATGGTGCAATAATGGCTAGCACTGCACCGGCAAGTGCAGAGGTCGCCCGTAAAACTCTATTGTCTCCTGCCCGTGCGCCACTTGAAAGTAAGTCGGCCAGTTCTTAATTTGAGTTCTTTTGGAGGTTTTGGAACAAACGAGGAGTCTGATATTTTTTGTATGGGGTTCCGTTTGATACTTGACTACCCCAAAATAGCTGGTCGTGGATAATACACAGGGGCGTGTCTTTTGAAAAGACACTCTGAAAAAGAATGAGCTAAGCGGTGGCGATGTTAACTCCCTTTCCATGGTATTCAGGAGGTCGTGGATTCAAACCCGACTCTGACGCCCTGTGTATTTGGAGTTTGCATGTTCTTTCTCCCCGTGGATTTTCGTCGCGGTCTTTCCCTCCACGTTTAGAATCGACACGCATTATTAAGACTACATGGCCGACGATACATTTCCACAAGCCGCTTTGTTTGACGATCCTTTGCGGTGTCCAGGTTGCTTGTGGAAGAAAAGAGCTCCATAACTCCGTGGGCCCTTACCTGCTAATAGAAACAAAATATAGTTTGAATGAAGAGCAGGAAAGGGGACGGTGAGATGTGGGGGAAGAGAAGAGGGCATCAAACGGTGTGCTGCATAGCGAGCGGCGGGAAGTCCGGTCACAAACCAAATTCCCTTGCCACCGTCCAACCAGCAGCGTAGCAACACGAGTATTGAACACCGCAGTCGATTGGCGGGGGGGGGGGGTGTCACGTGTGGTGGGGTCACGTGTGGTGGGGTCAAGTCTGGGGTTTCTGTCACCTCCCGCAAAATACCCTCTGGAGCGGCTCTTGCAGTTTGATTGAGTCGAGGCTCTTCCGTTCGTAGCGGTGTGTTCGCAAGAAAGTTGCAGGGCCTGCACCTTTTGCTTTTCTTTATACACGCAACATACCGATTGGGGTTTTTAAGCAAGCGATGATTGACAATTGAGTTTTTGGGGCCGTATGAATGATCTGACGATGTGACCAAAGGACTATTGATTATGATCTGATACAGCCGCAAAAAACAGTAGAAATTTTAACGATGCACCGATTCGGCTCGCCCGGTTAAGTTGAATAACGATTCTCTCAACCAAATTTAGCGTTTGAAAACGACGGTTTAGTTTCAAACATAAGTCTGACTCATCGGGACAGGTTAGCGGAAGTCAGAATAACAATATAGCTGTTGATGCTTTGAGCCTCATGAATGCAGTGACTGGCCAGGGAATCTGCAAAGAAGTTGAGAATTTATTATGCTTTGAAATTTTATCGGGAGCAAGACATTTTTGGACATCCAGAGATATCATCTGAAACTGGCAGTAGTGGAATGCATGTTGAACTTGGGTCTCGTGCACAATACGTAGGGGGGGGGGGTGACGGACGACAAACTCAACGCAAAAAGTATTTGTAAAGATTTCGATTTAAAGCTTTCGTGACTGCAGGGATTCATCTTCTTGGTATGTGACTTTACCGAAAGAACCAAGAAGATATTTGTAAAGAATTGACTAGTTGCAGATTGTGTGCCATGCAATTTGAATGAGTTTTCAACATTGTTGCAAAAGAAGTCAAGCCGCTCGTGTGCCTTGCTTTTGTTTTACCCCAATGTGGCGATGCGACACCTTTTTTTAATACGGCAGTTCTCATGAGGTCAAAGCCTTTAATTTAATCCTCCCGCAAGGCGTTTCTTGGGCCGTAAAAATGTACTTTACGATCGGTATGAAAACCCCGCGGGGACGGGAGTGTGTGTGTGAGAGAGAGTGTCGGTCGCACTGCTCTCTTACACCCAGCGAGAACCCCAAGTCGCAATTCCCATCCACGGCCAAGGTCGGTTGGCGAGAGCGGTATCAGAAACCAACCGGGTCTGCCCTTAACCACCAGCAAATCCCCGCACTCTTCGGTCCAATGAATCTCCCCCCCCCCCCCCCCCTTACGACTGCCACCTTGTGTGTGTAGGCCTTTGGCCAGGACTTGATGAGTGTTGGTGGCTGTGTTTTCTCCCCCCCCCCCCCTCTTTCTCTGGCTGCAGCCTGCGGAAGTGGCCCAGCTGTCTGCACCAGACCGAGATGGGTTGCTCACAAACGGCATAACGGTGGCCGGGCGGAAGTGCTCCGTCCTCCGCGACAGTCTTGACGTGGAAGAGGAGCACACCATGGACTTGCGCACCAAGGCCGACGGGCACAGTAGTACGACCTATAACATCGCCATCGCCAAGTCCTTGCAAAGTAAGTTGCGTCGGGCGCAGTGCAGAGGTCGCAAACGGGTTTTGATTCCGGAACCCGGCCGCACCAGGGTCGCAAACGGGTACCCGTACTCGGCCATACCCGTACCCGGCCGGGTACGGGTATCGGGTACCTGATTGCGACCTCTGGGATGAAGCCATGTTGCAGGCGCGGGTGGGTTGATTCTAGGAACTTGAGTTGTGAGAAGAGACAAGACGTTGGGAAATGAGTGACAGACGGTTACTCACCAGTGACTCACGGCCTACCCGTACCCGGCCGCACCAGGGTTGCAAACGGGTACCCGTACCCGGCCATCGGGTAGGGTACGGGTATCGGGTACCCGGTTGCGACCTCTGTCGCAGTGTGGCTGCTTAAAAGGGGTGGGTGGGGGTTAGGTTTATCTACAGGGCATCTGTGTGAAAGAGCTTTATAGCTGATCGGATTACTTTAGTATAAATATTCTGAATTGCTATATTCTCTGGATCATAAGATGCACGCCTCACCCACCCCACTATTTTAAATAAAACGTGGCCCCTTCTCCTGTGGTCTTCATCTCCTTGGCCACCACTTACATGCGATTAACATTTGAATACATTTTACTGCCTCGGGGTGCACCGAAACACACTTATTGCCGGCATGTGCTCCAACCTCTTTGGCTTGGAACGTATTTTCCGCATTGACGGGACGCACCTATTTTCTCCAGCGTTCACTGTGGTACTTTGTCAGTTTAAATCTTTGCACCCCTGTTAACCGCTTCCACACCACTTCATGTTTTTCTGGAAAAATTACGACCCACCTCTCTTCCCCTCCTCCTGGAGATAGGGAGCGTCTTATAGTCTGGAAAACACAGCACATTTCCTCGTCCGGCATTGCCCGTCCCCATGCTTTTCCAAGTGACAAGCCGCTTCGTTGAACTATCATTCGTGGCCAGGTACTACTTGCTTGGGGGACTATCCTGCGGAAGTGTTTAAGACTTCAAGGTTTTCTTTCTGGGTCTCGCTGGGGGTCTGTGGCCTTTCCCTAGACAGGCCGGCGGGTCGAAAGTGCCTCCTGCCCCCCCCCCCCCTCATTTCCCGATGCGTGAATATTGGATTTAATCTGACTTTAAAAAAAGGAAAAGCACTCGACCGGAATTATTTTCAACCCACGGCAGAGAGTTACTTACGTTCCTCTATTTTTCTTTCTCGTTGCGGCCAGTTAAATGCCTCCTGTAACGGCCGCACGTTCGGAAGTGCCGCACAATCCACGGCTGTGTACAACTTCCCTGTTCTCTAACATGTGTTTGTTTGTGTAATCAATTTGCCGAGGAGAGACACCTTTTTGCTTAATTCCACTGCAGGGCTGACAAGGAATCGGGCTGCCCGCAGACGAATGATAATAATTTAAATGTATAAAACGCCCTTGAACAATCGTTCTCAGGGTGCTAAGTGATGTCGCCCATCGTGCAATGGGACCGATGTGGTACCACCACTCACACCCACTCCACCACCACCACTCCACCCACGCACCACTCCACCACCACTCCACCCATGCCCCTTCCCCCTCTCCATCCACACCCCCACTCCAAGCAGTGGCCTTTCTCAGCCCCTCGGGCCTGAATAACCCGTGCTGTATTAAACACAGAATAAACACATGGCCCTTGAACGGTGCTATTGGCTCCGTAACGTGGTTACTCCCGGGGCAAAGCAGAAGCAACAAAGTTGGGTTGCTTTAGTCTCAAACAATGTGGCATGTGCTAGGTGTGGAAAACCCACCTGTACCACCACGATGGTGTGTGTGTGTGTCTCCCCCGTGCTGCCTCGGATGTGCCAGATGGGGGGGAAAAACAATGCTGTCGTTTTGTGTTGTCATTTTTTTTCTCCAATCTATAGGAATCATTTGGATGTTACCGGAGTTGCGAGGAGTATTTTTGACGTGTTGACTTTGTCGAGTGCGATATCTTTGCACATTTTCATATTTTCTAATTCGTTCTTTTTCCCCCTCTCCTCCCACGTGTGCCCCTCCCCCCCCCCCCTTTAGCTCTGGTAATGGTGGAAGGCAAAGAAGGCACTCACGGGGGGCTTCTCAATAAGACCGCATTCGACGTGGCGGATTACTTGCGGAAGGTGGGGTATTAAGGGCAAGCCCCCCCCCCCGAGGGAAGGATGAAATGAAAAAGAATGGCAACCTTATCGCCGACTTGTATCGCTCGCTAACCCAAACTGGTCAATTGATGAAAGAAAAACTATATATACACGATATATATACACAAACACGAGGAGAAAATAAATACAATTTGATAAAAAGTGCATTGTCCGTGCCCCCCCCCCCTTACTCCCGCTGTATTTTGCTACGCGTCAGCCAGCACCGCCGCCGCTACTCGATTTCGAACGGGTCTGGCCACAGCGCGCGCGACAACAGTTTCGCGTCTCTCTTTAAAAGCAGCGGTGGCGCCTCTTCCTCTGGGGGTGTGGTGGTGGGTGGGTGGGTGAGTGGGGGGGGAGGGTTTATTGTTTTTACTAAAAAAAAATGGGTGGAAAAAAAGTTCTAAAAAATGTAAAAAAAACAAATAAGAATAAAAAAAAAGTAAACAAAAAAATTGACGAGGCGCATCACTTCAAGGCAACAATGCAAAATCAAATGCAATAAACGATTACAGTTCAAACCCTGGTGGTATCGCTCCAATTTTCTTGCGCAGTACTTTGACTCATCCCTACCGCCGTGACTTTTAAGAGCTGAGTGGCTAAGTCCCCCCCCCCCTCCGTCCCCCCCCATTCGCTGTTGCGTATCGGAACTTGGCGGCTAGCCGTGGCAGAATCACGGCATCCTGTGGGCTTATTCAGATCTTCCAAAGTTATGTCATGGTTGCCGAGGTGGAGAGAAAACCGGGTTTGTGGAAGCGGCAAATGAATCCTGTGGTTTGTGTTTTTTTTTTAAACACAATTTGGTATGTGCGTGCCTAACCTCTACAATCGTGTATTTTTGTTTCCCCCCCCCACAAACAAAAAATTTGCAGCACAACACGGCGTAGAGTTGTCTTTGCACGACGATAAGTTCCTCCCACTTGCCTTGGCATATGCATTCTTTTACGTTGGGGTCAAAAGGTTTGCGAGTCATTATAATTGCATTAAACCAATTTGCTGTATCAATGTTGTGCTTGTATTTTCTTAAGGGCACGTGATGAAGCTTTAAACCCAGGCAGGGAGATGGTTTAAAATCTCAACTCTCTTAACGCCTTATCTTCCCCCCCCCCCTCTTACTCCTTTCTCGGGAGGGATTGTAAATTTGTAAGAAAAAAATAAACACGGGACCAATGTTCCGAATGTGGACTGCATTTTTGTTTAGGAGAGCTCCAAGCTGAGTCATTTGTTCTGGCCGACTTGAGGTTTAGCGCCTTTTCTTGAGAAGAAAAAAAACGAATCCGTGGCTTATTTGTCTTAAATATCCACTCGGACCACTTGAGTTTTATTGAAAGTTATTGGGGCAGAAATTGTGAAACGGTTTGAGCGCGCGCACCTACTGATTAAATCGCTGCTGCTGCGTGGAGAGCCGTCTTACATTGCATGTTGCGTTTTGTTAAAAATCCTCTTTTTTTTTGCCCCGAGTGGGGTTTGTGGGGGAAATTTTAACCAATCGCAGAGCAACACGAATCTAAACTGATTGTTCAGCAGAAATCGCAAGTCCACGGTGGCCCACGTACGATTTTCATTTTTGCTTTCCATCACTGGTTTTTTTTCATCTGGGATTTTAGGTGCCTAGTATATTACAATTGGAGGAGTCAAGATGTTCTATAGAAAAAGTAATTAACACAAAAGTACGTGAAGGTGATCCAGATGCGTTCTTTGGGGGGAGGGGGCTGCTTAGGTGATTTTTTTTTGTGTGTGTCTGTCACGACCGTGGTTGCTCCACGTTTTCTCAGTGCTGCAATAAAACAACAACAAAAAAGCCAACACTACACCAGACCTCTGTTCGTCTCTGGAGAAACCCAGTGGGCATAACGGTGCGCGCCGGATATTTTTTTGTTCTTTTGCTAAACGTCCTTAATGGTGGTTTTTATTCTTTTGGGTGTGGGCGTGTGAACATTATTGGCTGGTTTTATATATACACACAGCGTACATTGTCAAAGAGGTGGTTTCAAAGCTAATGCTACAATACTTTGTTTTTTATTGCGAAAGATAGCAGCTTGGCCTCAAGTGGTGCCCAGGTTCTTTTGAGTTGCTCCATGTGGCGCGTGTGAATGTGGTGGTGGTCACCCATGAACCCTGTGGGCACTGGGCCAAGCACCCCCCCCCCCCCCCCAGTGATTTGCCATGTCTTTGCCGTGTTTGTGTACTTTAAACACGTGGGAGGCTTTCGCGACCAATATTCATAATCAAGGTTTTTGGGTCAGATCTCGTTATTTATAAATGTGTCGTAACCCTCCACCACCCGACACGGCCAAACAGTAAAACAGCGTGTTGTCAAATAAATACAATTACAATTCCTTATAAGGGAAACATATCAATGAATAACAATTGAATGATTACCAATCTAGATAATTACAAGATTTTTTTTTGTTTTGAATCACTGCACCAGATTGAATTAAATTATGACGTCACCCTGAAGCTGCTCTATTTAAGACCGGAAGCAACAGGAGAGCTTCACTATTCTTGCCCGATGAAGCTGATTGTAATTATCAGCGAAACGTCGTACTACTCAAATTTTAAAATGCTGTTGATTTTCTCTACAGCACACCGGTGGACTAGAGACGTGAATTATTTTGTCCTTTGAAAAACGTGACACATTTTTTTTACTGTTTGGCCGTGTCGGGTGGTGGAGGGTTACGACACATTTCTAAATAACGCGATCTGACCCAAAAACCTTGATTATGAGTGTTTGTGTACGTTCACCATCACGATGCAAAGTGCGGCCGGGCGGGGAGTGGCCGGAGTGGGGAGGAGGAGGGGGGGGGGAGACGAACGGATTGAGGATCGAACCGGAACTAATAAAAGCACGAGCAAAAAACCTTTTAAGTGGAGACTGTGTGTGCTCTCTTGTTAGTCTGTGTGCATCCACTGGGTTTGCAACGCACGAGATTGTGGGGGGCGAGGGGGTAGGACACGTGGTGTTTGGCAAGATGCAGGCATCCGTCGTGCAAAAAAGCGGTTCTCCTCTGGATTCGTCGAACAGACTTGCCGAACACAGTTTCCCTCTGTTAAGAACTTGCCGATGGATGTCCTCTGATGTTTTTTTTTTTGCTTACGGTGGGCAAGAGGTCTTGGGCCTTATTAGGGATGAGTCCGAGATTGATAGGAGTGCCTGGCCCTCGATTAAAGTTCGCCAATGTAACATCGGTTATTGGATCGATTATCGGATTGATCAGAACGTGCAATGGGTGTGGGAAAAAACTGCGTCGATTCCTGGCGCGGGTCTTTATATGCCCCTGCCAAAATTGTCGCGTGGCATTGGGCGACGTCATTTGTCTGCACGAAGACCTGTTGGAAACAAACACAAAGAATAATTCCATCGGTGTAAACGGCCGTAAAAAATCTGAATAAAAGATGATGAAATTATGGTTAAAATATTTTTTGGATAATCTTGATTTCAAGCTTTCGTGACTGCAGGAATCCATACTCTGGTTCTTTCGGTAAAGTAACGACGTTTCGATCGCAACACAAGTAATCGTCATCAGGTGAGAACAACCACAGCAAATAAAAAACTGCTGAGGTCGGCCACTAAAGCAGTTGTTTCTTGCTGTGGTTGTCCCACCTGATGATTGCTTGCGTTGCGATCGAAACGTGATCCAACACGTTCCTTCGGAGTGGGCAGGTAGGAACTTGGTTGGACAGACATGCACGACAGACAGACAAATAATCCCTGGTGGGCAATGTGGAACCTGTTGTTCCTACCTGTATTATTTTTCTACCTACGTGACTTTACCGAAAGAACCAAAGAGTATATATTTTTTTGTTTGTGAAACTTGGCATACAATCGAACTTATTGCTTTTGAACTGCGTTTATTCCAAGGTTGTATTCAGTTACAACATGGGACACTTTTTTTCCAACATCGAAGTATGAAACAATGATTACACTGGTCGACACACTTTTTTCTGGCACAAGGTATTCCAACGGTGTTAAGGTAATTTTGGGGTGCTGATTCCAAATCTGGCATCAGTTTTTGTCTATCACATCAGGTTTTTGAGATATCAAATATTGCATTTTCAATAAAAACTGCAGAAGAAAACTATTAAATAAATGTGGATATCTACATAAAACGATATTATAAACACTATCCTACAAATACAGCATCATATTTTAACACTAAAGCAGTCACTGACTCGCAACAACTTGCAATCATAAGTGACAGAGTTAATTTCGGGTAAAATCAATGAAAATGGGGTATGCCGATAGCATAAAATGAGATGTGATAGAGCAAATCTGAGATCAGATTTGGAATCAGCACCTCTCAAATTAGTCTAAAACAGCTGCAAAAGTCCAGGCCAGAAAAAATGTTTTTTTTTTGTTGACCAGTGTAATAGGCAGAGGTGGGACAAAGTCATTGTTATGCAAGTCCAAGTCGAGTCGCAAGTCATCAAATTCATGACTCGAGTCTGACTCGAGTCCAAGTCACATGACTCGAGTCCACACCTCTGGTAATAGGTGCTACTTTTTCTGGTAATAAAACGAGTCGAGATGTCCCTTGCAAAGGGTTTATATTGGGTGTTTGAACATCTCAACACCTGTTTTATTGCCAGACAGGGTTACATGAATTGTTATTTTTCATACTTTGATACTGGCAGAAATATCCTGTTTTGTAGCTGCTCTCACCCCAAGCTATAAATGCTCTGATAACGTGTGACATTGCCCTTGTACTGGTCGCCTTTTGGCGATGTTCTCTGGTCTGACACTGGAGGTGAGACGAGAGCCTTAAACACAGACACAACTTCAACCGAGATGATGGGTACACTGAGACCTCCTTTACCTGTGGCAAAATATAGTGATCGGTTTTTACCCTTTCAACTGGTACAACAACTGACACCTTTATACAAGGCATAAAGGTGTCAGTTTTTGTACCAGTTGAAAGAGTAAAAACCGATCACTATATGATGGGTACACTCTGAGCAATCATTGGAAAGACGTTATTAAGCAGGTAAAGTCTTAACTGACTGTGATGTTTCCATCCTACCTGCCTATGTCAGCTGTTATTTCATGCTAATCTCTCACATTAACATAGCTACTTCCTTGCCCAGTTACATGCTAATCTCTCACATTAACATCATGCTAATCTCTCACATTAACATGGCTACTGCCATGCCCGTTACATGCTAATTTCTCACATTAACATCATGCTAATATCTCACATTAACATAGCCACTTCCGTGCCCAGTTACATGCTAATTTCTCACATTAACATCATGCTAATATCTCACATTAACATAGCCACTTCCGTGCCTAGTTACATGCTAATCTCTCACATTAACATCATGCTAATCTCTCACATTAACATAGCCACTTCCGTGCCCAGTTACATGCTAAGTTTCCTTGGCCCTGGCTGACGATGTACATAACCCCATTGGAAGAAAGTCCATAATCGAGGTTTTTGAGGTTAGATCGCGTAAATAGAAATGTGTCGGTAAACCTCGCCACTGCCCGACAGCCAATTCAGATTTTATCACGTCAACAAAGCATGCCAATTGGTTCACTACTTCTACACATCGGTTGTGTGTGTTGGGAGAGTACACCCACGACCATAATATACGTTGTTGGGTTCGACGGCGTTGATATAAATGCGTCGTTAAACCAGCCAATTAGTAAGGTTTGTCACGTGAACATCACGTGACGATTAACTTCAGCACATCGGTGCGATTGCGAGTAAACAACTACAACGTTAACAATTGAGTACAACGTTTTGAACGTTCATTTCAGTAATTTGAGAGAGTAACAGCGCTACTAGTGCAGCACTCACCGGCTTGCGTGTTGGAGAGTAAGCCCACTGCAACATTCACAATTCGACGTTTCGCCGGTTAAATACTACGACAACAACAACCAGCGTCTTCTTCTTGGTTCTTTCGGTAAAGTCACGTAGAAGGGAAATAATTAAATAAACCAATAAAATAATTCTCACGACGTTTCGGCCACAACGCAAGCAGCCGTCCTCAGGTGAAGAACAGGTCTGTTCCGACAGACCTGTTCTTCAGCCGTCCTCAGGTGAAGAACAGGTCTGTTCCGACAGACCTGTTCTTCACCTGAGGTCGGCTGCTTGCGTTGTGGCCGAAACGTCGTGAGAATTATTTGATGTTTTATTTATTTATTTTATTATTTCCCTTCTACGTGACTTTACCGAAAGAACCAAGAAGATGAATCCCTGCAGTCACGAAAGAAGCTTTAAATCGAGATTTAACAACCAGCGTCATTAGGCGACGGCCAGAGGTGTGAGTGAAATTCCTAACCACGATGACATTAATTGCGCCCCTCCCAACAAAAAAAATTAACCCGTAAAAACAAAGTTTTTCATTCTAAATCCTTTATATGCGTGGCGGCTAGAGTCCTCTCGTCCTCTGGCTTGAGATGGCTGCCACCTATGGGTCAGATGATTGTCTGCCACCATTAAGCAATTGGTAATTAAATATTTAAAAAAAATTCCCTAAACAGTGTAACATTTTGGGAAAACATTTTCACGAAAATAAATTGTCACGCACAACGAGTCTGTGTGCAAAATGTCAGCTCGATTGGATCACGGGAAGTGTGTTAAAAAACGACCGAACGATTTGCACGGTCGTAAGCAAGCAAGCAAGCGAACTTAATATAAAGTATTTTAAAAAGCCGTGATCCTGGGGACTTTTAACAAAACGACGACTTTCGTTTGGCGTTAAACGCTCTTCAGAAGCACGATCGGTAATTACACCCGTCACGTTTGCCCCCCTCCCTCCTCCCCTGCCGTGTTTGTGTATCTCGGACACGCAACAAAAATACTTAACGCACTCGGCTCGCGTTACATGCCAAGCGAGATGAATAATGTAAGGGCGAACACGATGTCAGCCGGCGTCGCGGGCACGCTCTGCGTGCGTGTGCTTAATGCGCAGCTTGAGAGTGGCCGTCGTAGCTACACGTGGTGGATATTAATCACGACCACGTGTTCCACTCGTTCTCTTTGTTGTAATAATAATAAATAGAAATGGAATATTCATTGGCTGTCCCCACTGATAAGGTTGATGACGCAACTCGGGATTGAACGGTGCTACGGGAAGGGGGCGGGTGGACAGAACCACGCCCGGCCGCCTTTGTCTCCCCAGTGGCGATGTTTAACACAAAGCAGCAGGAGGCTGAGTCGACCTAGGGGAGGTTCAGGACCGGTTCAGAATCGTCGCTGGTGTTGGCAGTGGGCGGGAATCGAACTCGGGTTGGCGGTGTTCGGAGCACAGCGCACACGACATCGTGCGGGTGGACCTACAATGTGGGACCGCCTCTTGCACCCCCTCCACCCACACCACCTACACCCCTCCACCCACACCCCCACCACTCCACCCACACCGCCTCTCCACCCACCACCGCCTCCCCACCCACACCGCCATCGTTTACACGCGGTCACAAATACAAGTCCTCGTCTAACGCGGTAGATGCGTTCCTGGAAAGTGCAGCGTTAAGCGAAAAAAAAACGCGTTAAGCGAAAAAACGCGTTAAGCGAAAAAACGCGTTAAGCGAAAAAACGCGTTAAGCGAAACACTTTCCCCCCCATTAACAATGCAATGCGGATCTCGTTTGGCGAGGTGCGGCGCGCTCCCACGCACACGCGGTGACATCGGCGGGACGGATACCCGAGGGGGGGGGGGCTACGCCGCCGTGTAACTATCATTCCGCGCACCGTATCACTCCGCGCGCGTCAAGAAAGTAGTCCGCCGTCGACCGCCCAGAAACCACGATGGGGATGCCGGTCAGGCCACCACCCCAAGGCTCCCGTGTCCGTGCGGGTTCCTCGTACTACCCTGCGCGTTGCCAACCGCCTTCCTTAAGCTGATCTTTGAGTTGTACGCCTTTTGGCGTCATCTGGTCCAGCACCAATGGAGACTAGGCTCTAAGAAAAGCTGTCTCGGGTGTGGACCAATCAACTTCAAGGACAGTGCATATCATTACCATTATCAGAGTTGTTTCTTTTTGTTTGCATTTTGACTGCTTGTGTTGCGGTTATTGCAAACATGATGCCTTGTATAAAGGTGTCGGTTTTGTACCGGTTTAAAGGGTAAAAACCTACTACTATATTTTGCCACTGGTAAAGGAGGTATCATAGTGTAATAGAGGTAGTGTTAAGATGTCCACACACACACACCAACCAGACGGTACCTTTTGCGAGGTTTCACGTGCTGCATGAACCACGCGCGGGACTTGTGGTGAGCACGCACACAGAGAGAGTGACATCTTCGCAAGCTGCTGCTGCTGATGATGATGGTGATGACAGCCTTTGCCTGTTCACATCCGTTGGGTAAAAGGTGGCGAGGCGACTGTTTCTGAATGACACGTGTTTCCTCCTTCTCCTGCTTCACGCCACAGTTGATTTTGCACCGATGTCTCTGTGCTCATTGCCACACTTTGAATTCGTGTTTTTTTTCTTACTCTCGTCATGTTGTGGTGGCCCAGGTGACTCTTGCAAATGAGACTAAATCCTAATCTTCTTGGTTCTTTCGGTAAAGTCACGTAGAAGGAAAATAATAAAAGAATAAAAATAAAACATAATAAAATAATTCTCACGGCGTTTCGGCCACAACGCAACCAGCCGTCTTCAGGTGGAGAACAGGTCTGACTTTACCGAAAGAACCAAGAAGATGAATCCCTGCAGTCACGAAAGCTTTAAATCGAAATAAATCCTAATCGTTCTCACAACTGGTTACACAGAACAAAACTTGACTTGGGTTTGCTGAAATGGGACGAAACTAAAGGTGCAGTAAAAGTACTTTCATGCGGGAACGCTCAAATCGGAAGGGGAAACGCGAAACATTGCTTTGAGAACACCCTCATTCCTTGAGTAGAACATGCGTTTCGTGTTTTTTTGCTGAATCGTCATCGAGAAATGATTGAGCGGCTGGAATAAAATGAGCGAATGGCTCGTGACTAAAGGAAATCAAATCCAGTTGAAGCAGACATTTGGCCTCCTTGTAGAATGTCAAAGCAGTACCGCAGAGCTGCAGGTCGACCACACGTGTGATGGCTCACTCGGCAAGATCAACTCTATAATAGGAATCATGACAATTGTTTTTTTTACCCTTTTATCTGGCAACAAAATTGACACCTTTTTTTTTTACAAGGAGTCAAAATAGTTTGATAAAAATCCTCTCTTCTGTTGCCACGTGTGCCTCTGGATGGGAGGTGCTGGGCGAGGCTTAGTGACATCATCGGCCGTGTTGTGCTGGGCGTGGCTTGTAGCGGGGTTTCCCACCTTCTGGAAACGGGATGTAGGGGCGGCCGCCAATTTGAAAGAGGCCCGATTAATGAACCACAAGAAAAAAAGTATTCACTTACAATTTGGAGTCAATCAACAGAACCGACTAATAGTCCCAACTCTAATGGTCGACACAGTGCAGGCTAAAGGGGCCTGACACCCCGCCCCCCCTACCCTCCTCTCTCGCATAGACAGCCTGGCCCATGATAAACTAGTCGAACCCAGCAGGGGATCTAGGAAAGGAAACGCAGCCTGCCTTGCTTGGGGTGCATCCATGACAACACAAGGCAGTGACGAGCAAATTTAACAGAGGCGCAAACATGCAAGCAAAATGACCAAGGTGAGTTGCTGGTTACCTTTATGAACACACGTGATAGACTTTATCATTAAACATAACCATGCTGCCACACATTGTGTGGTGTGTATGTCTGTGTGTGGGGGGGGGGGGAAACACGCAATCTGTAATTTTTGCGTTGAAATTTCACGAAGCTCCCGTGTGACTTCATCCAACCGATCGCAGTGCCACACTCTCCGTTGCATGCAACAACGTACGAATACGTTCACCTCGGAGATGCAAACCGACCCGGGGGGACATGCAGTGAGAAGGGAAAAAACATCTCAAAAGAGGGGAGGGGCGAGGGGGGGGCAGGACTTCGCGAACAATTTGTATAGAAAGTTTAACACGTAGCAGGCTTTCGCGACCAATATTATTCATAATCAACGTTTTTGGGTTTAGATCGCGTTATTTATAAATGTGTTGTAACCCTCCACCACCCGACACGGCCAATCGGCAAAAAAAGTGTCACGTTGACAAAAGACAAATAGTTCACTGCTTTAGCCCACCGGTGTGTTGAAGCGTGAAACGACAACATTTACAATTTTTTGAGCACGACGTTTCGCTGGTAATTGCATCCAGCATCATCGGGCAATTCGCCAGAATGGTGAGGCTCTGCTCTTGCTCCCGGTCTTAAATAGAGCAGCAGCAGCAGCAGAAATGCACATTATTGTCCCCGGGACGACCGACAGATTTCCCGGCTCAAACACACAAACAACAGAAAGGACAATCCTAGGGGAAGAACCAGGGCAGTTGGCAAAGCGTAGTTGCAGACCCGGACGCAACTCTGCCGATTCCCCGGTGTTGCAGCCGTCCACGGTAAATGAAGCAACGTGGGTGAGAACGCTTATTAAGCAAAGCTATTTCAAGAATGGGATTTTTGTTAAAAAATATAAATTGCACCGGTTATCGTCAGCTTTGGACACTACTTGCATTTCACGAAAGTGAAAAAAATGCACGAAAAAAAAGTTCAAGTGTCAATTTGTCAAGTGGGTTTATTGGGAGGGTTGAGAAGGTGACATGCATGGCCTCTTTCTGCTGGCCATCGAACAAAGACGGTCACCACCGCATCGCGGCGCTTTCAGATGCGCTTCTGTGGCCGTCTGGAACGCCCTTCCTTCCCGAAATTAGGAAGCCGCTGGAACTGTGCGCTATTACATCATCGTCATCTAGATTGGCAAACCCATTTCTTTAGAACCGATTTGTTGCGCGTAGTTTTCTGTCCTTCCACCGCACCTCCAATTAGTGCGGTTGGCCACGTACGGTGACAAAAGTTCAACATACACACACACACATGGATTAATGGTACGTAAAAGCAAGCTTGCATCGATGGCTCGAGTACACGGCAAGGACAAGTGACAATCCCCATGAGAATAACCATCGTCAACACTCGGAAAGAAATGAACGTCCGATTTCGCAACCAGCACCGCAAACGTGCACGGTGTTTGTTAGCGGCCGAGCCACTCGAAACATCTTACGTCGTTGGGTCCGCTGTTTTAAATCGTGTATTTTTATTTATTTCGAATCTATATGTACACGGTAAACTCTGCATTAGCGCCACAAATTGCGATGAAGTCTGGCGCGGCAGGGGGGGGGGGGGGACGGCAACGCAACGCATTTTTTCTCGCACGAAACACAAATCGCATCTCCGATTAGCACAGTTGGCTACGTACGGTGCGAACCAATGAAGCAAATAAAATGCAAGTGAAGATGAAGGACGGGGGGTGTGGTGGGATGTGTGCGGATGAGAGTTCGGGAGCGAGTGCGAGACGCTGATGTTGAGTTACGCGAGACGAGAGCTCGACACGAAGTCACCGCTGCCTCCAACCCATCTCGACCGATCGTGAAGACCGAACTGACCCTGGAATTACAGGGATCCAGGGCCTCTCCCCTGCAGGGTGTTTAACTAATTCGTGGGTGGGTGGGTGGGTCGGTGGTGCGGTCAGGGTTAACGTTGGCGTGAACATAAATCTGCATTGACAGTGGTAACGGGCAAATACAAAAATGCTCTCTGTACATTTCAGGGGTTGTACCACGTGTTGTTTGGACACAACGTATCGACGTTTCTCCGCACGTGCTGGGAGGATGAAACCCAACAGCGAGTGACCTACGTCAAGAGCTGAAGCAACACAGCAGCGCCAGCTACATAGCCCACTGAGCTGTGTGTATCTCTTTCTGCAGAAGCGACCTGGCCACAAATGATAGCTCAACAAAGTGGCGCATCATGTTGCAATGTACAGCAGGCAAAATACTCGAAATGCGTGGAGAGAAAAACCGGAGGACCCGGGTGAAAACTCCACGCGGCCCACGGGGAAAGAAAACATGCAAACCCCAAATATAAAACAGGCATCGGAGGTCGGGATCGAACCCACGACCTCCTGCATACCAGGCGAGGGAGATAACATCTCGCCACGGCGGCACCCTTGTAATCGAGCGAGAGTGTGCGAGGCTCAATTCAGTCCCAGAAGAAGGTCCCGGGCACGCGGAGCGAAACGTCGGACCTCGTGGCGAACAACGTCGGGGCGAGCGGCACAACCAGAACACGCGGCCGAGAGCTACGAACAGCAGCAGCACAACCGCGGACACCGACGCAGGAGTAACTTATCGTATGCTAAATACATATTGGCACCTAACTGACGATTACAAGATCAGAAAATAAGAATAATTGTCGGGGAAATGTATTGAGAAAACAAACTTCACACTTTCTTCCCGGCACAGCATGCACTTAAAAGTCTAGTTTCAGTAGCCCTTGATATACCATAACAAAATACGGGGGGGCGGAGCGCCATCCACAACAGAAAATAACTTTAAAACAACCGTTCACTTTAAAAGATGAAAGCCAACAGGCGGTGGGTGCGGTGGGTGCGGGGGGTGTTTGGAGAGGCGATGGTCGGGGGGGGGGCTGATACCGTTCTGACTAAATCATCAGAGGAGCGGCACGAAAACGGAACACAGGGCGGAAGAGCGCGGACGGCGTGGGGCTCTCGCGCAAACAGCGAGGCCACGGCCGCTCACCCCACCGCCCTGTCTCTATCGCGTTGCGGCAAATGACCCACGAAATAAGGGGGGCCCGGGCACACCAGGGCTGCGCGGTTGGCTTATTTCTCACAGCCCCAACGCGTTGCAAGCGGCGTTTCAGCGTGGACATTGTTAGGCTAGTCCCCCGATATCGTACCCACGCCAGCTTTTCAAACTCGCTCGTCCGCTCGCCCGCCCGCTCGCCCGCCCGCTTGCCCGCCACCTCGCTCGTGTTTTTGTTTGGAAGCTGTCGCACTGCTCGAAGGCACAACTCGTCGTGGGTTGCGAATGAAACTAAAGTTAAACATCTTCTTGGTTCTTTCGGTAAAGTCACGTAGAAGGGAAGTAATAAAATAATAAAAATAAAACATGATAAAATAATATTATGTTTTATTTGAATATAAAACATAATAAAATAATATGTTTTATTTAAAAATAAAACATAAAATAATATTATGTTTTATTTTTATTATTTTATTACTTCCCTTCTACGTGACTTTACCGAAAGAACCAAGAAGATGAATCCCTGCAGTCACGAAAGCTTTAAATCGAAATTTAAAGTTAAACATTTTTTTTGTTTTACATAAATTTCTTGTTAAAATGAGCATCGCATCATGCTATCCCCTATCTATTTACAGGACCGAGCCAGAGGTGGAAATTCCCCATTCCTATGATGGGGGAGGGGGCGGGGGAAGCAAGTCTCTAAATAAAGTGGTACTTCGTTGATCCTGGAGGGATGATGAGCTGAGTGCTAAACCCCCATCAACCGCCGAGTCAGCTGGCCCAGTTCCAACAATAAAACGATAATCAGTTTAAGAAAAAAATCGATCGATCGATTGATCGATATTCCAGAACATTACCGAAAGAACAGTAACAGTTTTTTTCGTTTAGTAATCGCCGCTGATAATCGATCGCCTCCTCCTCCTCCCCGCCGGCGGCTATTTTGCTTGGCGACGTCACAACGTTGAGAGATCAAGCGAAAACAACGAAATGCTACAAAGCGGCCGGGGAAGCTCCAAGCAGGCCGCACGGCCCCGTCCCGCCGCGCAAGGCGGAGGGGGGTGGCCGAGAGACCTGCAACAAAACCTCCGGCCCTAGGTCAAGGGGGCTATCGGCAGTGTTCAGGCCGATTGTCAATCCCCCCCCCCATCCCCACCACGAGGCTTTGTTTCACCATACTTCACCACGAGGGAGGTATGCCGTGATTGTGGGGGGGGCGGAAAATTAAAAAAACCCAACGGGAGGCGTCTAAAAACCAATTGGCCTTCGCCGGACTCCCTACGGATCCGTCGAGTCCATTCGAGTGTCGTCTCCCCCTCTCCTGCGAACGCCGTTGGCGCGAACGGATTTGTCTATCGAGTTGTCTCACGTTAGCCAATTACCTACAACGTGTGCATGAGCTGCGGTTGTTGTTGTCGTCGGCCTGGAACTTTCCCACTGCTGGACTTCCCCCACCCCCGCCCTTCACTACCACAATTTCCTTCCAATCCCTCCTTTTCCAGAGGGCCCCCGACACTGCTTGATTTCAACGTGCAACCTTACGGGGAACTGACAAAACAACAAAAAGGACGGCGCTCGATTCTCATCCTTCGATGGGCGATTCGATCCGCGCGATCGCGCACGCAAACCGACGTTCACCGACGGATCGCTCTCGACCGTTGACACGCCCGCACCAACGGTAGAAACGAACAAACGGAGAAACACCGCGCCCGTCCCCTCGGCGGCCGCGGTTTAAATGATCAGGGTCGGCGCGGGGTCCCCGCCCCGCCCGCCGCCGTATCCGGGACGATCCTGCCGATCCTCCCCGCTGTCCGTGTGGACCTGTACCGTGACGCCGGCGGTGGCAGCGGCAGCGGCGGCGTCGCGGTAGGCGGACGCCGCCGGACGCTCCGCGTCTCCCTTGCGTCTCCTGCCGCGACCTCCTCCGTCCTCCGGGGCCTCGGTGCCGTCCGCGGCGCCGCGCGGCCCGCAGAGCCCCCTCCCCGCTTCCTCGTCGGACGAATCGGCGGCCGCCCTCCGCCCGCCATCGTCGTCGTCTTCGTCGTCGTCGGCGGTGGCGGCGTTCGAGGCTCCGGCCGTGGAGCCGAAAGACGGCGCCGGCGGGCGCCCCGCGGGCGAGCGCAGCAGCGGCGTCGTCTCGGAGGCGTCGTTGTCGTCGTCGTCATCGTCGCGGCCGGCGCCTCCGCCGGCGCCGCCGCGCGCGCCCGACTCGGCGTCCGACTCGGAGTCGGAGTCGGAGCCGTGCGAGCGCACCACCTTGCGCTTGCACACGGGGCAGTTCTTGCGCTGCTGCGTCAGCCACGGGTCCACGCACTTGCAGTGGAACGCTGCGTGTGCGGCGACAGCGGCGTGGTCGGCGGGCCCGCCATCAGCATCATTAGCATCATCATCAGCAGCGTCACCATCATCATCAGCAGCAGCATCAGCAGCAGCAGCATCATCATCATCAGCATCATCATCATCATCAGCATCATCATCAGCAGCAGCAGCATCATCATCAGCAGCATCATCATCAGCAGCATCATCAGCAGCATCATCAGCAGCATCATCAGCATTATCATCAGCAGCATCAGCATTATCATCAGCATCATCATCATCAGCCGCGTCATCATCATCAGCTGCATCTTCGCAGTGTACACGTCACGCGCCTGGTGGTGGCAACTGTCCCTGTGCGGTGCGAGGTGCATGCGTCACCCGCCTGCAAGTGGCCACTGAGCTGCCAGTAATCTGGGGGGGGGGGGGGGGGGGCGATGTTGCTTTGTGGCTTCCCTGCAAAGTAATTTATGGAGTAATTGAGCAAATTTGGACCACATGTCCACGTTACAGGCAGCAGCGGTGGCGCTGGGCCTAAGCACCGAGCATAATCTTAGCTCCTCAAGCAGCTCAAAGGGCCTCCACCCCCCCCCCCCTGCTTTGAGAAGGGTGCCTCAACATTTTGTCTCGAATGCAAATCCTAGCGTAACAAAGTCGAGCGACATGAGACGCTAAATAATCGCACATCTCTATCTCGTCTGCATCCACGTGCCCCTTATCTCATTGCATGTCTGTTTTGTCTACATTGCTTCTGTCATCTCCCCTGGGGTATTTAAAAAATTGAAGCGGGGGGGGGGGGGGTTTGTTTGACCATACTTCACCACGCTGGTCGGTGCGGGGGTTGGTCAAGGTGGGGGGGGGGGGGGGCACCTGAGGACCGGTTCAGATGTCACTCGCCACCACCGTCGTTAGCCGTGCCGGGTTCATGGTGCAGGTGGCACAATAAACTTATATAAACAAGTCTGGAAAAAAAATGGTCACACGGCTGAAATCTTTGTCTTTTTGTAAGAAACGTCCATGTGGTTGGGGGCGCCACGGTGGCGAGATGTTATCTGCCTCGCCCGGTATGCAGGAGGTCGTGGGTTCGATCCCGACGACCCTGACACCTGCTGTATATTCGGAGTTTGCACGTTCTCCCCGTGGTGGCGTGGATTTTTCTCCGGGTCCTCCGGTTTATCCCTCCACATTTAGAAACATGCGCTTAACAGACTGATAAAATGTCCACGTGGGCATTAACCCGGTAAAATAAATGAGTTAGTTCAGTTGAATTTAGTTCAAGCGATACATCACCACACCGGCGGTGAGCGTGGGTTGGTGAGCGTGGCGAGTGTAGGTGCGGGAGCATAGGAATACATTGGCGGATGTTGACGGATTTCACCCCCCGCCCCCCCACCCCGTGCCATCCACGTTGTTAGTTGACCTATCAAGGCTCAACGCGACCAGCTTAAGCTTTCGAGATCCGACAAAAAAAATCCGTGGGGCAAAAAAATTAAAGACGGAACCAGCGACGTCCGCCCGCATTGTGAGCTTTCAAAAAATTCTAAAAATGCCAACGCTGACTTAACAAAGTTAATGTTTGTGAAAAAAATACGTGTTTATCAAGATGGTAGCGATGACACGCAGAGCCCAGACATAATATCATTCCACTCGGCAGAGGCACCACGGCTGAAATAATTTTGAGCGTCTTTTCTCAATTCTTTCAGGGTCAGCTTTTAGATCGATCGGCCGCGTTCACGGTAACGGTAACTTTTTAGTTGCACAGCGCATTTAAATCTGTTTTAATGAATCTGTTTGAATGAATATGGCCTAACCCCCTATCCCCACCGCTACGACGCACGGATCAGAAACACGACGTTCGTGGAGAAAACTGAACCGAAACGAAGCGCGGGAGAGATGCACGCTCGGCATGACGGCACTGAGAAAGATTAGAAAGAGGAACGGCGGTGTGGATTTGAGAGAAAACAATATGCAGGTGAAAAAAAAAGCGTTGGCTAAAACTGTTCAGAAAAGTAAATGGGACTTGGGCACTCGTGAGCTCTAAGTGAAGGCGGGCAACCGGTCAAGAGCAGTGCTCCAGTGGCAACCAAGGGATGGACGTGCACGAGAGGAGACGGAGCGATGGAATCGGTTCACGTCAGGTGAACTCTTTCACTGTGGGATGGACGGATTGTGGAGTGGGGGGCGGGGGGGCTGAATGACCGGCTAGGGGAGGCGATGGATTGATCACGGCTCGACAGCAGAGGCTTAGAAACGTGCCTTTCGAATATTTTTGCTGCTGCTATAAATTCCCACGCGATAAGCCACTCCCCGTTGAGCTATCATTTGTGGTGGGCAGGTCGCTTCCGACAAAAGAGCTATGACAGCTGGTCAAAAAAATAAGTAATATTTAAAAATACTTTTTTTAAAACACACTTTAATGAAATGTACCCTAACTAGTAGTAATGGTAGAACTCCACGACTCCAGGAAGTGGCCCCGAAGCTTGCCATAACGTAAGGGGGCCGTGGTTATTTACAGCCAACGTCAGTTGAGCGTGGACAATTAGACCCAATCCGAAACATAACATATAAAAAAGAATGTTTAAAAATACTTTTTTTTGGATAGAATATAGTATTGTCATCAGCCTCACTTGATACAGTAAATCTAGCTGTGACGGTCCCACCTGATGACGGAGACTTGTGTTGCCTCTGAAACGTCGTGATTTATTATTTTATTTTTATTATTACTTTTATTAATTTAAATTTTATTATTTTTTACCTACGCGACTTGACCGAAAAAACCTAAGAGTATGAATCCTTGCAGTCACGAAAGCTTCAAATCTAGAATGAATAAGTATACCAAGTTTGCAGTCGATACCACATTGGGAAGTGGGTTAAAATCGAGTTACAACATTTGAAAATACGACAACGACAACGACAGGGCGAGTGAAATAAAAGCGTGTAAAAAAAAAATAGCGGTAGGTAGAAGACTCTGTTATATTTCGGCGGAGAGGCACGAGTCGCGCTGGCAGTCGTCACACGAAGTTGCTCCGACCCTGACGCAACGTTTCACGTCGTCGCCCGCACTCACTTTTTAATCTGGGGCCCTTGATATTTTTCGCTCATGAACAGAAAAAAAAATACATACAGTCCATTGCCTCTCCCGTTGGCACGGGACCCCTTCGGGAGCGAGTCATGTCTAGGCTTGTGAGCCGAGGGTGCTCAGACGTTTGCCCGCCTGCAGCTCATTTCGGGGCACGGCTAGGGCCACGTGACCTGCTTCGAACTACAGAGGAGCTTGTCAAGCCATTCATTCACCACGATTACCGATTACCACGATTACCGATTACACGTTCGTTTAGCCAGGAAAGCTACGCTCAGGGTCCCATGACTGTTTTTATCAGGAGGGTGATCTTTTTTGCGCAGTAGTGTATGCGAAGGTTGCGTTGCATGCAGTATATATGTATAATAACGTATTGGCGGTGGTGCGCGGTATATTACACAATAATATAAAAACGTGATCATTATTTATTTCCCCCCCCCCCCACCATCATTCGCAACCCCCGATCAAAAAATGTGGTGGGGTGCTGCGAGTCAAGACGAGTTCTTGCGACGTCGTTTTGACGAATTGTGAGTTCAAATGGTGATGACAAGACTCTTTTCAGACGGAGCCGGCGTGTTACGCTGCACCGGAGTACCGCCAATAAAGCCGTACGTGTGTGCGTGCGTATATATACGTGATTTAAAGCTTTCGTGACTGCAGGGATTCATCTTCTTGGTTCTTTCTGTAAAGTCACGTAGAAGGGAAATAATAAAATAATACAAATAAAACATAATAAAATAATTCTCACGACGTTTCGGCCACAACGCAAGCAGCCGTGCTCAGGTGAAGACCAGGTCTGCTTGCGTTGTGGCCGAAACGTCGTGAGAATTATTTTATTATGTTTTATTTTTATTATTTTATTATTTCCCTTCTACGTGACTTTACCGAAAGAACCAAGAAGATATATACACGTGATCCAAATTAAGTCATTTGCGTTGTCATTTCTCAAACGTGGACAATCGTGATTGCTGCCATGTACATCTATCGAATGGTGTGCAACTGCTGTACAGAACACAACGGTGCTATGGGGCCTGGCAAACTCCGGTTCAATTCCTGACCACGGCAATGGGTATCTGAAACCAGGCCCTGGAGTCCTTTCGTTCAGTCAACTCGGCCCACAGCAATCCACCATCATCATCGTCGTCGTCGGCCACGATCAGTGCGCTGTCGGATGGTGGCCTCCCCCAAAGCCGTCGCCACCTCTCACGGTGCTGCGATTGCAACAAAGACAAAGTAACTCACGCGCACAGCCTTTAGGAGGCTGTTGGGCCAAGTGCGAGCAGCACTTGGCCACCAAGCGACACGTGGGGTGGGATCTTTGTTGCGTAGCGTGCACGGCGATGACTTACAACATCGGCACCGGCCGGCACTCAACAGCCGCCCGGCTGCGGTAAACTACAGGAAGTGCCAATAACGACGCTGCTGTTGCTGCTGCTGCTGCGATTGGTCCAGTATCTTGACTCCACGCCCGACGCCCTTCGAGCAACGATGCGCTTCGGCTGGGGTCGGTCATGGCTGTGTTTGGATTCGGTCTCCCGGGAGGTAAACGTGGACTAACCTCGAGATACCAGGCACTGCACTGCGGGGGGTGGGGCGTAGGCAAATGCTATTGCCGATGAGATAAGGGTCAAGCTGTTAGCGTTAGCAGCTGTGTTGGCAGAGTCGGCGGTGTTGGTACCGTATTACAATGACGCCGATACTCCATTTGCATTAACATTGGCGTCGGCAAAACGAAAGGATTGCCAGCTCTCAAGGCTCGCTGTCTGTTATGTTCCGTTGTTCTCCGGGCCCTCCGGCTGGCCTTGTGCGTCCAAGGTACCCGCTGGCCACAAACAGCTTTGGCCTCTGCCTGGCTGGGGCCCCAATGGCCCACCGCTCACTCTCCCATTTTTGGATGCACGACGGACGGACACAATAATCCCCTGTGGGCTGGTGTAACCAGGAGGCTCCTACCAGTATAATGTTATTTTGTCTTTTTTAAATGAAAATCGGGCGATGAGGATGCTGCTGCTGTTGCTGATGATGATGAAATTTCCGAAGCATTGCATTGTCACTTCGGTGGCTGGTGCTGGCCCCCATTGGAGCCGTGTCGTCTCTGCGGAGGCACTCACCGTGAGCACAGGGTAGCACCCGGAGCTTCTCCCCTTCCTCGTACTCCTCCAGGCAGATGGCACACACGTCGTAGCTGTCCCCTGCAGGGCCAACACAGCGGCACGCAGGCACATGAGCGACGATATCGCCGCCGACAACAACAACCACAACAACAAGCGGCAAAGACGTTTGACAGCACCTGACGTACACATAGTGCCTCTGCTTAAGGCCGAAACGGGAGGAGGATTTCTCCACAATTCTGCGGCTGTCGCCTGATGATGCTGCTTATCGTAATTACCGGCGAAACGTCACACGGTATTGGAGACGTTGTAGCGGGTTCACTCTCCAACACACGACCGGTGCGCTGAACTGGTAACCAACTGGCACGTTTTGTTTACGTGACACAAACCTTACTAACTGGCCGTGCCAGGTGATGGTGGCGGGTTTAACGACACAGTTACACTATGATACCTCCTTTACCAGTGGCAAAATGTAGTGATAGGTTTTTACCCTTTCAACTGGTACAAAAACTGACACCTTTATACAAGGAATCATGTTTGCAATAACCACAACACAAGCAGTCAAAATGCAAACAAAAAGAAACAACTCTGATGATAATGATATGCACTGTCCTTGAAGTTGATTGGTCCACACCCGAGGCAGCTTTTCTTAGAGCCTAGTCTCCATTGGTGTTGGACCAGATGACGCCAAAAGGCGTACAACTCAAAGACAGCGCACTATCAGAGTATTGAGAGCTCGGGGTAAGCATTTACACTATGAGACCTCCTTTACCAGTGGCAAAATATAGTAATAGGTTTTTACCCTTTCAACTGGTACAAAAACTGACACCTTTATACAAGGAATCATATTTGTAATAACCACAACACATGCAGTCAAAATGCAAACAAAAAGAAACAACTCTGATGATGATAATGATATGCACTGTCAAGTTGATCAACTTCAAGGACAGTGCATATCATTATCATCATCAGAGTTGTTTCTTTTTGTTTGCATTTTGACTGCATGTGTTGTGGTTATTACAAATATGATTCCTTGTATAAAGGTGTCAGTTTTTGTACCAGTTGAAAGAGTAAAAACCTATTACGACACAGTTACATTTACGCGATCTAACCCAAAAAAAAGAAAACCCTATAATGGGCACAGTCCAGGGGTCGGCAATCTGTGGCTCCGCAACCGCGCGCGGCTCTTCAAGGACCGCTCCGCGTGAATTCATTGATAAAGGGCCCACCCCGTCTCCCGTATTCACGTCGCAATGCGGCTCTCGAGAAATATCGAGCTCATCACCGAATTCGGAAGAACAACGGCGGCTCTGCTCGTCACTTTGGTTCACGGCCGCCCCCCATGGCACGTGGCGAGGGCTTCACGTTTCTCGTTGAAGGTTTTATTTTTTGTTATTCTTTATTTTCTTCTTTTTCGCTCGTAGACCGGAGTGGGCACGCCGACCAAGTCGTCGTCGCTGCGGCTGTCGCGAGCGGACTGCCCGGTGCGGTTGCGCCCGGCTGCAGAATTATTGCGCAGGTGGTTGCCGCCACCCAGAGGTCGCAAACGGGTTTTTATTCCTTACCCGTACCCATACCCGGTCGCACCAGGGTCGCAAACGGGTACCCGTACCCGGCCGTGTACAGGTACCCGTTCCCTACCCGTACCCGTACCCTACCCGAAATGAGTGACAAACGGTTACTCACCAGTGACTCACGGCCTACCCGTACCCGTACCCGGCCGCACCAGGGTCGCAAACGGCTACCCGTACCCGTACCTGGCCGGGTACGGGTAGCCGGGTATCGGGTAGGGTACGGGTATCGGGTACCCGGTTGCGACCTCTGCCGCCACCTTTCGAGCGCGTGCCGAGTCTGTGGTTGCCCCTGCAGGGGCCAATGGGTGGCTCTCGCGGGAAATTAATTGTCTAACCTACGACGCGCAATGCGGCTCGGGGAGTCGGCACAAAAAAAACGCACGGTCATTCGCATTCGCCCAGTGAGTAATGTTAGTCGTAAACAAAAACAATTATGATGACGACGACGATGATGATGATGGCAGTTATGAAAGCTCACCACGTGCCTCGCCCTGGCCACATACATCACAGCCGTTGCGCAATCGCCAGTAAGCAAAAACGAACACGGTATAAACTGCAGCTCGTCACAAGCGGGAGGCAATCGGGGGGGGGGCATTGCCGCTGCCGTGCGCGTGGTTCGCTCTCCCGCAACGGGGATCTTCGCTGTGACAAACGTCGCCACCGTGTGCGACTGCAAGCGGGCCGACCGATGGCCAGCGCACAGACCGACTAAGGGTTTATTCTGACCACAAAGAACCAGGGGCCTGCGGTGTTTGCCGACGATGACGACGAGCTACGTGTGCACTCTGATGCAGGTGCAGGGTGCAGCGCGCCACCACCGCTTCCCACCATCACCAATTACCAGGCATGTTATCGACTTATTGATTCATCGATTCAAATTGATTCATGCGCTCACGATATGCGCAACGTTGTGCGTCTTAAGAATAATTTCTTTACAATCTGTTCCAACTGCAAGCGTTGGCCTCGGGCGAGCGGGGAGAACAGGGTGGAACAAGCCAGCGATGCGAGGCAGACGACACAGACGAGACGGTGCAAGAGCGAGACGGCAAAGCCAACAAAAAAAATCCACACGCAAGCTACCAAGACGGGCCCATTGCCCACAATGTCACACGTTCTCATTTTTTATTTTTATGCCACAGTGTTATTGGCAAGCGAGTGGGGGTTATGTTGTTGGTTGTGCCTGCCCACCACTGGGAGCAGCACCAGCAGCAGAATCACCAAATAATTTGTTTCATATCTGGAGACAAAATAAAAAGGGACCAGTCCTGGAACCCAAATTGTGATTCTGAATTGCGATGATTTCGTCCAATCGCTGGGCAGGCGGATTGTCAACACGCGAGTGAACGACAGCCGTGGTGACATTTGCAAGGGAGAGGTCAGTTGAGTGTGTGAGTGTGTCAGTGGGTGTGTGTCAGTGGGTGTGTGTGCGGCAGTGGGGAGCGATAGTGTAGCGGTTAGCGCTACGCTGCGCAATGAACCCGGCGACAAGGGTTCGATTCCCGCTCACGGCCAACACCAGTGACGGAGAACCTGGAGAAAACCCACGCAGAACGACGGGAAGAGAATACAAACCTCACACGCAAAAAGACACCCCCAGGTTCAGGAATCGAACCCAGGCCCCTTCTTGTTGTGGAGGCACAAGCGTTGCCACGGGCGCTAGCCTGCCGCCCGCGTCCAGAGCGTTTTGACACCTCGCACACGAAGCTGGAACGCTCAATCGCCATCGTGGTGCGGGTGACTTGAGTCAGCTCCGTCCGGTGACGTGCGACCAGGTGTAGTTATTTTACGAGTTTTTCCTCCGTAGGCAGGAAATGCGGGCAAAACGATTTCTCCCTGTTGAATCACAGCCCTGATCGGCTGATATGCTCTGCCCACTTCACAAAAAAAATGTAAAACCACATCACGATAACAGTGTTGATAAATACCCACATGTTTAAAGTATCTCAAATGTAGTTAAACTATTTACTTTTTTAGTTATTTTACCAGGTAAGGCTCACTGACCTATGTAGTTCTTTTTCAGAAGCGACCTGGCTACAAATGATAGCTCAACGAATTAGCTTTTCACGTGGAAGTTTATACTCTTATGCGCAATTTTCCGAAAATGTGGAGGGGAAAAACCGGAGGACCCGGAGAAAAGTCCACGTGACCACGGGGTGAGAGAGAGACACACAAACTCCAAATATACAGCAGCAGGCGTCAAGAGTCGGGATAGAACCCACGACCTCCTGCATACCAGGCAAGGTCGTTAACATCTCCTCGCGACCGTGATGATGATAATGAGAGAGAGACACGCAAACTCCAAATATACAGCAGGCGTCAAGAGTCAGGATAGAACCCACGACCTCCTGCATACCAGGCGAGGTAGTTAACATCTCCTAGCCACCGTGATGATGATGAGAGAGAGACACGCAAACTTCAAATATACAGCAGGCATCAGGGTCGGGATCGAACCCACGACCTCCTGCGTACCAGAAGAGGCAGACAACATCTCGCCACCGTGTCGCCCAATGAGACGGACCTGAGAACGGGAGACGAAAAGTGCGTAACGCCTTTTCAGAGAGTTCTTTGTTAAAATCCACCACCGATTACGTCCCCCGGTTGAGGCTTTCTGCGCTAAATGTCAGCCAAGGAAACTTCCTTCCCGAACTACCGGCTGGTCAGCAACCCATCGACATTCCATCAGCAAACCTCCGCTCTTCATGGCGGCAAAGGGCCATTAGTGACCACCAGGCTGACACCTTGGGTGCCACGGTGGCTATGAGATGTTAACTACCTCGCCTGGTGTACAGGAGGTCGTGGGTTCAATACCGACCCCGACGCCTGCTGCTGTATATTTGGACTTTGCGTGTCTCTCTTCCCGTGGTCACATGGATTTTTCTCCAGGCCCTCCGGTTTTCCCCTCCACATTTAGAACCGACGTGCGTTCATAGAGTATTGGGCTACTCAATAAAGTTACACGTGATAAGCAACTTCCGTTGAACTATCATTTGTGATTGCCAGGTCGCTTCTGAAAAAGAGCTGTAGAGCTCAGTCAGGCCTTACCTGGTAAAATTAAAAATACAATTTCAACTCACTACACGAGATTAACCTGCTTTAGTAAACGGTGAATGGTCACCCAGATTCAAACCCAGACCCATCAGAGGTGTTGGCTTGATGTCCCGATGATCATCAATCCTCGAGGTCATCCACAGCCCTTTAAGATTAAGGCGTCCAAAACGCTTCTTGCGCCAAACCTTCATGAGTTTACGCTCACGGCGCGTTCGTCATCTCTCGTACGTTTAGTTCATCCGCAGACTTATTGCGTCAAGTCCGCAAAATTACCACGTGGGGAAGCGGACAGAGATATCACTTTTAACGCGACCGCCAGAGCCCCTAATCTTCCCATTCAGGGGGCATCTGCATTCTGGCAATCGCACAAGTTCTTCATCTGGCAGCCAGAGCCAGGGATCACGTGACATTGAAACAAGTCGCCGTCCGCTCAGCAAACATCGCGCGGCGCTTTCAGGTGTGCTTCTGTGGCCCTCTTGAACGCTCGTCCTTCCGATATTAGGAAGCCACTGGACCTATGCACTTTAAAATCATCTCGATTGAAAACTCATTTCTTTACAAGTACTTTGTGTTTCAGTTTGCTGTCCTTCCCCTGCACCTCCGACTACCACTGTTGGCTACGTACGGTGCGAAAGAATTTCAACGTACGTGCGACCGCACATTACCCCTCGACTGCACCACACGCACCGGGGCACAGGAAGGGGGGATGGTGAGACGGCCGAGCGGGTAGCGCGTTCGTCGAGTGTTTGTGGTTACATTTTTAGATTTAAAGCTTTCGTGACTGCAGGGATTCATCTTCTTGGTTCTTTCGGTAAAGTCACGTAGAATGGAAATAATAAAATAATAAAAAACAGAGTCTGAATGACTCAGACGCTGTCTTTTCGACATACCTGCTCTCCACCTGAGGACGGCTGCTTGCGTTGTGGCCGAAACGTCGTGAGAATAATTTTATTATGTTTTATTTTATTTATTTTATTATTTCCATTCTACGTGACTTTACCGAAAGAACCAAGAAGATGTTTGTGGTTCGAGAACCGGTGGCCGCCCCGGTTAATACTGCGGGCTTGTCGACCGTAAAATTCTACGCGCCATCTGCTTCTCGGCAAGACGTTAGAGATCCGGCGACGTCACTCGGGAAGAGAAAGAACGGGTGCCCGCACGCCGCCAAAGTCACGCTCCGAATCTGCCCAATTTCAAAATGCGCTCGTACGGTCAATCGGTAAAACCAACGTAGCAACACGGCCCACCCTCTGGCAGGCTGCACATCGACCCGTTAAACGCAGCGCATTGGCGATAGCCTGCGCGCAAATACCAAACGTACTCAATTATCATAATTGCTTTTTTACCCTTCTATCTGGCAACAAAAAACAATTATCATATTTTTTACCGGCAAATGAGGTTGCAATGGTGTACTCAATTATCGTTATTACGTTATGATTCAGCGCAGGATACGCGGCGCTCGTGTTTTGCCCGCTGCTTGGCACGGATGGCGCGAGCATTGAGACCCCACCCTGGGTGCTGAGTAAGTGCTGGCTAGAGCCGAGCCCTCGGCTCACATGCATCCTGTTGATAATTCATGCCCGCTACCAACCCCCCACCCGCCCACACCCAAAAGGGAACAGTTCCATGTGAATCCTGGCTGAAGAGGAGGGGGAGTAACACACAGGCTGCGGAATCGCACGTGGGACACTTTATTCTTTGGTTCTTTCGGTAAAGTCACGTATCAAGATAAAATAATAAATTAAATTAAATACTAGCATACGACGTTTCGATTGCAACACAAGCAATCATCATCAGGTATAAATTAAATAAAAACACAAATCTAGTATACTTTAGAAATGTTGCAATCGAAACGTCGTATGCTAGTATTTAATTTAACTTATTATTTTATCTTGATACGTGACTTTACCCGAAAGAACCAAAGAATAATTCCTGCAGTCACAAAAGCTCCAAATTAAGGTGGGACACTTTCTCCACGAACGGTAACATTTAACGAGAGTCCAGCTCGTGACTGTGGTGGTGCAACATCTAAAGACGGTGAACGACCGCCCCAATCGGATCATTCAAAGGGGGGGGGGGGAGGGGGCTCCTCCGAAGCAGTCGGAACGGATATCGAACCTCGAAATCGATTTAGAATCTTTTGCAATCCAACCCCCCCCCCCCCAAAAAGATGCCACGCGAAAGAAGAAGACCCGGAAGCTAAACTCAGAGGGTCGCATATCCTGCACGGCGCTTGCACAACTGGGTAGCAAAGGCCACAACAAAGAGGTTTTGTCACGGGGCTTTGCGGGGAGGGGGGGCAGTGCGGCAAAGTCCACCGCTGTACCACATTTACTCCCCAGTCGACGCTCCCCCACCCCACCCACCCACCCCCAACTTCACCACCAACCCCCTGCACTGCCCCAGCACGGTGCAGCGTGGTCTAATACCCCCCCACGTAGCTCGCCATGTTGACAGCAGCAGGGCTGCAAGGCTGTAGCTGAACAACGTGGGAGAGTTGTCGGAGGCTGAACGACTTACACCCGCGGTAGTTGCCCAGAAAAATGTATTTGAGCACGTACGTTAGATCCCTTCCCCCCACACACCCAAACCCCGTCCTCCCCCCCTCGAGAGTGATCCGTGTTAAAGGAAGTTGACACCCAGAGACGTAGGAGTTCAGTGAAACACGCAGAGAGGTGGTTCAAGAAGTAAAACGTGGGGTATAATTTTCGATTTAAAGCTTTTGTGACTGCAGGGATTCATCTTCTTGGTTCTTTCGGTAAAGTCACGTAGAAGGGAAGTAATAAAATAAGAAAAATAAAACACAATAAAATAATTCTCACGACGTTTCGGCCACAACGCCCCCTTCTACGTGACTTTACCGAAAGAACCAAGAAGACGTGGGGTATCATCATTGGACTTGGCATTGTGTCGACACTAATGTGTCAATTCCCATACATGCCCTTCTGTGTGCACACCCGAATCGTTTGTTCAATAAAAATACTTTTCGGGGGAAAAAATTATAATCTGGTTTTTCGTAAGCGGTCGCTGACGTGCTCCGATCCGATACATTAGAACACCGTGCCAATGCTTGGTTGTAAATACGGGGTGTGGGCGTGCGGGGGAGGTGGTGTGCACCTCTGATTAGCACAGTTGGCTGCGTATGGTAAGACAGAAGTTCAACATACATATATAGACTCATGCAGAGACCCATAGAATCAAACAGAGACTCATAGACAGAGACCCATAGACTCACACAGAGACCTACAGACTCACTCAGAGACACATAGCCACCGTGATGATGATGAGAGAGACACGCAAACTCCAAATACACAGCAGGTGTCATGGTCGGGATCGAACCCACGACCTCCTGTATACCAGGCGAGGGAGTTAACATCTCCTAGCCACCGTGATGATGATGAGAGAGAGAGACACGCAAATTCCAAATACACAGCAGGTGTCATGGTCGGGATCGAACCCGCGACCTCCTGTACACCAGACGAGGTAGTTAACATCTCATAGCCACCGTGATGATGATGATGAGAGAGAGACACGCAAACTCCAAATATACAGCAGCAGACGTCAGGGTCAGGATCGAACACGCGACCTCCTGTACACCAGGCGAGACAGTTAACATCTCCTAGCCACCGTTGTGCAAGCACGTGGATGTTTTTTTTTTTAATCCGAACGTGGCCCAACGTGCTCAGGCAACTCTATCGCCGTCGGCAATGGCTTGCGCAACGCAATCGTTAACGCATCGGGGTATCATATCGCCCTCCGTGGCAAAACAGACACTAAAACCCTACTCCTCACCACCCCAGGGCGATCCACGTGAAGCATCCAAACTAAACCGGAAGTAATACATCTGACAGCGTGACGTCATAGCGCGCCCCCCCCCCCCCCAAAGTGCAGGGCCCAGGGCAGTTGCTCCGATTCGCCGTGCACCCTAGGGCCGGGCTCTGCGTACCAACCGCCACCGAATCCAACGCTAGCTAGGGCACGTCTCCCGTCTGGTCGCTCGCTCGCACCCGAGCAGGCCGGAGGAGACAAGGTTTGCCTCCAAAAGGGGAGTCGTGGCACGTGTGGCACGGAGGCGAGGAGGGTGGCGGGGGATGTCCGGGCGTGCCAGGTGCTCCGCTAACGAAGTCGTGACAAGCGCGCGCGCGACAGCAGCGAGGCACGGTCACTTTTTCCTTCCCGTTTGTCGCCGACATTTCCTCTCCCGGCCAGGCACGCACGTTCGCACGCTCGCACGCACGCGCACGCACTGGCACGCGTAAGCCTCGCGAGTGTATGCACGCCTGCGGGGTGTGACTGGTAGTGAAGCTACGGACGTCCCAAGTAGCGGCTTTTGCTCAGCCCCAGGATGACATTTTCGGTCGGGAACTGTTTTTGGGAAGCTGCCGCAGCGGCGTGTAACGGTCGGCGCGCTGGACTTGCAATCCATAAGCCCGTCGCTTCGATTCTATCTCCCGGCGCGGCAGTAGAAGCAACGGTACAGGTTACTTAATCCCTCGCCCCCCCGCCCCGACCACCTCTGTCCACCCAGCAGCTGAGTCACTCGGCAAAGGGCGCGTGCGGTGGGGTAAAGCGTGGGAGACGTCTAGAAGAGTAGGCCAAACAAGCTTCACAGGGGCTCTCCAGAGCTCCCTCCCTCTCTCTCTCTCTCTGGTGGTGGAGGCCACTCTGCTCCAGCGGTGGAACGTGCAAAGCAGTTGCAGCGCTGCACCTTTGCGTGCGTTTGAATGTTTTGGCAAAGCGCTCGCTTCACGTGAACCCCTCTTCCACGTGGCAGGAGAGGCGTCAAACGCCGTGGAGGAACGCACGACCCCGCCTACGAGTAAGGTCAGCGAACCCTACTTGCTGCACTGCCGCCTACGTGCGCGCGCCACTGCTGCTGCTGCTGCCCGAGCAGGCACTGTCGTCTCGCGCGTGCCCGCGCACAGCGCCAGCATGCTCCACCACAGTGTCGGTCGCGAGCAAGGGGAAGATGAGTGAGAGTGGTGCAGTAGAGGAGAAATGAGAGGGGAGAGTGCGTGGAGGGGAGTAGAGTGGGTGAGAGGGGAGAGGCAGGAGAGTGCGTGGAGTGGAGGGGAGTAGAGTGGGATGAGAGGGGAGAGGCAGGAGAGTGCATGGAGGGGAGTAGAGTGGGTGAGAGGGGAGAGGTAGGAGAGTGCGTGGAGGGGAGTAGAGTGAGATGAGAGGGGAGAGGCAGGAGAGTGAGTGGAGGGGAGTAGAGTGGGATGAGAGGGGAGAGGTAGGAGAGTGCGTGGAGTGGAGGGGAGTAGAGTGGGATGAGAGGGGAGAGGTAGGAGAGTGCGTAGAGTGGAGGGGAGTAGAGTGGGTGAGAGGGGAGAGGTAGGAGTGTGTGTGGAGGGGAGTAGTGAGATGAGAGGGGAGAGGCAGGAGAGTGCGTGGAGTGGAGGGGAGTAGAGTGGGATGAGAAAGGAGAGGTAGGAGAGTGCGTGGAGTGGAGGGGAGTAGAGTGGGTGAGAGGGGAGAGGTAGGAGTGTGTGTGGAGGGGAGTAGTGAGATGAGAGGGGAGAGGCAGGAGAGTGCGTGGAGAGGAGTAGAATGAAATGAGAGGGGAGAGGAAGGATAATGCGTGGAGGGGAGTAGAGTGAGATGAGAGGGGAGAGGTAGGAGAGTGCGTGGAGGGGAGTAGAGTGAGATGAGAGGGGAGAGGTAGGAGAGTGCGTGGAGGGGAGTAGAGTGTGATGAGAGGGGAGAGGCAGGAGAGTGCGTGGAGGGGAGTAGAGTGAGATGAGAGGGGAGAGGTAGGAGAGTGCGTGGAGGGGAGTGGAGTGAAATGAGAGGGGAGAGGCAGGAGAGTGCGTGGAGGAAAGTAGAGTGAGATGAGAGGGGAGAGGTAGGAAAGTGCGTGGAGGGGAGTAAAGTGGGATGAGAGGGGAGAGGCAGGAGAATGCGTGGAGGGGAGTAGAGTGGGATGAGAGGGGAGAGGCAGGAGAGTGCGTGGAGGGGAGTGGAGTGAGATGAGAGGGGAGAGGTAGGAAAGTGCGTGGAGGGGAGTAAAGTGGGATGAGAGGGGAGAGGCAGGAGAATGCGTGGAGGGGAGTAGAGTGGGATGAGAGGGGAGAGGTAGGAAAGTGCGTGGAGGGGAGTAAAGTGGGATGAGAGGGGAGAGGCAGGAGAATGCGTGGAGGGGAGTAGAGTGGGATGAGAGGGGAGAGGCAGGAGAGTGCGTGGAGGGGAGTGGAGTGAGATGAGAGGGGAGAGGCAGGAGAGTGCGTGAAGGGGAGTGGAGTGAGATGAGAGGGGAGAGGCAGGAGAGTGCGTGGAGGGGAGTGGAGTGAGATGAGAGGTAGGAGAGTGTGTGGAGGGGAGTGGAGTGAGATGAGGGAGGAGAGGTAGGAGAATGCGTGGAGGAGAGTAGAGTGAGATGAGAGGGAAGAGGCAGGAGAGTGCGTGGAGGGGAGTAGAGTGAGATGAGGGGGGAGAGGTAGGAAAGTGTGTGGAGGGGATTAGAGTGAGATGAGGGGGGAGAGACGCAGGGCTTAGCCCGTGGAAGATGAAGACAGTACGATCTTAAAAATTAACAATCTACAAACCACAATAACAAGTCAAACATTACGTGAGGCTCAACACTGTGTGGACACGCGGTGCATAACATCGATGAGTCACGCATCACGATGAACAAGCGGCGTTGTAACACGTCCAGTGGCAAGCTTGCACTATCGTAGGCGCCCGATTCGGTCGGGAGCTGCGCTTGGCAAGAGTCCAGGTACACGCGCAGCCCGCTTGTCAATCCACTGCTGGATGAGGGGCCTCCCCCTACGTCGTGCGAGTCGGCGGGAGGGGCTGCTTGACCATACTTCACCGCGCCGGTCAGCGCGCATCGGTGGAGACGGCGCATCGGAGAGCTAAGACGGCATTCCGTTTCGTGGTGGAAATAACCCGTTGGAATCCCGTTCAATAGAATGGACGCACGAACGTGGGAAATTGTCCACGGAGGATTCTTGCGTGAATTATTCACGGTGATGCTGTGGCAATTAGAACGTACAAAGTAACTGGGCATTGGTCAAACATTCCAATGCTGAAAACAATTCCTTGCAAATTACTCACAATCAGAATATTTATGAAAACTGGAGGAATCATATGAGCTATGAAGCTCTTTTTCATAGATTTCCAGTAGGGGCACGGGGTCAAAACGTTATAACAACAACAATACAAAGGCACGGTAGGAGTACAAAGTTTCGGAAAGGTAAACAAATCACTTTTAAAAAATCGACAATTAAATCTAACCAATTTTTTTTATTTATTTTACCAGGTTAAGAACCACTTGAGCTCTCAGCTTCTTTTTCAGAAACGACCCGGACATCACTAATGACGGCTCAACGAAGCGGCTGATATCGCGTGGAACTTTACAGCGGCAGCGACGAATAATTATCTAAATAATAAACAAAAAAACACGTTTCAATTGGGATGACACACACACACACGCACGGCAACATCGCCGTGTACTGCGGGGGGAAAAAACCCAAAAAACTTGGCAGGACCCTCCCCTGAAAGTAGAGTCCCAAGGCTTGCAAGACTTTTTTGTGGGTCAGACAAGTACGTTCAGAAACGCAGAGATGCAAATCCTCCGGAAAGGAATTTGCAGAGTCGCTTTGCTTGGACGCACCTGGGGTTCGACTCACCCCCCCCCCACCCCCGCATTGCTTCACACGGCTAGGCTTTAATGAAGCTAAACTATTTAAGATTTGTTTCATTTACCAGGTAAGGGAGACTAAGCTATGCAGCTCTTTTTCAGAAGCGACCTGGCCGTCACAAATGATAGCTCAACGAAGTGGGCTTATCGCGTGGATATGTATGAGCAGCCAAATACTCTCTGAACGCACGTCGGTTCTAAATGTGGAGGGAAAAACCCGAGGACCCGGAGGAAAATCCACGCGACCACGGGGAGAGAGACATGCAAAGTCCAAATATACAGCAGCAGCAGCAGGCGTCAGGGTCGGTATCTATACCCACGACCTTCTGCATACCAGGCGAGGTAGTTAACATCTCCTAGCCACCGTGATGATGATGATGATGAGAGACACGCAAACTCCAAATATACAGCAGCAGCAGGCGTCAGGGTCGGTATCGATACCCACGACCTCCTGCATACCAGGCGAGATAGTTAACATTTCCTAGCCACTGTGATGATGATGATGATGAGAGACACGCAAACTCCAAATATACAGCAGCAGCAGCAGGCGTCAGGGTCGATATCGATACCCACGACCTTCTGCATACCAGGCGAGGTAGTTAACATTTCCTAGCCACCGTGATGATGATGATGAGAGACACGCAAACTCCAAATATACAGCAGCAGCAGGCGTCAGGGTCGATATCGATACCCACGACCTCCTGTATACCAGGCGAGGTAGTTAACATCTCCTAGCCACCATGATGATGATGATGAGAGACACGCAAACTCCAAATATACAGCAGCAGCAGGCGTCAGGGTCGGTATCGATACCCACGACCTCCTGCATACCAGGTGAGGTAGTTAACATCTCTTAGCCACCGCAGCACCCGTTTGCCTCTCTGTCCGGCCGGCTTGCTAAAATGTAATCTGTGAACTATCTTAATTTGGAGCTTTCGTGACTGCAGGAATTACTCTTTGGTTCTTTCGGTAAAGTCACGTATGAAGATAAAATAATAAATTAAATAATAGCATACGACGTTTCGATTGCAACACAAGCAATCATCATTAGGTATAAAAGAAATAGCAAACAAAAATCTAACCAGAAAACTATAGACAGACATATAAGCAGACAGATATCACAAAGATACATAGTGATATCTGTCTGCTTATATGTCTGTCTATAGTTTTCTGGTTAGATTTTTGTTGCTATTTCTTTTATACCTGATGACGATTGCTTGTGTTGCAATCGAAACGTCGTAGTATGCTATTATTTAATTTATTATTTTATCTTCATACGTGACTTTACCGAAAGAACCAAAGAGTAATCTGTGAACTGTCCGCGGAACCGCAAACAGCAGCGTGGACGGCCGCGTGAAGCAGAGGGGTAAAGAAAACACGCGCACTCACACAGAGAGAGAGACAGGTCTCTGGAGGAACTGCGCGCTCGCCACTGCTCAGTGTGTTGGGGCTCACAGCGCTGAGAAAGGCGTAGATGATGATTAACTCGCGCGCGGGGGGATTTTTGCACCTTCACCAAGCTTTGCGATCCTTTTAATGACTGTCATGCGGAAAACCCATTGCACGCACCCCCGGCACGGTTCCGGCACGGTTCCAACACGGTTCCAGCACGGTTCGCCATTATTTTGCCAACTAAATGGCCCGAGAGAGCGAAGTGGCGGCAGTCGGTCGCCATCTGACCCGGGTCTCCTCCGTATGCACAGGTGGGCATTGTCGTGTTTCTGGCCAGACCACATTCCAGCATGCGAGAGGCCGCTCGCAAAGTATACGGCCTGCAGATTCTCGGGGGGGGAGGAGTAGGGACTTTTCAGTCGTGGAGTTAAATTAAAAAAACATTGTTTTCTAATTGAATCGCATGGCTGTGAAACCATACGGTTGAGCCGTATGTTTGTCGATTTGTTTGTGTTTCTGCCTTGTGATGGGGATTCTGTAGGGTGAACGTTGAGATCTATAGGGTCTGAGTTGGTCTGTTATAAGGTAGGGCACTGACAAAGGGTTGACAGGTATGGTAGTGAAATACTTGTACAGAGACACTGGTGGTGAGACACTGGGTAGTGAGACACTAGGTAGTGAGACACTGGTAGTGAGACACTGGTGGTGAGACACTGGTAGTGAGACACTGGGTAGTGAGACACTGGTGGTGAGACACTGGTGGTGAGACACTGGTAGTGAGACCCTGGTGGTGAGACACTGGTAGTGAGACACTGGGTAGTGAGACACTGGTGGTGAGACACTGGGTAGTGAGACACTGGTGGTGAGAAACTGGTAGTGAGACATTGCTAGTGAGACACTGGGTGGCGAGACATTGCTAGTGAGCCACTGGGTAGTGAGACACTGGTGGTGAGACACTGGCTAGTGAGACACTGGGTAGTGAGACACTGGGTAGCGAGATACTGGGTAGTGAGACAATGGGTGGTGAGACACTGGGTAGTGAGACACTGGTGGTGAGACACTGGGTAGTGAGACACTGCTGGGAAGTGAGACACTGGTACAGAGACATTGGGTAGTGCATACCTGTCAAACTACACGTTTTGCCCGTATTCTTGAACAGGGAAATTGAGTTCATAAGGCGTGCAGCCGTTTCAATACGGGCAACATTATTTAGTTTTGTCTATTAGTTTGTGTTTCTGCCTTGTGATGGGAACTTTGTAGGGTGAACGTTGAGATTCATAAGGGGCACGGAGTGACCAGTAAGGTCTGAGTTGGTCTGTTATAAGGTGGGGCACTGACAAGGGTTCGACAGGTATGGGATGAACACTTTTGTTTGCGATGCTGCTCCCTGGCACGCGAGTTGGCGCCTCTGCCCAAGCACAAACGACAGCGTCCGAGAACCGCCGAGCGTTTCTTTAAAAGACAAACATTTGTTCAACGAGGCAACGTTTCGTGAAAAAAAAAATAAGAGTAGGCGTTTTACCCTTAAGATGTTCAAACAGCAAATAGAAACCTTGTGCGAGGAATCAAGTTCCTGCGTTAACCACGCACACAGTGCGCTTTTGGAGAGCATGCAGACAACCACGTGGCTCTGATAATGTATAACGTATCGTCTTTGAAACTGACTTGGCCTACACCAGAAACAGCAGCCTTCTTGAGGGCCCAGTCTCACCACCAGCGTCAGACGAGAGAACAACGCCAAAAGGCGACCAAGCACAATGCACCGTCAGTTCTTGTGGCTGTGATGCAGACCATTTGGTGTTGGAACGTCTTAACACAACTGCTGTTTTATTTGCCGGAAAGGGTAAAAAAAAAATCAGCACAAAGACAATGCACAATCGGAGCGTTTAGAGCTCGTGGTGAGTGGCTACAAAAGGGGACCTTTTTTCCGGTATCAAAGTATGAAAAAATAAGAATAGGTTTTACCCTTTCAGGCAATAAAACAGGAGTTATGGAGACGTCATTCTTCTATTAGACCTATTCATATTTTTTCTCACTTTTATAAAGGCAACCTTTCGTGGGGGGCCAATGGGCGAAGTCGCAACCCCCCCCCCCCCGCCCCCCCGAAGCTAAGAAGAAGAAGTGTCTCTGCCCCGAAACTTCGCCCGCTGTAAAACGCGCCGTTCCTTTTATCGCCCGCAGTAGTAGTAGCTGCTGTTGACGAACGTGTAGAGTTTCCCCCCCCCCCCCCCCCGTTTGGCCCTTTTGCTGCCGTCTGTAGCTGTCCCCAACGCTGCTGCGAACAACACGCTGAAGTCTTCTTGGTTCTTTCGGTAAAGTCACGTAGAAGGGAAATAATAAAATAAATAAAATAAAACATTATAAAATATTTGTATTATTTTATTATTTCCCTTCTACGTGACTTTACCGAAAGAACCAAGAAGATGAATCCTTGCAAGTCACGAAAGATTTAAATCCAAATTTAAGACGCTGAAGCTTCGCGGCAGTTTTGAACGGTGTTCAAGCGACTTACACCGCGGTTTATTTCTGCTGCAGTTTTACTGCAGGCTGGTCCGGATGTCCTGTGACCCCCCCCCACCCACAATCAATTGCCTCCTAAACATTTTTTTTGCCCATATTCATTGCTGTTTGAAATAAAACCTTACTTTAAAAATATTACGTTATTTTAGAGTTCAATGGTCTGGGGGGGGGGTGTGGTCACAAGACATCTGGACCACCCCTGCAGGCTTAGGGGGTACGCGCTGCTGACAAAGTGGCGTAGCGACAGTGCGGTCAAAGGGCCCTCGGCATTTGCGATACGAAGACCGCCAGTTTGAATCCTACTTCCTGGGGTGGCAGTTGAGCAACAAAAAAATCGTCTGTGAAGAAGAGCTTTACAGCTCATCGGATTCCTCCAGGATAAATACAGATTCTGATGCTGGGAAGTTTCTTAAATCAACCCACCGCCCGCTATCTACCACACACCACAAATGGTGACACCAAAATGCATCGATCGCCCGCAGCTTACGTATGGTGGGATGGGGGAGTAAAGTGTGGGTATACTATTCTTGGGTTTTTTCGGTGAAGTCACGTAGGTAAAAAAATAAAAATTAAATAAAAATCACGACGTTTCGGAGGCAACACAAGCCTCCGTCTTCAGGTGGAACCATCACAGCACGCTCGCTGTATCAAGTAAATGAGAAATTATACTCCCACGTCTTCCAAGGTGGTCCGGAAAAGCGTGGAAAAGTAGGCCAAGCTGCCCACACCACCTAGCCTCTGGAGCTCTCTTCTTGAGGGGGCCCCCTTTCTGTCGGCAGTGGTCTCATCAAGTTATTAGAGGGCTGCACCCCAGAGGTCGCCAACGGGTTTTTATTCCTTACCCGTACCCGGCCACACCAGGGTCGCAAACGGGTACCCGTACCCGGCCGGGTACGGGTAGCCGGGTATCGGGTAGCGTATGGGTACCCGGTTGCGATCTCTGCTGCACCCTTACCAGTTTGTACCACTTAGCCTAGCGCTTCTTAACCTGGGGTGCGAGATTCCCTTTTCTAGGGGTGCGAGACATGGGCAGATGTTTCTTTTCTAAGGAACCTACGTATTTATGAACATTATAATTTTTTTTAGCGATTGAGAACGAAAGGTGTGCAAAGGCTCCTCCAGTGTAGGTTAAGACTTAGACCTTGCAGTCCTACAGTTCCCCTTCCTGCCAACCGCAAGTTTCTTTTAGCAAACAAATTCCTCAAATGAACTGCCTGTGCAGCTCGGGCAATTCAGCCGTCAACTCTTCACGGACTGGGCACGGCGCTAAAGCGATGCAAGCCGCCGCCGCCGCGACTGTGGCTGTTAAGAATCTAAATTTGCACGGTTGGCTACGTGCGACGCGAAAGAAGTTCGACGTGCGTGCGTGCGTGCGTGCGTGCGCGCGCAAATAAAACACGACTTGGGGCAGCTTCGCCATTGACACGCGGAGGCAAAAGGGAACGGCGCAGGTGGAACGTGGCGTTTCACAGGGTGGGGATTTGTGTTGTTGTTGACAAAACATAGGCAAACAGCTGATCAGTAAAAAAAATGGCAGCTATAACAAGGGCATGTTGGTAATTATAGGAGGTAATTGATTTTTTACCCTTTTATCTGGCAACAAAACTGACACCTTTTTTTACAAGGAGTCATGTTTGCATTGACCACAATACCTGCAGTCATAATGCAAACAAAAAAAACACAACTCTGATGATGTATGTACTGTCCTTGAAGTTGATTGGTCCACACCCGAGACACCATGTGAGACTAGGCTCTAAGAAAAGCTGTCTCGAGTGTGGACCAATCAATTTCAAGTAAGACAGTGCATACATTATCAGAGTTGTGTTTTTGTTTGCATTACGACTGCAGGTATTGTGGTCAATGCAAACATGCCTCCTTGCAAAAAAGGTGTCAGTTTTGTTGCCAGATAAAAAGGGTAAAAAAAACAATTATTATTATTATGATGATTTGCTTTCCTATACTTTGCACTGCTACAATGTGTTTGTATTGTTCATTGTTGTCACGTTGTGACCTGCCCCCTACTGGACGTCTGTGAAAAAGCGCTTCATAGCTCATCGGATTCCTCCAGTAAAAATATTCTGATTCTACTTGGGGCACCACGCAAGCCACTGCCGCCCACCGCCACCGCTCTAGCAGCGGGTCAAATCCGCCACAAGCAAACACGCGTAAAGAGTGAGATCACGGAGTTTCAGCGAAACCCCTTGACATGGAGAAGGCCTAACCTAGTGGTGGTGGCGAAACCCCCCGCGCGCCTGAAGCTGCGTAAAAACCTACGCCGTGGGTCGACGCGGAATCTTCTCCCGTGGATTTCTGACGCGGTTTTTTTCCCCCCTACAATTACTTTGGGAGGAGCCGTTCAACTCCGGAGAGACCCCCTAGGGGCTGACAGCTGAAAGCGGGGCACTTTGCGGCCCTGCGGAGGTTTCGCAAGCGCACAAAAGGCGGCCGAAGGAGCCGTGCCTCTAGATTTGAAGCTTTCGTGACTGCAAGGATTCTTAGTTCTTTCGGTAAAGTCACGTAGGTAAAAAATGAAATTAAAATTAATAGAATTTTTTTAAAATTAATTTTACGTGAAATGAAATTAAAATTAATAAAAAATAAAATAATTTCTTTTTATTAATTTAAATTTCATTTTTTACCTACGTGACTTTACCGAAAGAACTAAGAGTATGAGCTGTGCCTCGCCCCCCCCCCCCCCCCAAAAACCCGTGCTTCTCCCAAGCGCCGCGACCTCGTGACCTCCAAAATGTCCAAGGAATGCCGACTCTCCCCGACAGGTGCTTTGCGTCGTATCGATTGTTTTCGTTTTTACACACCCGGTGGATTTTTAGTTATTTTTAATTCTCGACGCACGCCGTTTTAAACTGCTTCGGTTTGCGCTTTCGGCTCAGAGCCGAGCGTCGCAGTCGACGGCAGAATTTGTTGATATATTAACGGAGCCCCGAGGACTTTACGACTCCCCTCGCTGCACGACGACCGCCGCCGCCCACGCCGACGGTGATGCGCGTGGAGCGAGCGACGTTCACGCAAAAGCGAGCGCGGACAGCGCGGGGCGTCGCTGCAGAGCCCCAGGAGCCGAGGAGTGGACAGGCCGCGATGCGTCGGGGCGGACGCGTTCCCCGTAATCTTTGCCCAAAAATGCACATTAGTCACCGGGTAGAAGCATGGGGGTGGAGTTGTAAAGAATAAATGGTTTGGCGCCAGGTAAGGCCAGGAACACCGAGGAATCTGCAGAATTTATCTTATCTCTGCTTGCCGTGGGGTTTTTGTTCGAACCGTTTTCCCAACGTGGTTTGAAAGCGTCAATGCATTAGCTCTGTCCGTCTGTAATGGGCTCGCCATGATGCCACCATTAATACTAATGATATATACGATACAGAATGCATGCATATCCATGATTTTTCTTCCTTGTTTAATCAGGATATTGAATTTAGCCACCACCACTTTGTGCCTTTCTTTGGAGGAACGCAGAAGGATGGAGCACAGAAATCAGGCCATTTGCCCGCGGTCAAACCAACTCCAGCGACACGGGGCGGGGGTCAGCGACAGGTCAAACAAAATTACAAACGGCTTTAACCAGCGGTAGATAGAGAATGGGGACGGCTACGACGCGAGCCACAAGGCGACGATGGCGGCGATGATGATGATGATGATGGGAGACGACAACGAATGAGGCCCTGAGTCTCCCGTCGCTGCAAAACAAAACAAAACTACTACCCCCCCGAATTCCATCGCGATTATAGCCTTGATGCGGCTCTGAAGCAACAACCAAAAAACCCACGGTACGGCGCACACGTTACCCGCATTACCCGCGTCAGCCGCGTTACCCGCGTTAGTCGCGTTAGTCGCGTTAGCCGCGCCGGCCACACCAGCGCTGCTTGCGCAACGCTCCGTCAGGCAGAGTTTGGAAGCGTTTGGCACTTAAGCGGCTCAGGCTCCAAGCCATGGGTGGCATTTTAAACTAAACTATTAAACTTTATTTTTCATTCGACCAGGTAAGGCCCACTGAGCTATGTAGCTCTTTTTCAGAAGCGACCACAAATGCTCGCTCAACGAAGTGGCTTATCATCACATCACCTGGAAATTGATAGCAGTAGCCAAAGACTCCAAACATGTGATGTTCTTTCTAAATGTGGAGGGAAACACCCGGAGGACCCGGAGAAAAATCCACGCCACCACGGGGAGAGAGAGAGAGACACGCAAACTCCAAATATACAGCAGCAGGCGTCAGGGTCGGGATCAAACCCACGTCCTCCTGCGTGCCAGGCAGGGAGTTAACATCTCCTGGCCACCGTGGTGATGATGAGAGAGAGACACAGACTCCAAATATACAGCAGGCGTCAGGGTCTAGGAATCGAACCGACGACCTCCTGCGTGCCAAGCAAGGAGTTAACATCTCCTGGCCACCGTGGTGATGATGAAGGAGAGAGACACAGACTCCAAATATACAGCAGCAGGCGTCAGGGTCCAGGGATCGAACCCACGTCCTCCTGCGTGTCAGGCAGGGAGTTAACATCTCCTGGCCAACGTGGTGATGATGAGAGAGGACACAGACTACAAATATACAGCAGCAGGCGTCAGGGTCCAGGGATCGAACCCACGTCCTCCTGCGTGCCAGGCAGGGAGTTAACATCTCCTGGCCAACGTGGTGATAATGAAGGAGAGAGACACAGACTCTAAATATACAGCAGCAGGCGTCAGGGTCCAGGGATCGAACCCACGTCCTCCTGCGTGCAGGCAAGGGAGTTAACATCTCATAGCCACCGTGGTGATGATGAAGGAGAGAGACACATACTCCAAATATACAGCAGCAGGCGTCAGGGACCAGGGATCGAACCCACGTCCTCCTGCGTGCCAGGCAGGGAGTTAACATCTCCTGGCCACCGCATTTAGTCGCCCTCGAGAGAGAGACGCGACACGCCGGTCGTCTCGCGAGACAATCCCCGCGATGGCGAAGGAATCTGAGACGATCTCCCCTGTCGCTGGAAGTCTGTGAAACAATTAACCCGTAAAAACAAAGTTTTTCACTATAAATCCTTTATATGCGTGTTCAATGGGCCACAACCCAGCCCACATTGGTCTTTGAAATGGGCGGCTAGAGTCCTCTCGTCCTCTGGCTTGAGATGGCTGCCACCGATGGGTCAGATGATTGCCTGCCACCATTAAGCAATTGGTAATTAAATATAAAAAAATTTTACCTAAAAAGTGTAAAATTTTGAAAAAAATTTTAAACGAAAATGCATTGTCACGCACAACGAGTCGGTGTGCAAAATGTCAGCTCGATTGGATCACGGGAAGTGGGTTAAAAAACGACCGAAAGATTTGCACGGTCGTAAGCAAGCAAGCAAGCAAGCGAACTTAATATAAAGGATTTAAAAAGAGCTTCATGGTTCATCGGATTCCTCCAGTATAAATAGACATTCTGATTCTGATTCAGGAGCGGCGTGCGAAACAATGATAATCTTTATTATTGTTAGGTGGGTGCTCGCAAAACGGTGCAAGAAAGGGGTGGCTGGATGGCTCAGAGGTCAGACCGGAGTGCCGTGCCTGGGACCACCGAGAACCTAGGTTCGAATCCAGGCAACGGTGTGTGATGACAACCGGCTTCTCAAGCGCATCGAGTTGACGGTCTCGGGCCAGTCCACAGCGACCGCACGTTTTTAGATAAAATACAAAAAAAATTGTGACGGATTAAAACTCCCAGCTCCGAAAGAGCAGGCATCGGTTTGACCGTCACTCGACGGGAAACATTTCCCTTCGTAGCGGGCACGTGAGCAAAACAAACAAAAAATGTCGCGACCGTCTCCTGCCGTTTTTGGACCAGAGGTCACTTTGAAGGTGGTCTCAAAAGATAGCTCAGTGATATCGCCCACCCGCCCCCCCCGTCCACGAGCGAGAGGATCCGAAACAGACGCTTCGACGGGAAAGAAACCTGGGAGGGAAATTGCACACGGCGACGAAAAAGTTCCCCCGACAGCGATGGGGGTGGTGGGGGGTGGTGGGGGGTGTTGGGGGGTGGTGGGGGGTGGTGGGGGGTGGTGAGGGCTTCAATTTTGAAAGGAATCTTCGTGCGGTTGTCAACGCATTCCTTTGCACGCCAAGTGGAAAGTACGGAATGAATAAAACCCCCGCAGGTGAGAGTTCCTGTCGGTAACGCCAACAACCACCCCCCCCCCCCCAAAACTCACTTGAACAAAAAAAGCTGAAGGCTAAAACTCCTCCCGGTTAAGCTTATAAAATTGCCGGTTAAAGTGCTGCTAGCGATAACCTGTTCGGTCCGGCACACGGCGCATGATTTATTTATTTTTAGCGATTTCATTATCGTTCATATACTTTGCACCTCTGCAGTTTATTGTTGTTGTCACTTTTTGACTCGCCCCGACTGGACATCTGCGAAAAAGAGCTTTGTAGGTCATCCGATTCCTCCAGTATAAGGACTCTGATGAAGTGGTAGTTTGGTGAGACACCAGGAAACATCCGCCGGGCTTTATTTCCCCAGTGATGATGCAGACCACACTGCTGCAGAGGGTTCAAAAACCATTACATATATACACAAAGATCCCCCGTGTAGCCTCAACAGACTGTTGGGGCAAGTGCTGTTAGCGAGGAACGGCTACGAAGGCCGGCACGGCACACGAGGGGGTGGGTGGCCAGCACCACGCCCGGCCGCCTTCGTCTGCCCAGTAGCGATGTTTACGCACCGCACCAGGTACTCATTTGAGGCCGAGTCGACCTAGGGGAGGCCAAGGACGAGGTCAGATAATCGTCACCGGTGTTGACCGTGAGTGGGAATCGAACCCGGGTCAGTGCACTAACCACTACGATACCGCTCCCCACATGACATATATATTTACACACACATAAAACACACATATATATAAACTTAAAGGCATTTGTCAGTCTGCTACTGGATCGAGGGCTCACCATGACGTGTCAGTCACGGCGCTTGCTTGACCGGACCTCACGGCACTTGTTGCAAAGTGGATCATTTGTTTATAAAAAACACCGTTACATTTGTTTTTCATTTGTTTATCGGCCTCCTGCGTTTATAGCGTTTACGCCGATCAACGCGGGTAAGCTGACGGCGAGGAAGCCCAGGGACCGGTTCGGACTAAACTCTCCACCAACGTTCACCGTGGGACGGCAATGGAATTCAGATTGATGGGAGGTCACAAACAGCCACAAAAACGCTAACCAGTTCATAAAGCGATGGACCAAAAAAAATTGGCATTGGGATTTTTTTTCATGCAATGCGATTATCAAGAATGTTAAACCACTCCCACCCGCCCGCCCGCCCCTCCATGCCACCACCAACCACCCTCCAACCCACCCAAACGAACAACTCAAAGCTTTGGCGAAGTTTGGATCCAGTGAAGTGGAGTGGACTGTGAAGATGGCGCTGGGTGCACACTCTGCCCCCCAGGCGAGGAGGTGTGGGGTAGCATTCCTCCTTGTAGAGTCCCCCATAAAAACCGTTTGAAGCCCGCAGCACAAATTTTTTTTCTCACCCAGCGAGCCTAAACAAGTCTCTGGACCAACGGAGCTCATTGGTGTCTCTGCGGCGAACGCGTTGAGTTGGGGGGGGGGGAGGAACGCCAATATTCAATGCTGTTCTCGGCACTAAAATGCATTTAAAAAAAAATATCTAATTGGAAACAAAATTTAGTGTTTCGGAAGCATTTGGTTTTGCGGGACGGAAGCCAACGCGGCGTTGACTGGTGAAAAACGCCTTTGGCATATTTGCGAGGTGGAACTTACGGCTCTGGTTTGGGTCTCAAAAGATTTTGGCATCACCCTTTCGTCAACTTGGCCATCGAAACGTTGCAATTTGAAAAACTCCACGCGCTTCAATCCGGCGGCTGCCTGCACGCAAAGCTAACAATCATATCATCTACAAAAGTTTTGCTCTCGTCACGTCGAACAAAGAATAAGAGCTGCTCAACGAATTGGCATTATCACGTGGACATTGACAGGAGCCAAATACTTTAAAACGCATGTTTCTGAATGTGGAGGGAAAACCCGGAGGACACGGAGAAAAATCAACACGACCACGGGGAGTACGAAAAAACTCAAAATATACAGCGTCAGGGTCGGGATCAAACCCACAACCTCCTGCATGCCAGGCGGGGTAATGAACATCTCCCCACTCTGTAAAACCCACAACAGGCCCACGCACAGCCTCACGACTGTCAGATTACATTATTTTTTTATGAATTAACTGATCGCAATAAAATGTAATCTATCTTTGGAAACGTTTAAACATCTTTGTTTAACTAAGACAGGCCGAAATATAAACTCGTTCCTCGTGATGGTTTTTTGCTCACTTGGGATGTTTGGCCAACTGTTTTTTTCTTTGTATTATTGTTTCATGCGTGAGGAAGCGAGCATGTTTTCATCAGCGCGAGTCACACGCCGCAAGCTGGCACTCATCCCAGATTCGGCTCCATTGCCGGTCGCTTGCCCGGCCTCGGCGTCCCAGCAGACTTCCCGGAGAAAATCAATGATTCCTTCTTTTGTGAAATCTCCTTACGAGCAAGCCAAGCCAGCCCCCCCCCACTCCCCCAATGCATTGGATTAATAATGAATCGCGCACGTCATTTTACTCTTGAAGAATTGTGCCCAAGTCCTGGCCGCACAATGGACTACGGGCCTTACACCGCCGTGTGGCGTTAACGGTTATATCACGCTTGACCCGCAATTCAGTAAGTCACCGGAGGCAGTTGAAACAATGGGGCACACTTTCTCAAATCCTCCCCAACTCTGCGGTGGCGAGATGTCAAATACCTCGCCTGGTATGCAGGAGGTCACGTGTTCGATACAGACCCTGACGCCTGCTGGCTGTATATTCGGAGTTTGCGTGTTCTCTCTCCCCGTGGTCGTGCGAATTTTTCTCCAGGTCCTTCGGTTTCCCCCCCCCACATTTAGAATCGACATCACGCGTTGAAAGTATTTGGCTGCTGTATATTTCCGCATGATAAGCCACCGCTTCGTTGAGCTATCAACTGGAGCCAGGTCGCTTCTGTAAAAGAACCATGTAGCTCAGTGGGTCTTGCCTGGTAAAATAAAAATAGTTTAGTTTATTATATTTGGGTACACCACGGTTAAGTCGGTCGGCCCGCTGCATGTGGTGGTGGGGCGGGGCGGGGGGGTAAAAGTTTGCGTACTCCAATCTCTTCCAAGCCACGTGGCCCCATGTGGAAGCATATGCCAAACGCCCTCTCACGAGGAGCATCTGAGAGAGCTCCCTTGAGAACGGAGGGGCGGGCAGCGGGACTTAAGATTCCTGCTCCTCGTTGTACAAAAATCAGGAAATCGAACCGGTGGCCTCCGGATTTATAATATTTGTTGGTCTTTTTCCCTAACTGTATTATCCCCCACCCCCCCCCCCCGTGTGCCGCCGGGTGTCATGTCACGAGCCAAGCGAATCCACTTGCGTCTCTCTCACACGGCAGTGTTGACCCCCCCACCCCCAACCCGTGGCCATCGTCTCAGGTCGCAGCTTTCGGCTTCTGCCTCTGCCTCAGCTCAGGCTTGAGCCAACTCAGGCTTGAGCCAGCTCAGGCTTGAGCCAGCTCAGCAACTCTCACAGACGGCTCGAGCGAGCAGCTCAGCCGTGGCCTGGCTCGGAATCGGCTCCGTGGAAATCCTGACCATGGCAGGGACCACGATCAAGAGCTGGCTCAGGTTAAACGCCGTGGCGGCTTTGAGCCGGCTCACCTGGGCCAGAGCCAAGCCCGAGCCAAGCCGTGACTAAGAGTTACAGGCCACACGGTGTTTTAAAAAAATACAATAACGAGCCATAGAAGTGGATATGACAGAGATAGCTCTGTGAGATCCATTCCAGTGACCCTTTGGTCGAACGCGGGAGGAGGCAGCACTTTCACACCCGTCGTGCTACAGGGGATTTCAGCGTTGTCGGTCTTTTGACAACAAAAGCAGATACACAGTTTTACATTTCTCCGAGCTGGAATTTAGCCAAATTAAGAGCGACATTGGTTGTTTTGTTTTCTTTCAGGTAGCAGTCATTGGCGACCAGGCAAGATTAGTCCATCAACTCTCAGCGCGAGAATCTGTTCTGATCACGGGTGGACCCCAAACCTGGATTAGAACCCAGGAACACAACGGAGCCGGCCTTGCTGCTCTCACCCCCGTGCCACCAGGTCTCTCATTCGAGTCGTGTACAGTACCTTTTTTTTCCCTATTCTTTGGGTCTTTCGGTAAAGTCACGTAGATGTTTTTTTTTTCTTCTTCTTACCAACCCATGCCACATACCTGAGGGTGAGTGACAGTAGCAGAGTGCTCTGTCTGAGCATGCCTCAAGCGACACAAAGACGGCCCAAACCGAATCCTAGCATCGCTCACCACCCTCCTGTTTAATGTGCTTCCAACAAAAATATTTTTTTAAGGCCATACCCCTACAAGACAATAATCGCTCCCGGTTTCTGAAACCGGTCCCCGAGTTCGGTTATCACCGTCTCATCGTTAACCCAGCAAAGCTTCGCCGAGCCTCATGACTCCTTTGCAGGAGGATCCCGGCTAAGTGCTTGCAACACGGTGTAATCCAAAATGAGTACTGCGCCAGGTAAGTTTTCAGCAATTGGGATGTTTGGCCAATGCCAGCTGCTCTTCGCTATGGGACGGCTATGGGAGGAAACCGGATGCACTGCAGGAAATCCACGCAGAACAAGGTAGTGAGAACACACAAACTCCAAACAGCAAGGCACCCGAGTCAGGATTCGAACCCAGTTGCTTCTTGCTGCGTGCGGGGAACAAGCGTTACCACAGCCGCCCATATCGTGGCGGCAACCCCTAACATCCTCGTAGTTCGAAATGTACATCCGCGTAGATGTTTCCTTAAACAAAAGAATCAGGTTTCCTCCCCCCCACACACACATGCAAAACGCTCATTTAATGGCAATGGACGACAAAAAAAACAACAACCGACCAACGCAGGGCAATCCAGACGAAGAGTCTCGCCCGAGACTCGATGACCTTTGCGCTGCGTTAACAATGCAAACATATAAAAGCCCTTATAAGCAGTTGCATTTGGAGGTATTCTTTGGTTCTTTCGGTAAAGTCACGTATAAAGATAAAATAATAAATTCAATAATAGCATACTACGACGTTTCGATTGCAACACAAGCAATCATCATCAGGTATAAAAGAAATATCAACAAAAATCTAACCAGAAAACTATAGACAGACATATAAGCAGACAGATATCACGAAGATACACAGAGAGAGAACACGTATCGGCACAAAGAGAAAGATCGTCTCTGTGACGAGGCCTATTATTGAATTTATTATTTTATCTTTACACGTGACTTTACCGAAAGAACCAAAGAATAATTCCTGCAGTCACGAAAGCTCCAAAATTAAGATTGCATTTGGAGGCTTCCCCCTCCTTTCTCTCCGATGACCGCTTGTGTTGCGATCGAAACGTCGTGGGTTTTTTACTTTTATTATTTTCAATAGATTATTTAATATTTATTTTATTATCTGTTACTTTTATCTTATTTTCTACCTACGTGACTTTACCAAAAGAACCAAGAATATAAAAATACACACGTGCCTACTGTAACCTGGCCTACGGCCAAATCGCCCGGAATGCACCCCATCTCATCAGATTGTCGGAAGCTAAGCAGTTTCGGACCTGGGATGGCGACTGGATGGGTGACCACCACCATCACCACCACCATGTGCACAGCGGGATGTCACGTGTCACGGAGCAACGCGGGGTGAGCAGCAGCAGTGGGCAGCGTAGCAAAATGTACGTTCGCTGAACTTCTTTCGCACCGTACGTAGCCAACCGTGCGAGTCGCAGGTGCGGGGGGAAGGACAACAACACTAAACACGAAAAGCAGTGAAAGAAATTAGTTTTCAATGTAGTGTAGTGTATAGTAATGTAGTGTAGTATACAGTAGTATAGTGTATAGTAATGTAGTGTAGTATACAGTAGTATAGTGTATAGTAATGTAGCTGTATAGTGTAGTGTATAGTAGTGTAGTGTATAGTGTAGTGTATAGTAGTGTAGTGTATAGTAGTGTAGTGTATAGTAGTGTAGTGTATAGTAGTGTAGTATATAGTAGTGTAGTGTATAGTAGTGTAGTATATAGTAGTGTAGTGTATAGTAGTGTAGTATAATAGTGTAGTGTATAGTAATGTAGTGTATAGTGTAGTATGTGTGCAGCACAGCATTATGTCCAACTTCTTTCGCACCGTACGTAGCCAACCGTGCTAACGAGAGGTGCGTGGTGGGTGCGGCGGGGGACAACAAACTCCACTGGAGCACAGGGATACTTCTACGCTCCCTTCCTGCCCTCCGGCACAAACTCATCCAGCGCCGCCCCCCAATCCAGCAGCGGATCGACAAAGAGTCGTACTTCGATTTAAAGCTTTCGTGACTGCAGGGATTCATCTTCTTGGTTCTTTCGGTAAAGTCACGTAGAATGGAAACAGCCGTCATCAGGTGAATACCAGGTCTGGCACCTGATGACGGCTGCTTGCGTTGTGGCCGAAACGTCGTGAGAATTATTTTATTATGTTTTATTTTATTATTTTTTATTGTTTCCATTCTACGTGACTTTACCGAAATAACCAAGAAGATGAAACAGTCGTACGTTAACGCGCGACGACAGTGGCCGCGACGGAGAGTCGGAGCGCGTGGGGGGGGTGGGGGGAGGTGGTGGATCACGAGAGATGAGCTCCCCGTTCCCCGGCCGCGACCCGTACAGTGCGCGCGCAGGCCGGACGACACGGCGGCGTGGCCGTCTGGCGCGTCTCTGCTTTGCAGGGCTGGCGGCTGTTGGCGGCGGGCGTCTCCAGGCCGCCTCGCATCAGATGTGATCGTGTGTCGACGGAGGAATGTGCCATTAAGCCTCTGGCTTCTTACGCGCAGCACTGTGCGCGCGCGCGCGCTCACGCACGCGCAAATGCATCCGCGTGAGCGCGCAAATGTGTATACGCGTGAGCGCAATTACGAGCCGCGCGCATGCGCGTGCGTAGGACGGTAGCGTTGCGGTTAGAGCACGGCGCTATGAATCCAGCGAGCAGAGGAGTTCGAATTCCCAGCCGTGGCTAACCGACGTCAGTGGCGATTATCCGAATCTCCCCGTGTACGTGCGCACTGCATGTGGGCGAGCGGTGGTGCAGTGGCCGCAAGCCGCGTCACGAACCCGACAACTTGAGTTCGATTCCCGGCAATGGTCAATGTTAGTGGCGAGTGGTATCTTGACTGGGGAGACAAAGGCGGTCGGGGTCACGGTGCTGGCCACACCACCCCCTCATGTGCCGTGCCGAAGCTTCGTGGGTACTCGCGAACAGCATCCGCCACGCGATGGCTTTACAGCTGTAGCACTTGTCCCAAAATTCTGTTGTGGCTATGCGGGGGATCTTTGCCTTGGTATTCGGCAGCAGCAGCAGTGGCCTTATGGTTATACAGCGGAGTGCACTGCAATCCCCGTGACCCAGACTCACCCCGGATTTGATTACCAACCACATTAAAGATCAACACCAGTGGCAAATTGTATCTGAAGCCCGCCTGGATTAGATTAACCCTAAACCGAGCACTTAGTGCTGCAATGAACGATCAAAGGCAAACAGCGCCCAATTTTAACGGTCTTAAGAGGCTAATATTTGGGGGTATCTTTATGTCGGCAACATACATTGAACTTATTTCGCACCGTATGTAGCCAACCATGCTAATCGGAGGTGCGGGGGAAGAACAAACTATGGGTCTCTGTGTGAGTCTGTGGTCTCTGTGTAAGTGTCTATGGGTCTCCGTGTGAGTCTATGGGTCTCTGTGTGAGTCTATGGGTCTCTGTGTGAGTCTATGGGTCTCCGTGTGAGTCTATGGATCTCCGTGTGAGTCTATGGGTCTTCGTGTGAGTCTGTGGGTCTCTGTGTAAGTGTCTATGGGTGTCTGTGTGAATCTATGGGTCTCTGTGTGAGTGTATGGGTCTCTGTGTGAGTATATGGGTCTCTGTGTGAGTCTATGGGTCTCCGTGTGAGTCTATGGGTCTCCGTGTGAGTCTATGGGTCTTCGTGTGAGTCTATGGGTCTCTGTGTGAGTTTATGGGTCTCCGTGTAAGTGTCTATGGGTCTCTGTGTGAATCTATGGGTCTCTGTGTGAGTCTATGGGTCTCTGTGTGAGTCTATGGGTCTCTGTGTGAGTCTATGGGTCTCTGTGTGAGTCTATGGGTCTCTGTGTGAGTCTATGGGTCTCTGTGTGAGTCTGTGGGTCTCTGTGTGAGTCTATGGGTCTCCGTGTAAGTGTCAATGGGTCTCCGTGTGAGTCTATGGGTATCCGTGTGAGTTTATGGGTCTCTGTGTGAGTCTATGGTCCTCCGTGTGAGTTTATGGGTCTCCGTGTAAGTGTCAATGGGTCTCCGTGTGAGTCTATGGGTATCCGTGTGAGTCTGTGGGTCTCTGTGTAAGTGTCTATGGGTCTCTGTGTGAGTCTATGGGTCTCTATGTGAATATATGGGTCTCTGTGTGAGTCTATGGGTCTCTGTGTGAGTCTATGGGTCTCTGTGTGAGTCTATGGGTCTCTGTGTGAGTCTATGGGTCTCTGTGTGAGTCTATGGGTCTCTGTGTGAGTCTATGGGTCTCTGTGTGAGTCTATGGGTCTCTGTGTGAGTCTATGGGTCTCTGTGTGAGTCTGTGGGTCTCTGTGTGAGTCTATGGGTCTCTGTGTGATTCTATGGGTCTCCGTGTTAGTCTATGGGTCTCTGTGTGAGTCTATGGGTCTCTGTGTGAGTCTATGGGTCTCTGTGTGAGTCTGTGGGTCTCTGTGTGAGTCTATGGGTCTCTGTGTGAGTCTGTGGGTCTCTGTGTGAGTCTATGGGTCTCTGTGTGAGTCTGTGGTTCTCCGTGTGAGTCTATGGGTCTCCGTGTGAGTCTATGGGTATCCGTGTGAGTTTATGGGTCTCTGTGTGAGTCTATGGTCCTCCGTGTGAGTTTATGGGTCTCCGTGTAAGTGTCAATGGGTCTCCGTGTGAGTCTATGGGTATCCGTGTGAGTTTATGGGTCTCCGTGTAAGTGTCTATGGGTCTCTGTGTGAGTCTATGGGTCTCTGTGTGAGTCTATGGGTCTCTGTGTGAGTCTGTGGGTCTCTGCGTGAGTCTATGGGTCTCTGCGTGAGTCTATGGGTCTCCGTGTGAGTCTATGGGTCGCCGTGTGAGTCTGTGGGTCTCTGTGTAAGTGTCTATGGGTCTCTGTGTGAGTCTATGGGTCTCTGTGTGAATCTATGGGTCTCTGTGTGTCTATGGGTCTTCGTGTGAGTCTATGGGTCTCTGTGTAAGTGTCTATGGGTCTCCGTGTCAGTCTGTGGGTCTCTGTGTGAGTCTATGGGTCTCTGTGTGAGTCTATGGGTCTCTGTGTGAGTCTATGGGTCTCTGTGTAAGTGTCTGTGGGTCTCTGTGTGAATCTATGGGTCTCTGTGTGAGTCTATGGGTCTCTGTATAAGTGTCTATGGGTCTCTGTGTGAGTCTATGTATGTACGCTGAACTTCTTTCGCACCGTGCGTAGCCAACCGTGCAAATCGGAGGTGCGATGGAAGGACAATAAACTAAAACACAAAGAGCAGTTCTAAAGGTCAATCCCCTGCTAGATGAAGACCTCCCCATGTGGTGAAGGTCACACGAGTCTATATGCAGCTTGGTGAAGCAGGGGGAATACATCACTTGCCACTGATATTAGTTAGCCGTGGCCGGTGATCAAACTCGGCGTTCTGGGTGAATCACGCAGTGCGCCACCAATCCAACCCCTGACATTAATAATACGCGCATTTGAAAATAAACAGCACGCATAGACAAAACGTCAACGCGTCCGTCAGTAATACTGTGGTCCATATTCTTGGTTCTTTCGGTAAAGTCACGTAGAAGGGAAACAATAAAATAAATAAATAAATATACAAATAAAAAACAATAAAATTCTCACGACGTTTCGACTACAACACAAGCAATCATCATCAGGTGACTTTACCGAAAGAACCAAGAATATGAATCCCTGCAGTCACGAAAGCTTTAAATCAAAATTTAATACTGTGGTCGTCATGGAGAAAAATATACGATGTAGGCGACGTTCCGGGCATAGGCCCTTCTTCATGGCACGCGGATCGCGTGGCCAGAGAGACGCAGCGGACAATAAGAGTCGGAGACCGCCCTTCATGGTGAAAAGGTGATTCAGGTGCATTATATTTTCAGGTTAGGAGCCGAGGTGGAATGACCGTCCAAAACGCACACCCCAAATGATTTTTTACGTTAAGTTAAAATGGGAAAAGCCGATTTACGCTGAAAAAATTTAATCGTATTACGCGTGGCATTTTATATCGATAACGCATCATCCCCCTTCCGTAAATCGAGGCGTAGCCGCACAATGCATTTCACTGCACTGCCCTCTGCTGTAAACAACTCAGCAGCAGCCCATGATGCTCGGTCGTCACGACGCTGGGCCAATGCCGGTTGGTGACGGTGAGGATGATGATGAGAGAGCCACGCAAACTCGAAATATACAACAGGCGTCAGAGTCGGGATAGAACACACGGCATCCTGCATACCAGGCGAGGGAGTTAACATCTCATAGCCACCGTGATGATGATGAGAGAGAGAGACACGCAAACTCCAAAAATACAGCAGGCGTCAGAGTCGGGATCGAACCCACGGCCTCCTGCATACCAAGCTAGGGAGTTAACATCTCATAGCCACCGTGATGATGATGAGAGAGAGAGACACGCAAACTCCAAAAATACAGCAGGCGTCAGAGTCGGGATCGAACCCACGGCCTCCTGCGTACCAGGCGAGGGAGTTAACATCTCCTAGCCACTGCGATGATGATGAGAGAGAGAGACACGCAAACTCCAAATATACAGTAGCAGGCGTCAGAGTCGGGATCGAGCCCACGACCTCCTGTCCACCAGGCGAGGTAGTTAACATCTCCTAGCCACCGTGGCGCCCCATAATGCTGCGCAATTCCCCTTTCCGCCCACAAAATAGCCGTGCAGCGGCTTGGCACCCTCATCTCCATGGTGACCGCCCATCACAGCACTCTCCAGGCTCAAACCCGCTTAGCTTCTGAGATTTTTTCTTAAATCGGGCGAACTCTAGGAGATTTGGCCATACTTCATCCGCACTTATCGCAGCCAACCGTGCTCATCGGAGGTGCGGGAGGAACGACAACAAACTAAAAACAAAAAAAGCAGTTCTAAAGAAATTAGTTTTCAACCGAGAGGATTTCAAAGTGCGTAGCTCCGGTGGCTTCCTGATATCGGAAGGAAGAGCGTTCCAGACGGCCGGTGAGAGAAGGCTCCGCGCGATTCTCGGGCCTGTGCTCGGAGGGTGTCGTCCAGGAGGGTGTTTGGCCGAAACACTTACGGAGCACTTTTTTTTTGTTCCGGCGTAGGAGGAACTCGTGGCACGCAGACAGAAACACGTTGCCAAACGGCGGGGGCAAACCGCGTGCCGAGCGGGTGACGCGCGGGCGATTTTTGGCCGCGCGAACCCGGTGCCGCCCCCGGTTTGCCCTGGCTAACGTCTCCCCGAGGGGAAGGTTCGCCCTGTCAAGTGACGAGTCGCAGGCTTCTTCCTGGGATCCATCCCTCAGACGAGGCCTCCCGCTATTTACCGCGCAACTTGAGTGGCGTGCCGAACGATACCGACATCGACGATCGGGAGATGGCGCGCAGACGGGAGGAGGCGTCGGTGAAACGCGCGAGCATCACTGTCTGGTCGTGTTGCCGATACGAAAGGTCACGGGGGCAGTGTTCTCTGCAACAGTGAGTCACTGTTTGCCGTGACTTGGCCAAATGAACGATCTGCGGTGAATGCGTACCGCGCGCCAAGAAACATTACAAGTGAGGGCGAGGGTTCCTGGACAGGCTCGGCTGAATAAGACGAACAGGACCGACTGTGTGCGAACGTGGCGAGTGTTGCTGGATGGAATGCCCTTTGCAAATGTTACAAATTGATACAATCCACACTCGAGCACTTGCGCTCACACAAGCGTGCGCACAAATGCGCACAAACACACACACAATCGCATGCATGAGCTGCCCCACCCCCGACAGACTGTTATTACATGATCGTGAATGTAAGCAACGGTAAAAAAAAAAATCGAGCCGATCACGTGTCCCTGCTCTGGATAACTGAAGTTGTTTCAGAGGTAATTCCATGACACAGGGTGGTACACTGCCAGCTGCTACAGCTGCGAGTGGAATTTTTTTCTTGTTTCATGACATGATGCTGGTGGCACAAGCTGAACGTATTTGGAGGGAAGGGAGGGGGGGGGTAAAGTAAACAAACCGTAGAAAACACGCTGGCCATTCACAGCTCTTGAGCACCGCCGATTGGCTACGTATGGCGCGAAATAAGTTCAAACATATATACGTACATCCACATACGTGACAAAGCCGTCTGCTTGACACAACAACAACAACAAAGCACAGGGTTGAGGGAACCTAAGGCCTACAGGCCAGGCTTCATTTCATACGGCCAGTGGCCGCATTGGAGGCCTGCCACTAGCGAAATGGTCCGCGAATCATATTTATCTGGGCACTGCAAGCATCTTTGTCGCACTCAGAGGGCACTTAATATTTTTTCCACCTTGCATCTGTACCTAACTCTCTCTCTGGCACCCTCTTGCTCTCATATTGTGTTTGCACTGTTTTTTTTAGTATTGTTTATCACGTGCGTTTCGTTAACGGCTGTTACACACACCTTGTTTGTTAGGTTTACAATAATCCTTAAACGAACTATTTAAAGCTCTTTTTTTACTTTACCAGGTAAGGCCCGCTGACCTATATAGCTCTTTCTTGGGGTGAGGAGGGGCGGGGTGAGGAGGGGCGGGGTGAGGAGGGGCGGGGTGAGGAGGGGCGGGGTGAGGAGGGGCGGGGTGAGGAGGGGCGGGGTGAGTAGGGGCGGGGTGGTGAGGGGCCGGGTGAGGAGGGGCGGGGTGAGGAGGGGCCGGGTGAGGAGGGGCGGGGTGAGGAGGAGGAGGAGCGGCAGGGTGATGAGCGGCGGGGCGGTGCGAGTGACCTTTCTCGAAGCGGTGCATGGGGATCTTCTTGAGCTGCCGCTTGCTCAGCCGGTTCCTGCGGGCTCGCCGGCGCTCACGAACGCAACGCGCCACCTGAGGGGGGGAGGGGGGGGGGGGCAGGGACAACGCGCGGGGGTCGGGGAGAGAGGGGGGCAGCTCGTGACGACCAGAATCAGAATCTTCATCGTGACTGCAAGAGGAGGAAATCCGATGAGCTATGAAGCTCTGTTTCAAAGGTGTCCCAGTATGGACGGGGAGGGGGGGTGTGTCAGCAGTTTTACGACAGCAAGCAATACGTACAAAATAAAACCACGATAGGAGTGGCGAAAATATGGAGAAAGGTAAGCAAGTGACTAAATATGAGCTTCAAATAATAATTAATAATATATATGTCCGATTTATCAATACTGGGCAAGACAGAAAAAGCATAACAGTCCCAGACCACACCAAGATGACACACAGCAGTAGCCCCTCAATAAATTGGCGCATTAACATTGAACTATCGACAACTTCCAGCCCCCCTCCAACCCCCTCCCCCCACCCAGGTGAGCAAACGTTGTGCAAAATAAAATTAAAAGTTAATAATGATTCATTATTTTATTTTATTTCCATTATTAACTTTTAATTTAATTTTTTACCTACGTGACTTTACCGAAAAAACCTAAGCGCATGAATCCTCGCAGTCACGAAAGCTTCAAATATAGAACAAACGTTGTGAGTCGGGGGGCTACGCGCCGGCACGCCACGTACCCCGAACACGAGCAGGATCACGAGGCACAGGCCGACGATGACGAGGAATGGGATGAAGAGGTACTCCAGCGAGAAGGGGTCCTTGGCTCCCAGGAATATGACGGCACTGCCAGGGTCGGACGGACGGAGAGGAGGGGGGGGTACAGCACGCGGGCCGAGTTCAACGGGGGGGGGGGCCTCGCGGCGGACGGATGGACGACGTTCGCAAGCACGAACCACCGCGGCGCGTCGGGCTAAATTTTCGGTCGCCGAACGAACGCGTTACGAGGTCGCGCTCGTTCCACGCAGCGCAGAGCGCTTGCCGCAGATGAACCGCGGGAACCTCGCCGATGTCGTCAGGGAGCGTACGCCATCGTCGCGCGAACCTCCGGTCATCCTTGCAGCGGCGGCGGCTTTTGGCGAGCCGTGGAGCAAAGACGTTCAAGGGCGCTTTTGGGTGCGCTTCTGCGGACGTCTGGAACGCTCTTCCGATATTAGGAAGCCACTGGAGTTTTAAATCATCCAGATTGAAAACTCGTTTCCTTAGAGCTGCTTTCTGTGTTTAGTTTGTTGTCCTTCCCCCGCACCTCCGATTAGCATGGTTGGCTACGTACGGTGCGAAAGAAGTTCAAACTATTTTGTATTTTACCAGGTAAGGCCCACTGAGCTATGTAGCTCTTTTCAGAAGTGACCTGGCCACAAATGATAGCTCAACGAAGTGGCTTATCATCATGTGGAAATTGACAGCAGCCAAATACTCAAAAAACGCATGTTTCAAAAATGTGGTGAGAAAAACCGGAGGAGAAAAATCCACGCGACCACAGCGAGAACACGAAAACTCCAAATATACAGCAGCAGGCGTCAGGGTCGGGATCGAACCCACGACCTCCTGCATACCAGGCGACCGTGATGATGATGAGAGAGAGAGACACGCAAACTCCAAATATACAGCAGGCGTCAGGGTCGGGATCGAACCCACGACCTCCTGCATACCAGGCGACCGTGATGATGATGAGAGAGAGAGACATACAAACTCCAAATATACAGCAGGCATTAGGGTCGGGATCGAACCCACGACCTCCTGCATACCAGGCTAGGTAGTCAACATCTCCTAGCCACCGTGGGAATGGGATTAACGTGTGGCCTGCCGCAGCTATTCGCAAGTCCTCGTCAGAGTGAGGCAAGGATACCGTCCCCTTCCCTCCCCCATTTTCTACGATCCTCCAGCTGTGTCAGACTGGGCCACCATCGCGCGCGCGCACACACACAGCCCGACCTTACCCGGCAGGTGACACATCGGTGGTGCAGATGTAATTTCACTCAAAACAAATAACAATTAAGCGAGCAAACACCAACCGGCTGAAGTTGGGGGGGTCGGGGGTGTGGTGGGGGGGATGCACAACAAAACGCATTTCCAAAAATAACTCGCCACGTTCAGTGCCGGATTATGCTGGTGCGGGGCCTGTAGCACGATGTTATTATAAAGGGGCCCTAAATAAATAAAAACATAAATATTAAAACACACATTTTTAACTTGCATAGTAAAGTAATTGTATTTCTCCATTTGCTATGCAGCCAGAAAATATGACAAATCGCTAAACCTTAAACACCCAGCCGTTCATAAAAGTTTAAGGTGGTATAGTACTATAGTAATAGAGCAAGTGCAGAATCACTGAACCGGAATTGATAGATTTAAAGCATTTAGCGCGAGGCCCGTCTTCACCTGAGGACGGCTGCTTGCATTGTGGCCAAAACGTCGTGAGAATTATTTTATTATGTTTTATTTTTATTATTTTATTACTTCCCTTCTACGTGACTTTACCGAAAGAACCAAGAAGATGAATCCCTGCAGTCACGAAAGCTTTAAATCGAAACGTCTGATAATTTTCGACAATACCACAGCAAATGTGCCGGGCTCTGTAGACCACATGGAGAGGGTTCCAGGCGTGCGTTGACAATGATGGCGGACAAGTGGAGGCTCTTTGACTTTTTGTAGCTATTAAACATTACATTTGTGACCATGTTACAGTGCATTATCCGTTCTTTTCCCATTAAAAACGATAGTGGCATGTTAGTTGTTAACATTTGTTGAAGCACCCTGTATATACAACAGGACAACATTGTGGACGAGGCGATTTAGCCGAGACTTTACGTTAGCCGATCAATAAACTAAACCAAAGAGTAATTCCTGCAGTCACGAAAGCTCCAAATTAAGTTCAATAAACTAAACTTTGTCCGTCCTAGTCTCAGTGGGCTTTACCTGGTGAAATAATAATAATATTACTTGGTTCTTTCGGTAAAGTCACGTAGATAGAAAGTGAACATAACAGCCAGTCATGACTTGAACGGGTGGATAACGTCCTTCCAGTGATTGCCGAGTTTGTACCCATAAACCCTCCCCCCATAGAGGCGGTTAAATTTTGACTTAAGGCCCAGTCACCGTAGGCATATAATCATTTACGATGGAAACGCCGATTGCAGAAATGTTTTAAATCGGGGTCCCTTCCGGACACACGGTCACCCGTGTCCGTTAGGAAAGCCGACTCGCCGCGAGTTATTTCCGCTCTCTCCCGCCCGGACGCTTGCAAGCGAGCGTTATTTCATTATTAAATCCCCCAAAAAAAACACGCACGGGCTTAAAAACTATCGCTGAACCACGACAAACAACGGGGTGACCCGCGGGGAGTACAATGGGAGTGAGTAGCCTTGGGTGGTTTCCCGTCGGCCGACGACGCTCGGCGCTTTCTTGGGAATAACGACAACGCGCCGCCGCGCGGCGGTTGCGCTTGCTGCCGCTCGCCGCTAAAGACGCGGCCGCACCGGAGGTTCTCCCCGGTGAGCTCACGGCGAACCCGAGGGTGGGGGGGTGGCTTGAGAAAACTCTCGTCGGGGACTCTTTAAACAAGGGGCGAGGGAACCGTTGTTGTTGTTGTCTTTCTGACCCAGGACTTTCACATGCGGCATTAGCTGCGCAAAGCGCACGGCAATATGCAAACGCGCCTCGGTCATGGGAGGGGGGGGGCTTTCAGGTGCGCTTCTGCGGCCGTCTGGAACGCTCTTCCATCCGATACTAGGAAGCCACTGGAGCTACGATGCACTTTTAAATCATCTAGATTGACAAACTCAATTCTTTACAGCTGCCTTTTGTGTCATTTCCCCCGCACCTCCTAACAGCACGGTTGGCTACGTACATCCAACATACAACATACGTACATTCAACATACGTACAAGAGGAACTTGCATTGACAGATATTTCTACCACGTGTCCCGAGATGACATCGCTCTTCGATGGTCTAAAGCATCCACACAGCGTGGTTGCGATTCATTCAGGAGGGGTAACTTGTCAGACAGATTGTACGGGGCACATATTTAACCGGAATGACCTCTGAACCCTTTGTGACATCACGGGGTCACCATGTCACACCAAGACACACGTACAGCCAAGTCCCTCACCTCACTCAACCGACTTGTCGTGTCAGTCGAGAACCTACCCCAACCGCAGCACAATCTAACGTAATCCATTCAAACCTTTAAACGTTTAGTCTTTTTCTTCACCCCCAAGCTGATCCCGATCGCTAGCGCCGTCACGTCACGTGACGCCGAATCCGTGCGGATCGCTCGCAGAGCAGTGCAACCCCTATGGCGTGAAAGAACAGCCCGTGGAAGTGGACATTACAGAGCCACCACCGACATCCCGTCGCGTGCCCTGCGGTGCCACGCAGCGCAATAAGTAGGTCCCACGCACGCAGCAGGCGGCGGCGCGTTTCTCGCGACGGCGATTCTGACCGTCGAGACGCGTTACGCGAACGGTGCGTAAACCGACGGAAGGGCAATGAAGGGGGTTTTTGTTGTTGTTGGTAGGACGCACTTATCGCTGTACGAGTAGTAGGTCTTCAGGAGAAGACCCGCTGTCTCGCCAACGAACACCGATGGAATTATTATCTGTCTGAAGATGGTCACTGCAAGACAAGAGGCAGAACAAACGACCACGGGTATAATTAAAGCGCGCGTAAAGCATTCGAGAAGACACTCAAAACAAGCTAAGACTAAACCATTTTTTATTTAACCAGGTAACGCCCACTGAGCTGTAATAGCTCGTTTTTAAAACGCGACGTGGCCACAAATTATAGGCTCAACCAAGTGGCTTATGATGTGGAAATTTATAGCAGCCAAATATTCTAAACGCGCGACGTTGATTCTAAATGTGGAGCGAAAAAGCGGTGGGGCCTTGCCATATCGTCTGTATTGTTCCGACTCTCTATAAGCCCAAGATAGCAGTTGAACATAAATTACACACTATTTTTAATGCAGGAATCGTAAGCGTAATAATTTATTTTGATATATTAATAATTGCATAATATAATAAAACATCACGTTACATTGTTAACATTATACATGTACTTTTATTTTAAACAAATGGCCCACAATGAAAAGTGCGGTGAAGTATAGTCAAAATATTCCCCGTGATACGGCATATGACGAAGGCCTTCAGCGAGTAGTGAATAATAATCATGAACATATGGTTAAGAAACTTGGTCACGACCGAACAATACGGACCAAAATCTTCAAGGTGTGCATGGATATTGCATGATTGTCATTGCACAGAGAGACGGAAAGTGGAACACGTGGATTAGAAAACATTCAGGTCAATGACATCATTCTCACTGTTCAGAATAGCAAGCGAGCTTGGGCAGGAAACATTGCTAGGAGGGTTGATGGGCCAACGGACCTGAATAAACGCATTCCTGCGGAGGGAGCTGGTAGGAACGTTGGGTTGCTCGGTCAATGGCCTGCAGGGTCAACGGCGGCGTGGTGTATTCCGCAAATATGTCCGACCGTGAGGGCGGGCACAAGCCGGCGTGAGCAGGTTAAACGTTGAGTTTTATAAGGGCACCACGGGGTGACCAGCCCCTCCCCACCCAGCCCCACCCCCCACCCAGCACCACCCTCCCCACCCAGCCCTTCCACACCCTCCCCACCAGCCCCTCCCCACCCTCCCCACCCAGCCCCTTCCCACCCACCCTCCCTACCCAGCCCCTCCCTGCACAACGGACTGACACAATAATCCCCTGTGGGCTGGTGTAACCAGGAGGTTCCTACCAATTTAAAAACGTCTATGCTCTCCGCCTTCACCAAATCGTCCCCACCCGCGCGCGCCGATCTGTGTGCGCGCAGAAACCTGCTCAAACATTCTCACGGCCTCGCAACGGCGTGGCGAGGCCGTCATCCAGCAGCGGATCAACAAAACGGCTCTGCGTGCGCGCGACCAGACAACCCGCGCGTGGAGGGTCTCTACGCCGTCGACTCGGGACCTTGCACGAAGCGTCGTGAACAACAAACGCAGCGGTGGCTAGGAGATGTTAACTACCTCGCCTGGTATGCAGGAGGTCGCGGGTTCGGTCCAGACCCTGACGCCTGCTGCTGCATATTTGGAGTTGGCACGTGCTCCCCGTGGTGGCGTCGATTTTTCTCTGAGTCCTCCGAGTTTTCCCTCCACGTTTAGAAACATGCGTCAAGAGTAATTTGTCTCATAATAAAGGTTTTTGGGTTAGATCGCGTTATTTATGAATGTGTCGTAACCCTCCACCACCCGACACGTGATAATGCCACTTCGGTGAGCTATCGTTGGTGGCCAGGTCACTCCTGAAAAAGAGCCGTATGGCTCAGTGGGCCTTGACTGGTAAACAATTTTTGCTAATCCTGCATAATGCACGGGCATAATATGACTTTGAAACGCCCCCGCCCACCTCCTATGCATTTTCCATAAATATGCTAAATTCCTATTGATATGCAAATTATTTTGTCAAGGCGCTCTTCTTCCACCTCCAACCCAGCTTATATATACGCTCCAAGCTTGGCAGTGTTTCATTCTTCACCTGAAGACGGCTGCTTGCGTTGTAGCCGAAACGTCGTAGAATTATTTTATTATGTTGTATTTATTTATTTATTTTTTAATTTTTTACATTTTATTACTTCCCTTCTATGTGACTTTACCGAAAGAACCAAGAAGATGAATTCCTGCAGTCACGAAAGCTTCAAATCGAAAACATTTTTTTAGTTTAGTTCAGAATGGCGTGGGCGGCACGACGCAACAGGAGAGCCCTTTCCTGTTCCGCATTCGCCCTGCCAGAGATTATCCAGAGGGGTGCAAGGGGGCACAAACCCGATATCCCTCCCACGGCGGAAGCGCGAGAGGCGGGCGGGCTGGGCGGGGGGTGCGAGGGGGTCGACGGCTTTGAGCACGCGGACGATACGGCAACGGCCCAGTCGATAGCCGGGGACACCAATTACAGTCGAGCAGCTGTTCAAACGCTGGCTCCGAGCGGCACCTGTCCCACATCGAGCGGGCGAGTGTCGCTCCCCCACTCGCTACCCACCCTTCCCCCTCCTGCTCCTAGTCGGGCCACCCGCTATCGTCGACGAACGAAACGACAGCGACGACGGAATGCTGATCCGTTCTGTCTTGGGGTAAAATGTAAGCCTTGCGGGAGGGGCGGAGGGGGGGTTAAACAAATATTTAATTTTATTCCAAGTGTGGTGATAATGCCATCGTGCCATGCGACGTAGCGTCCGTTAGGAACGCTCGCAGAACAGCGTAACCGTGTGTTTTACATAACGGCCCGTGTAAGGATATGTTGTGGAACCACTTCAGAAAATACCTTCACTTTATCAGGCATGATGATTGCTCGTAAGGAACGTCCATTGCGGGCAGTTGAAAACCAATTTTTTTTTTTAAATGAGACCTTTTTTCCAGGATCAAAGTATGAAAAAATAAGAATAGGTTTCACCCTTTCTGGCTATAATACAGGAGGTGTTAAGATGATCAAACACCTTGCAAAAGGTTTCTGTTTGGTGTTTGAACATCTTAACACCTGTTTTATTGCCAGAAAGAGTAAATCCTAATTTTATTTTTCTCATACGATAATTTTCAATTAGCACAGCAAGAAATTCAACGAATTAAAAGCAAACCAAACGTAACTCGACAAGATTTTTTTTGTGCCAATCGTTGGAGAACATCAACCGGCCACTCTTGAGCAGAGGTCACAAACGGGTTTTGATTCCTTACCCGTACCCGGCCGCACCAGGGTCGCAAATGGGTACCCGTACCCGTACCCAGCCGGGTACAGGTACCCGTTCCCTACCCGTACCCTACCCGAAATGAGTGACAAACGGTTACTCACCAGTGACTCACGGCCTACCCGTACCCGTACCCGGCCGCACCAGGGTCGCAAATGGGTACCCGTTTGCGACCCTGGTATCGGGTAGGGTACGGGTATCGGGTACCCGGTTGCGACCTCTGCTCTTGAGATCCACGTTCGGTCACGTGCGGCTGATACCCAGATTCGAACCCAGGCCCTCAACGGTGACGGCAACGTGCCCCGACCCCCCCCCCCCCCGAGCCATCTGCCCCGTCATGCGAAAAAACAGCATTTCGTTTTTTTCCCATCTCGTTCACGCAAGTCCATGAAACCCCCGACGGTTAAACCACTTCAGGATGCCCTGTGTCGGTGTTCCGGCTGGAACTTGAGTGTCAATTCCACGTGCGTTTCATGGTGCCCCCCCCCCCGCGGCTTTACCATCCCGCCCCGGGTTGCACGAATCGTTGCTTTGCGGCGCTCGTCACCGCACGTCGCGCACCCACGCTCTCCCACCGATGACACATCCCCTCCTCGTAGTTGCCCCACCAGATATACCCTCACTCGATCGACACGCGCTCACCGATTACCACCACCAGCCCAGTGGAGTCACCCGACCTCCGCAACGCACACAACCACACCCTTTCAACGCACACAACCACACCCTTTCATTTGTCTGCCACCGTACAACGCCGCTCCTCAAAGCATCACCCCCTCTTACACTGCGTCTCTCCCACTCATAAGGTCAACATACATCGGTACGCAACTATTAACCCTCCTATGTGGAACCCAAACTCGGCCTCTTGGTGTTCCTCCGTTACGCTTGCTCGTAGCGGCTTCTGGCTGGCCGTCTGGAACGCTCTTCCTTCACGATATTAGGACACCAACCGGAGCTATGCACTTTTAAATCAACTAGATTGAAAAGCCATTTCTTTAGAAACTGATTTTCGTGTGTTAGGTTGCTGTCCTCCCTCGGACCTCCGATTAGCACGATTAGTTACGTACGGTCTGAAAAAAATAAAAACCACACACACACACGTACCTCTCCCGTTCCACCCATCTCAACTGGGTCTGACCGTACTCTGTACCGTCCCCCTAGTTTTGTCTTTTTCCTCTTCAATAAAAAAAACTTCTGGTAAAATAATCCCCAGTCTGCATTGCTGCGCGCTCAAACAGCTGCTTGAGCGCGCGTGCTCCCAGCCACCCCATAAAAGGCTACGCACATTTGCACCCTTCCAACCCCTGACCCAGCTCACGATACTCAAGGCAGCAGCAGGAGCTATGGATAATATCCTGAGGACACGCGCAAAGCCTGATAGCACCCCCCCACCCCACCCCACCACCCCGACGGTATGGGTCGTTCCAAAAAAAATTAAATAGGAAACAGCTGCTCCTTGAAAGGTGGCTTGGTAGATGGGGGAAGTTCGTTACGCGACCGCTCGCTGCTAAATAAGGCGCTTTCAAAGTATCCGAGTTTCAGGGTCTTTTTGGCCCGTTGCAGCAATCCTACCGAACTAAAAATGATCACGTCAAATTTAGAATGTCTAAAAACATCGCAGGACCGACAACGTGGCCTCCCGGATTATATCTAACCGAGTCCTTTATTGACACGACGTCACGTGGAAGCCAAGCCGGTTTGAGCCTGGACAGTGGTGTGGTGTATGGTGGAGCGATCACCGTGCGTGCGTAACAGCTGCTGCTGTAGGTCTGTGCGGCCACATCGTGTGCAGTGCGGAAAAATCCATCGTTATACTGTACTTCTATGCTCCAACGTCTTCGCTAACCCGCGACCGTCTGGAACGCTCGTCCTTTCGCTATTAGGAACCCACTGGGAGCTTTGCACTTTTAAAAAACTGCTTCTTGTGTTTAGTTTATCATCCTTTGGCTAATTAACAGTGCAAAAAGAGTTCAAAATACATCAGCTAGTCAGTCACAACCTATAACATCTGGGCATGCCCGCCTTTGTCAGCGACACTTGCTTTGAGAAAATAACTTCAACATATTGACAGACGGTCAAATAACCCCCCAGTAACCACGCAGCGTGAGTAGGCCTCCATCCAGCAGTAAGATTGTCGAAAGGTCTGTGCATGTGTACATGTGCGTCGAGCAAACAGACCCCGGTGGCTCAAACCCTCCACCCCCTCATTCTCGCCCCCAATTACCCCCCGCCCCCACGGCTCCCTCCTCCCGACGCGCGAGACGGCGCTAATCCCGGGCGCGAGCGGTGACGAGCGGAAGCGCGTGCAGGCGCGTACCGTCGTCGGATGACATGGTGACCAGCTGCTCCGAGTTGATGTTGTGCACGATGGCAGCCTTGTAGCCGGCCTCCTGGGCTCGCAGCACCTGTTGGGAGACAGAGAAAGAGAGATGGGAGACGTAAAGATGGAGCCAGGGTGTGGCTGGAGTTCCGCCGTGCGCAGTTGACCCACGCCGTGCCGGCCTTTAAGGAGCAGTGGGCGATGGAGGAGGCCATGTGCTCGGTGGCAGATGACGGGGAGCTCTGCATGCTGATATGAGCTACCCGTCGGAGGCCGTCGGACTGCGAGAAGGGCTGCGTGCAGAACGAGAGAGAGTGAGCGAGAGAGTGAGCGAGAGAGTGACCGAGAGATTGAGCGAGAGAGTGAGCGAGAGAGTGAGCGAGAGAGTGAGCGAGAGAGTGAGCGAGAGAGTGAGCGAGAGAGTGACCGAGAGAGTGACCGAGAGAGTGAGCTAGAGAGTGAGCGAGAGGTGGGGGTTTACATAAAGCAAAGTAAAAAAAAAATTACGAAATGATGAACCAAGCAAAGTGCCGACTACACCGAGCATCTTCTTGTTTCCACTGATCATAAAAAAAAAGAGATCGAGAGAGACGGAGGGAGAGACAGAGAGAGACGGAAAGTGGCCCGGTTAGGGTTTCCATAACGCCGAGTCGAGCTCCCACCGCCAAGAGGTTGGGTGTGAATCCAGGCTTCATTCGCCACCCGTGATTTAACCGAGTTCTCAAGCGCAGTGAGCGAGTTGATGTACGCATGTTGCACTTCTTTCGCACCATAGGTAGTCGACGACACTGGTCGTAGGTATGGGGGACGGACAAACTTAACACAAAAAGAGGTTCTAAACAAAAGAGTGTTTAATCTAAGATTTTAAAGTGCATAGCTCAGGTGGCTTCCTAATATCGGAAGGAAGAGCTATCCCGACGGTCGCAGAAGCGCATCTGAAAGCGCGCGATGCAGTGACCACCCCCGTCTTTGTTCAATGGCCAGCCCCATCACCAAAGATTGCACAAAAACCAGTGCGTGTGGAAATTTACAGCAGCCAAATACTCTAAACATATTATTCTAAATGTGGAGGGAAAAACTGGGAGAGACACACAAACACCAAATATACAGCAGCAGGCGTCAGGGTCGGGATCTCACCCACGACCTCCTGCATACCAGGCAAGGGAGTTAACATCTCGCCACCGGGGCACATGTACACGTCCATTTGCTCAAGTCTTTGTTTTTTGATTATTAAATAAAAGCCTGCGTTAAAAAATAAAAAAAGCCACGGCAACATACCAATGCGCCTGGAGGGGGGAAAAAAAAAACTTCTCTTCTTTAATCAGAAGCGCGACAATGCATCGATTCACACGGATTCGCTAAGTTCGGTCACAAGCAACCCCCCGTGACCCGCACACGGCCACGGGCAGAACTCATCCAGCTGTCGACTGACAATAAGGCCCTTCATGTGCAAGATACGGGGCCCCGACAAGTGTGAGCTTCATCACTCTGGAGGAGTTCTTCCCTCCCTCCCTCCCTCCCTCCCTCCCTCCCTCCCTCCCTCCCTCCCTCCCTCTCCACCCTCTCCGTCCCTCTCTCCCTCCCTCCCTCCCTCCCTCCCCCTCCCACCCTCTCCCTCCCACCCTCTCCCTCCCACCCTCTCCGTCCCTCTCTCCCTCCCTCCCTCTCTCCCTCCCTCTCTTTTTTCTACGATCAGAGGAAACAAGAAGATGCTCGGTGTAGTCGCCACTTTGCTTCGTTTCTTCATTTAGTTTTTCTTGTTTTTATTTCAATGCTTTGCTTTATGTGCCCCCCCCCCCCCGTTTAAATGAAAGATTTCACGCTCTGCTCTCCTCCTTCTTACCCCCCCCCCTCTCTACCCCTCCCCCCTCTCTCTCTCTACCCCCTCTCTCTCTACCCCCTCTCTCCCTACTCTATGTCTATGTTCCCCCTGTTTTCTATTTAATCCTGCCCCTTCTCTGTCTCTTTGCTCCCCCCTCCCCCCCTGGCCTTTTCCCTTTTGGTTCAGCTCCCCTCCCCCCAATTAAAAGTAAACTATTTTTTTTTATTTGACCAGGTAAAGCCTACTTATGAGAGGGCAGACAAGCGCAGGATGAGTCTGGGGGGCACCGCTATTTGATTGCGCCGTCTCGCCTGACGGCCACGGTGGCTAGGAGATGTCAACTACCTCGCCTGGTGTACAGGAGGTCGTGGGTTCGATCCCTGGACCCTGACGCCACGGTGGCTAGGAGATGTTAACTACCTCGCCTGGTATACAGGAGTTCGTGGGTTCGATCCCTGGACCTTGACGCCACGGTGGCTAGGAGATGTTAACTACCTCGCCTGGTATACAGGAGGTCGTGGGTTCGATCCCTGGACCCCGACGCCACGGTGGCTAGGAGATGTTAACTACCTCGCCTGGTATACAGGAGGTCGTGGGTTCGATCCCTGGACCCCGACGCCACAGTGGCTAGGAGATGTTAACTACCTCGCCTGGTATACGGGAGGTCGTGGGTTCGATCCCAGTCCCGACGCCTGCTGCTGTATAATTGGAGTTTGAGGTGTCTCTCTCTCTCTGTGCTCGTGTGGATTTTTTTTTCCTCAGGCTCCTCCGGTTTTTTCCCTCTCCATTTAGAATCAACGTCACGCGTTTACAGCACATGGCTGCTAGAAATGTCCACGTGATAAGCCACCTTCGCTGAGCTACGATTTGTGGCGAGGTCGCTTCTGAAAAAGAGTTACACAGCTCAGCGGGCCTTACCTGGTGAAAAAAAAAGTTTTAGTTTTGAGTTTAGTCATGTGTTACGGAGCTGAAGCGAGGGAATGTGGGTAGCGGGCGAGGTACGTTAGGTGGCAGGGGCGAGACCTTAGGGACCGCTTAAAAGTTGTAAAGAAGAGTGCTGTGGATGACGGGAATGACAAAGAAAAAAAACAGAGGCACAACCAACAGTGCCTGGTTACAAAGACAATATTCCTAAATACATATCAAATTCACGTTGAACAATCTTAACCGCAACCTATGTAGAAACAAATTCGCACGAGCAACGCTCACCGCTCGTAAGCCGCAGAGAACACACACACACACCGCTGACGCGCAATAAACGTGGCGACTTTCAGGCACGTCTGACATTGCAAAGACCCACGTCATTTAACAAAACCAAAAGTGTACATCCTTAATAAAATATACCCGGCTCATTGATAATGCTCCCATGTCCCCGTCCCAACGGGTCTGTCCGGGAAATTGGTCCACCCACACGGGATTAAACGGGGTCACGCAAAGCGGCTGGGCTCTTATTCAAATCGCCGAGGGTAAATACAAACCCACCGAGTTCACGGCCGCAAGCAATCGCCCCCCCACCCCACCCAACCCAGACACGGTTCCGATGCAGTGGGGAGTTGCTCGTATAGGATTACACGCTTGGGCGGGTGAGTTGGATCCCTCTCACGGTCTTTTAGACGCAAAATGCGTGGCCTAAAAAAGATTTGCCAAAAATGGACTCTGAACTTCAGCGAAGTTGTTGGCCGGCAGTGGAAGAGGAGGGGGAGGGGGGAAATCTCGTTTGGTGACACCTGCCGGTACCTTGATGGTATTGCGACAACAGCAGAAGCATCAATCCCATCGGTGTTGGTTAAAAAAAGGAAAAAATTATACTGGTAGGAACCTCTCGGTTACACCAGCCCACAGGGGATTATTGTGTCCGTCGTGCAGGGAGGGGCTGGGTGGGGAGGGAGGGGCTGGGTGGGGAGGGGAGGGTGGGAAGGGGCTGGGTGGGGAGGGTGGGGTTGGGTGGGGAGGGTGGGGAGGGGCTGGGTGGGGAGGGTGGGGAGGGGCTGGGTGGGGAGGGGCTGGGTGGAGAGGGGCTGGGTGGGGAGTGGGAGGGGAGGGGCTGGTCACCCCGTGGTGCCCTTATAAAACTCAACGTTTAACCTACTCACGCCGGCTTGTGCCCGCTGTCACAGTCGGGCATATTTGCGGAATACACCACGCCGATGTTGACCGAGCAACCCAACGTTCCTACCAGCTCCTTCCGCAGGACAATGTGTTAGCAGTGGTTCTCAATGCACTTGGGGGACGGGAATGGACGGGGGGGGGGCTGCAGCATGGATACAGTGCAGGAACATTTTTGAATGCGTGCCAGCAACGTCAGCTCTATAGTTTCGGCTACAAAACAAGCTTGTACACAACATGAAACGGGTGTCTTTCTAAATGCTGCTTGCGTTGACCCGAGGCGTGCTCACGTGATCTCCGTGTAGTCTTGAGGCCTTGTGTGTATGTGTGTATAGCTTCTTTCACGCCGTATGTAACCAACCGTGCTAATCGGCGGTGCGGGGTAAAGAACAACAAAGTAAGCACAAAAAAGCGGTTCTAAAGAAATTCGTTTTCAATCTAGACGATGATAAAAAAGTGCATAGCTCCCAGTGGCTTCTTAATATCGGAAAAAAGAGCGTTCCAGACGGCCGCAGAAGCCCATCTGAAAGCGCCGCGCGTGATGCAGCTAGCAGCTAAAAGCCGCTGCTGCTGCTGCGAGAATGACCGGAGTTGGCGCTACGATGGTTTACGCTCCTTCGACGAGATCAGCGACGCATCGTGGGGGCTCATTTGTGGCGAGAAGCACTTTGCGTTTGGAACGATTGCGACCTCACGACGGCGTTGTTCGTTCGGCAACCGGTCAGATCTTGCAGTGCCTTTACTAATTTGTGGGGGGCCAGTGGGGGGGGGGGGGCACAGCGGGCAGCACGGGGACCTGTGATCGTTGTTGGGCACGGGGGCGCCATGCCAAACAGGACGAGAACCACCGACGTACAGTACAGAGTACAGTGTAGCGTTGTCTTCCTGCGGGGAAGAAAAACCCTGGGCAAGTAAATTTAAACTACTGGCCAAACAAGAAACTCAAAACGACACTGTGGAACATTTCTAAGTCGTCCGAACGAGCACGGTTGGCTGCGTGCGGTGCGAAAAGAAGTTCGGCATACGGCACACGCGCACACACACACACGCACGTGCGTACACACGGACTGCCACGCGTATGGCCATTTCTCAATCCACTGCTGGATGATGGAGGGAGGCTGGGCCCCCCCCTCGTGCGCCGTGCGGGTCGTGGCGATTATGACTTCACCGCGTTCGGCCCGTGCAGACTGGCGCAGGCGGGAAGCACGGGTGTGGTGTCGCGGACGTACAGTGCAGCGACGCGTACCAACCACGCTACCCTCGGGGCGGCGGGGGGCAAGTCTGAGAAGAGCACAATGAACGTGCAATGTCGGTGATCGCATGTCAAGCATGCAAGGCATGATGGGGGGGGGGGGGGGGGGAGGTGTGAATATTACCGGCGTGTGCGGTTCCAATTCCCCCGCCAGCCTTCGCTGTTCGCCACGTCGTGCAAAAACCCGTCGTGCATTCCGACCGCCACCTCCAGACTAAAATGCCGCTCGCCTCGCCAGATTCGCACCTCCGATTTGCGCGGTCTGTGCTAAGATCAACGCGGCACAGACATCCGCAAGAGACCCGCAGGCTCGCGCGGAAACCCACGTACTCATCACGCAGAGAGAGAGTACCCGTGGACTGGCACACTGCTGCCAGATGCGCTGCTGCGGCCGTCTGGAGGTGGGGCACATTCCCGGTGTTATTATTCCGGATTAGAAATGTACGTTTGTCATTAACTATAAAGATTATTGTCACATGGGAGTAAACAGGTGGCAGGTGACAGTCGGACAACGCTCGCAAGGGGACAGCGAGGTCGCCGGGTTTCTCGGCAAGACCCCCTTCCTGCTGTACCGCCGGTGGAACACGTGGGGGTCAAAGTCATGCAAGGGAGTCCGTCGTACGGACATAAGCACGCTGAGCGTCTTTCGCGCCGTACGTAGCCAGCCGCGCTCGTCGGAGGTACGGGGGAAGACTCGTTCCCTGGGATTGGAACTCGTGCTGCCGCGGTGAGAGCGCCGAATCCTCCAAACCACAAAGGCGAGCAGGGGCCGGCAACCCGCGGAGACGGAGCCGCACGCGGCGGGCTCTCTAAGGACCGATTCCTGTGACGTTATTTTATTAAGGAGCACCACCGTCTCGTATATTGACCGCGTTGCATTGCGGCTCTTGAAATATTGAGGGGTGTTTTTGTTTTAGCGGATTCGAAAAAAATGTCTCTCCTTGATACTCTTAGTTTTTTTCGGTAAAGTCATGCAGGTAAAAAATTAAATAAAAATTAATACAAAATAAATAATACATTTAATTTTTTTAATTTTTTACCTACGTGACTTTACCGAAAAAACTAAGAGTATGAATCCTTGCAGTCACGAAAGCTTCAAATCTCTCCTTGATATTTTGGTCGCCGACACCTGCACTAGCACACCACTAGACCACCATCAGCGTGTCACTCGTCACACGTGTGAGGAGGAGGACGACGACGACGACGACGACGACAAAGCCATCGACGTTGCGAGTAACAAGGACGGTTGTGCCGCACGTTTAAACCGGGGCGTAACCATTTACTGCCACTGCGGTGGCGCAACGGAGAAACAAATCAGTCAACTTTGGTCAGGTGCCCTGCCTCGTGTAACCGGTTGTGCCTCTGGCATAACAAAACCGCTTGGGCGCGTGTACAGTGGCCCTGTGCTGTGCTTGTTGCAGCGGATAAGTGCGCGCGCGTGTGTGCGTGTGCGCGTGTGCGTGTGCGCGTGTGCGTGTGCGCGTGTGCGTGTGCGCGTGTGCGTGTGTGCGTGTGCGTGTGTGGTGGGGGGGGCTGGCTGTGGGGGTGGGGTAGGAGCGGTGGCTTAGCAGTTAGCGCGCTGTGCTACGGACCCAGCGAACCGGGTTCGATTCCCACTCACGGCCACCAACACACGGTGACGATCATCTGAACCGGTCCTGGACCTCCCCTAGGTCGACTCGGCCTCAAATGAGTACCCGGTGCGGTGCGTAACATCATCGCCACCGGGGAGACAAAAGTCAGACGGGCGTGTGCGGCGCCGGCCTTCATAGGTGCTGCTCGCTAACGGCACTTGCCCCAACAGTCTGTTAAGGCTGTGCGGGGGATCTTTGTCTTTAGTGGGGCGGGGGCCTAGGGGGAAGTGGTGATGGAGGGGAGGAGGATGGGGGAGCAGTCGCTGGAGGCACCTGTTGACATTCTTCGGGCCTCCACTTTACTTTCACCACTGCGCATGTTTTTTGCGATTCAGAATATTTATTTATTCTGGAGGAATCCGATGAGCTGTGAACCTCAGGAGGGGTTGTATCCCGCTCTGTGTTGTTCAGCACCATGTCTGAACTTTAACCCCCCCCCCCCCCACTGAGCTATACAGCTCTTTTTTAGAAGCGACCGGGCCACAAATGAAAGCTCAACGAAGCGGCATTATCAACGTGGAAATGTATAGCAGCCAAATGCTCTCAATGGCATGTTTCTAAATGTGGGGGGACAAAACGGAGGACCCGGAGAGAAATCCACGTGACCACGGGGGGGAACATGCAAGCTCCAAAAATATACAGGCGTCAGGGTCGGGATCGAACCCACGACGACCTCCTTGTATACCCGGCGAGGTAGTTAACATCTCGCCACCGTGGCACACGCGGGCTGACGAAGAAAATGCAACAGAGGCTGAAGGGCGCGCGAAAGAAGCGTGGAGAGGTGCAAGCTTGGAATTCCACCGACGGACTTGCCGAGCAACGCACGGATTCGTGAACGTGCGCAAAATCAGAGAGAGACATCGCGATGATTGCGAAGAAGCGCAAACGGGGCCGTGGGGCAGGACGCGTCGTGAGCATGGACGTTGGCCGGTGGGGTCTAGCCCAGCGGTTCTCAAGAGCGCGGTTCCTCGCCACCGCCAAGTGGTCCCGAGTTGGCTGCGATGCAAACGCAGCGGTTTGATCCCGACAATAATGACCTTTGGTTTCGGACGTTAATTCATATTTTGTTACACGTGATGCTGACCGTAATTAAAATACCCTAACAGCTAAATGCCTCCCCACCCCGCCCCTAAACCTTATGGCTGCATTCAATAAATAAAAACGCTTTAATGTTCCGGTAATATGAATCATTTTGTGTATCACTGGCATCATTGAGAGAGAGAGAGAGAGTTGAATGTGTCTTGTCACCACCAGGACCTTGAGGGCAGCCTGCGGGAATGTTGGCATCGGGACGAGCGGTCCGCGGGGCGAAACGAGTTGGAGAAACACTGGGCTCGACTCGGGAAGAAGTTAGTGGTACTCGAAAGATGGACTCACAGCTCAAGGGAAGTCCACCGCGGGAGACAAGCCGAGTTAGACGGGGCCAACTCAGCTCGCGTGCGCGCATTAAACGGATAGTTACTTTTTTCGATTTAAAGCTTTCGTGACTGCAGGGATTCATCTTCTTGGTTCTTTCGGTAAAGTCACGTAGAAGAGAAGTAATAAAATAATAAAAATAAAACATATTTTATTATGTTTAAAAATAATGAAAATAAAACATTATTTTATTATGTTTTATTTTAATTATTTTATTACTTGCCTTCTACGTGACTTTACCGAAAGAACCAAGAGGATTGTTACTTGACTGGACCGTGCGAGATGGCGACGTCTCGGAGGCCTTCATCCAGCAGTGGAATGACCGTGGATTATAAAAGTCATATTAACGACGTGGTTTTTTGCCATTCTGTCCAGATGACAATCTGGTCCACGTCCATAATTATCACCATTCAGCGGCACTTGTTGTCTATCTACTGCTGCATGAAAGCCTCCCCCCCTCTCCATGCCCGTCGGTCCGGTGCTGCGACAGCCCGTCCCACTCCTGCACACGTAAACACAAACCGATTCCATCGCTCCGTCTCCACGGCGGCGGTCAACCCCCCCTCCTGGGATGCGTTTCTCTCCCTCGGCCGCCTCTCCATCACGTGCATCGACCAAAGGGGGTTACCACGGTCACCGGGGGGGGGGGGGGGCACCCATCACCAGGAGACCGACCTTGACATCAAAGTTGCAGCCGCCCCTGCGGATGAGGGCGATGAAGTAGGTGGCGTTGTGCATCTTGGGCGGAGGGCTCAGTATGTGGCAGCCTTCCTCTTCCGGCTGCACGGGCACCAGGTAACCCTAAGGGGAGGGTCGCAGGCACACGGAACGCCACCATTAAATTGAACGCGTCTTTGATAGATTAAAAAAAAAACTTTCCATCGAATGATAATTGTTTTTTTTACCCTTTTATCTGGCAACAAAACGGACACCTTTTTTTACTACAAGGAGTCATGTTTGCATAGACCACGATACCTGCAGTCATAATGTGGTCTATGCAAACATGACTCCTTGTAGTAAAAAAGGTGTCAGTTTTGTTGCCAGATAAAAGGGTAAAAAAACCAATTATCATATTTTTCACTGGCAAATGAGGTTCCAATGGTGTAAATGCTTTCCATCGAATGTTTCACGGTGGCTTTTGTTCGAGCTGCCTGTGAGACAGATTAAAAAACTCTCCAGTAGTGGTGCGACTGTGGTCATCCAGAACAGACCGAGCAACGTTTCGTGCCCGATCCACAAATATGAAGGCGACGTCACTGCGACGATACACTACTCCGCTACTCCTGGCGCGGTCATCTGGCTTGACCACCTGAACGTGAAATTGGAATCAGCTGGTCGACAGAAGAAGAAGTAGATGACTAATTCTACTCTAAGAGTTGGTGGGTCACACACACAGATGGGATCATCTTTTTACGTAAGCCAAGATGCCTGGAGGGGGTGGTAAGGTATCATACTTAATTTGGAGCTTTCGTAACTGCAGGAATTACTCTTTGGTTCTTTCGGTAAAGTCACGACGTTTCGATCGCAACACAAGCAATCTTCAACAGGTGGGACAACCACAGCAAAAAAAAACTGCTGAGGTCGGCCACTAAAGCAGTTTTTTCTTGCTGTGATTGTCCCACTTGACGATTGCTTGTGTTGCGATCGAAACGTGATCCAACACGTTCCTTCGGAGTGGGCAGGAAGGAACTTGGTTGGACAGCGCATGCGTGCACGACGGACAAATATGCACAACAGACAGACAAATAATCCCTGGTGGGCAGTGTGGAACCTGTTGTTCGCAGCCGCCTCGGACCACTGGGGTGGTAAGGTGTCAAAGAGAAGGCAGTATCATCAAGTAGGCTTCTGAAGCTGTCTGTGTAGAATTAGTTTTTTTCCCTTCTTATGGGTCGGGAAGCTATGGGTAATTTAGTCACACAAACATAGAAAAAAAAAGAAAATCACGCGCAAATTGTTTTGCCAAACATTCCACGGAGGGACTTTCTGAAAACGAGCGCTGGCAAATGGTCTTGGATGACCAAAATCGCCCGGAACGCGCTCAATCTCACCTGACCTCGGAAAGCTAGGCAGGGGTCAAGCCCGCAGTGGGGCTATGTCGAGGTGGTGGGTTTTACGCAGCCCCAGGGCAGCGCAAAAGAGATCCACAGTTTTCACTTCACTTCTACTCTCCCACATCCACGCGACCCGCCTTCGCTGACACGCACCGGACCAGAGCGGTGAAGTGCGCTCAAATAATCCACGCGGCCCGCACGGCGTGGGGAGGCCCTCATTCGGCAGTGGATTGACACCGATACCATGAAAACGAAGAGACTCGCTGCATATGGTGTGTGTGGGAGGGCTGGTGAATGGATGGATTCAAGATCGGTTTGGGCAAGTGCAAGGAGTATACAGTAGGGTGGTGGAGCGATGCACGAATAAACCCAGTGACCTCTGTTAGATTCCCGACCGTGGCAAACATCAGTGGTGGGGTGATATATCTGAACCGGCCGTGGACATCCTGCCTTCAAAGATGTTAACTACCTCGCCTGGTGTCAGGAGGTCGTGGGTTCGATCTCGACCCTGACGCCTGTTGCATATTTTGAGTTTGCGTGTCTCCGTGGTGAGATGTTAACTACCTCGCCTGGTGTACAGGAGGTCGTGGGTTCGATCCTGACCCTGATTTGGAGTTTGCGTGTCTCTCTCTCTCTCCGTGGTGAGATGTTAACTGCATCGCCTGGTGTACAGGAAGTCGTGGGGTCGATCCCGACCCTGACGCCTGTTGCATATTTTGAGTTTGCGTGTCTCCGTGGTGAGATGTTAACTACCTCGCCTGGTGTACAGGAGAACGTGGGTTCGATCCTGACCCTGATTTGGAGTTTGCGTGTCTCTCTCTCCGTGGTGAGATGTTAACTGCATCGCCTGGTGTACAGGAAGTCGTGGGGTCGATCCCGACCCTGACGCCTGTTGCATATTTGGAGTTTGCGTGTCTCCGTGGTGAGATGTTAACTACCTCGCCTGGTGTACAGGAGAACGTGGGTTCGATCCTGACCCTGATTTGGAGTTTGCGTGTCTCTCTCTCTCTCTGTGGTGAGATGTTAACTACCTCGCCGGGTATACAGGAGGGTCGTGGTTTCGATCCCGACCCCTGTATGCCTGGAGTTTGCGCGTCTCTCTCTCCCCGTAGTCGCGTGGATTATTTCTCCGGGTCCTCCACTTTTTCCCTCCACATTTAGACTCAACGTGCATTTCGAGTATTTGGCTGCTATCAATTTCCACATGATGATGACCACCTCATTGAGCGATCATTTGTGGCCAGGTCGCTTGTGAAAAAGAGCTAAAGAGCTCAGTGGGCCCTACCTGGTAAAATAGTAGTAGTAGTACTAACCCGCACTGACCAGCCTGATGAAATATGCTCCGAACAACCCCGGGGGTACCACGCGTTGATGAAGAGACCAAGATAGAGCAGTGTGGCCTGCCAAAAGGGCTTTGTCTGTACGTGTGAATGTTGTTGGGGCTCGGGGTGGCGCTGCAGTGGCGTGTGGGAGTGTGGGGTCGTGGTGGGAGGTTGGGGAGCGTAGGAGGAGGCAAGACCCCACTTGAATTCCCACAGACGTCCGTGTGTGTGTGTGTGTGCGTGTGTGTCTGTGTGTGTGTGCGTGTGTGTCTGTGTGTGTGTGCGTGTGTGTCTGTCTGTGTGCGTGTGTGTCTGTGTGTGTGTGTGCGTGTGTGTGTGTGCGTATGTGTGTGCGTGCGTGTGTGTGCGTGTGTGCGTGTGTGTGTGTGTCTGTGTGCGTGTGTGCGTGTGTGCCTGTGTGTGTGCGTGTGTGCGCGAGTGTCTGTGTGCGTGTGTGTGTCTGTGTGTGTGTCTGTGTGCGTGTGTGCGTGTGCGTGCGTGCGTGTGTGTGCGTGTCTGTGTGCGTGTCTGTGTGTGTGTGTGTCTGTGTGTGTGTCTGTGTGCGTGTGTGCCTGTGTGTGTGTGTGTGCGTGTGTGTGCGTGTGTGCGCGTGTGTGGGGGGCTTTGGCACCATCCGTCCCTCACGGTGACAGGACCGAGCTGAAACTATCCGTTCAGTCAGAAAGAGCGAGACGGAGATTGGTGAATGCGATCACTCAACCAACGGCAACATTGAAATGCGTGGTGAATTACTGACGTTACTACTTTTTAAAGTATACATACATATCAAGTGTGGAATCTGCCACCCTGTGCGGTGGGCGCAACGGATTTGCAATCCCGACACGGCAGTTAAAACAGAGGGGCACGTTTCTCAAATCCGCTCCTACCGCCCCACGCCACGTCTTGTCCAGCTAACAGCACAAAATGTTTGCACCGCAGTGAGCGTGCGGTGGCGCAAAGTGTGCGCACTCCCACCTCTTCAAAAGAAAACTGTCCAGCGTGGAAGAGTAGGCCAAACGAGTCACGAGTGGGGCTTTCTAGAGCTCCCTCCAGTGGAGGGCCATCAATAAAATGACAAAAAGCTGTCCATCATTATCATTCCTTCATATTTTATTCAACGAGATGTTAAAATAGCGACGAGCTCGCTTCACACACAGGGCATTGTGTGCGTCACACTGTCGCTGCATAATTACTTCCATGGCCGCTCATTCAACGGCGGGGGGGGCGGTGGCGGTGGTGGGAGTGCGTGGCTTTTCTCTCTCTCTCTCAGTTTCTTGAGTCCCACTTAGCACGCCTGCCAACGTCTTAACGTCGCCAAATAAGGGCCAACCCCCCCACCAGAGGTCGCAACCGGGTACACGATACCCGTACCCTACCCGATACCCGGCTACCCGTACCCGGCCGGGTACGGATAGCCGTTTGCGACCCTGGTGCGGCCGGGTACGGGTACGGGTAGGCCGTGAGTCACTGGTGAGTAACCGTTTGTCACTCATTTCGGGTAGGGTACGGGTAGGGAAAAGGTACCCGTTTGCGACCTCTGCCCCCCACCCACCCCCCTCTGTTGGTCCGGGTGGTGACGTCACTCCGTCTCGAGCTGGGGAGGGCAGACAGCATGGAGCTACAGCGCCCCTTAGAGGCGAGGTGCCCTCCGTGCTCCTGAGCTACCAGCGAGGACGACTTGTTTTGGCACGGCAAGGTTTGTGCTGAACTTCTTTCGCGACCATTACGTAGCCGACCGCACTAATCGGAGGCGTTGGGGGGAAGGACAACAGTCTATGGGTCTCTGTGCGAGTCTATAGGGTCTCTGTGCGAGTCTATAGGGTCTCTGTGCGAGTCTATGGGTCTCTGTGCGAGTCTGTGGGTCTCTGTGAGTCTGTGGGTCTCTGTGTGAGTCTATGGGTCTCTGTGCGAGTCTATGGGTCTCTGTGTGAGTCTATGGGTCTCTGTGTGAGTCTATGGGGTCTCTGTGTGAGTCTATGGGTGTCTGTGCGAATCTATGAGTCTATGTGCGAGTTTATGGGTCTCTGTGTGAGTCTATGGGTCTCTGTGCAAGTCTATGGGTGTCTGTGTGAGTGTATGGGTCTCTGTGCGAGTCTATGGGTCTCTGTGCGAGCCTATGGGTCTCTGTGCGAGTTTATGGGTCTCTGTGTGAGTCTATGGGTCTCTGTGCGAGTCTATGGGGTCTCTGTGTGAGTCTATGGGTCTCTGTGTGAGTCTATGGGTCTCTGTGCGAGTCTATGGGTCTCTGTGCGAGTCTATGGGTCTCTGTGCGAGTCTATGGGTCTCTGTGCGAGTCTAGGGATGTTGAACTTCCTTCACGCCATTACATAGCCAATTGTGCTAATCTACAGACGTTACGGTCGGAATGGAACCCGGCGATGCTGCGTTGGCAGTGGTGCACGAGCCTAATTAACCCTTTCCCACTACGAGACGTCTGCAAGTTGCAGGGTGGGTGGGTGTCCCGTTCACCGCTGAATCTCAGAACGCGCGAGCGGTTCAGTGTTAATTATTTAGAGAGGCGGAGTAGCACCACCGTTTTTCAAGACGTTGCGCTCACCGCAGAGAACCGAAGCGATACAACCGCACCCCACGATATCTGGCGCCGAACTGTGCCACGCACGCCCCTTCCTGCACGGCCTTGTGGGAGCCTCGGTAATCGATGAAGTCGACGTACATCATCGGAGTGGCAAAAGGGTTGCAAGACTATATCACGTAAATATGCAACCGATGGGAGTCCGGATATTCGCTCTGCCGCCTTCTGCCCGGCGAGCCAGGATATATGGAAGCTCGACGACCGCAGGAATTGGAGTTTCAAAACCTCGCGCGATCCACCAACCCTCGCTGCCTACGTCACTGTGGGCTTACCGGCGTGCGCCGCCACCGCCGCCCGGCAAAAGAGTTGGGCGCAAACAAGACGCAAAATATACAAAAAGTTCAAATAAAAACGACAACAAAAAAGCTCTCCTCCGCCCGACGCCGCCAATTAAATGAAGGCGTCACGTGATGGACTGCGCCAATTTATCGACCGCTTCAGCAGCACCACCGGTGTGTGTGCGTTGCTGGAGAGCGATCCACTCGCGCGTTTAACAGCCGGGCGCGGACGTTTCGCCAATCGTTACAACCGGCATCATCGTGCAGCTGCCAGGCTTGCGACACGCGTTTATTTTTTTATACTCGTGCGATCTGACCCCAAAAATCAATTGTGATTTATAAGACTGGTCGCGAAAGCCAAAGTGTAAAACAAACAAAAAATCAAACACTATAATATAAAAACATTTCAGCCGGTACGCGCGTGAAAACTAACGTTGACGGAGTGTCGCAATTCGGGACAAACGACTCGATTAAAAAACCGTTGCAATGTTTTCCCGTCTGTAAACAAAACGAAAACTGAACAGATCTATTTGCTTATTTGCACGCAAAGAGGCACAATCGTGAGAGCGGCGAGCATCGAGGCGGCTCTCTGCACACCAACCTTGAGGCCTTGCTCGGGCAGCTGATTGCCGAAGGAGGAGAGGCGGTCATCGAACATCGTTGAATAGTTGTCCCGCGTCTGCCGGCGACAGATTACGATTCACAGTTACAACGTGTGACCCACCGCGCCGTTGAAATGCCACTGGGGCTCCAGGCGCTACGCAAAAAAGCAGGGCACAAACCACCACGCACAGCTGTCTCCAAACATGCCAGACAGACCCACAAGATGCCTCCTGAAAGCGGTGAAACCCAGATAAGCGCCGCCCCAGCCAATGCCAATGATGTCACCAGGCTCTCGGCCTATCATCTCCCGTCCGGTGGCGCATGCGGAATGGAGGTGATATGTCTCCAACGTGTTGGTTAGTGGGGTAATAGAAGTGAAAATCGGTAGAGTCATCGATTAGTTAAGTGATCGAACTGAAAATTGGCAAAGTCGTCGATGAGTGAAGTAATGGGGTATCCCCCAGCTGTACAAACAAGAGGCCTGTCTTCGGATGGGATGAGTCAGATACAACAGACATCAGTTACACAGAAACGTTTCCGGAATTACTGACTTGATTTTACAATTCGCGTGCGCTGAGGGCCGTTCTTCATGAACTTTGAAGTGGGATAACTTCAAAGCTCACGGGGTGTATTGATTTCAATAACCTCTGCAGTCAGAAAAACAAGTTTATACCGTCCTCTAACTAACCGGCAGTCATTTCGTTTTCGTCGAGAACAAACACACGCGTTAATACTTTAGCGATTTCTGCAGAAGCAGAAACTCGAACAGGACACATAAACACTTTTACGAGAGCATCCTCACGGAACAACAACAACAACCGCCATTCGCCACTAAGTGGCGGTGACGTCACCACGACGCTTGTGCCAGGCTAAGTGCACCTTGAGGCCACGTGAAGTGTCGAACGGCCACTGGCAGGAGGTCACGGGGCAGACCCAGCAGGTGCCACGGGTCGACTGACCGAAACGACCGAGATGACTGGCTGACGCACCACCTGTGCCCCCCACTGCACCAACTTGCTGTGCTTTAGCCACCCGGCGCTCCGCTCGTTGTTGTGAGCGTCGCTCCTCCGCCCTCCGTTGTTGTTGGAGGGCGACTGCCTCCAACTGCCCAGTAGCGTCCTTCACGAGCCTCCTCCACTGAGGCCGATTTTGACACCGCTGGTACCAGTCTTCGGCACCCCCCTCCTCGATGGCACACGCTTACCCGGCGCGTTGTACGATTTTGCAAAGGGGGCTCTCGCACAGCGTGTCCTGGCTGTTGTAACCGGCAGAGCGGACAAGCATTGCCGGGACCTATAAAACTCTAATTATCGGGTCAAATTTTTTTCTCCATAATTTCGACCTTGTTCCCACAAAACAACGCATCGTAAAGCTTGCACGTGACGCATCATTCGTTGAACTTGGGGCACCGGCCCGGGTGGAGTTCCATTGCACAGTCACACACAGCCGAGCCGCGTATACAAGACGCAGCTGACTAAATTATGGTAATTCTGACCACGCTGTTGAAGAGATAGCACCACGTAATCCTCTTCAAGGGTATTCCTTTTTATTTTTTGGAGGGGGCGGGCAGTGGGGGGGGGAGGAGGGTTGGAGTGAGTCTTCATAAAATTTCGCTTTTGAAATTATACATCTCGGAAAGCCACCGGAGCTATGCACTTTCAAATCTAGACTGAAAACGAATTTATTGAGAACTGCTTTTTGTGTTTAGTTTGCTGTCTTTCCGATTAGCACGGTTGGCTACGTACGGTGCGAAAGAAGTTCAACATACACACACACACAAATGCAGGGTGACCAAAACAGAAGCCCCGAGTAATCGACCACAGAAAGCAGTCGATCACAAATTTTCAGCGGATTTATTGACCGAATGACCTGCAAGTACGTTGAACATCTTTCGCGCCGTACGTAGCCAACCGTGCGAATGAGAGCTACGGGGGAAGGACAACAAACTATGGGTCTCTGTGTGACTCTATGGGTCTCCGTGTAAGTCTATGTATTTATGTAGAACTTCTTTCACGCCCTACGTATCCAACCGTGCTATTCGGAGGTGCGGGGGAAGGACAACAAACTAAACGTCGCAGCTGTAGTTTGGAAGTCGCGGCATTCGTGAACGTGGCTTCCTGCGTGACCGACGGAAAGCCCGCCCGTCCCGCCACCACCGTCACCCCAAGTCTCACCGCGATGATGAAACCGCTGGCCGGGCAGAAGTTGAGGAAGGCTGTGATGTGCACCATGAGAATGATGTAGATCTGGGTGGCTGACAGCATGACTGCGTCCAGAGGAAATGACATCATCCACGGCAACTGTGCACCTGCATGGGGAGTTGTGTGGAGGGGACACACACACATACACACGGTGAAAGTGATAAATGAATGAATGAAACAATTATGCGACTCGACTCACAACTTTGCTACGCAGAGAAATTCCACGCTACCCACGGAATCATCCGCAGGATGCGGTGAGAATCCGTGACCATTCGTTGTACAGGGAAACCTCGACTTACGAACGATTTAGGTTCCAGAGGTCTGTTCGTAAGTCGATTTGTTCGCAAGTCCAACTTTACTCCTGTCGATTCCAAACACCTTGTACGGCATGTACACAAAACACGGGGATTGGCTTTAAAAGTTGTATACTCTCCTGAAGACGTAGATGCCACTGGTTCTTCACGTTCTACAGATGTAGATGCCACTGGTTCTTCATGTTCTGTAGATGTAGATGCCAATGGTTCTTCACGTTCTAGAGATGTAGATGCCACTGGTTGTTCACGTTCTGCAGATGTAAATGCCACTGGAGGGGGGGGGGGGGAAATCGCTTAATGCGCCACTTTTCAGGAACACATCTACCGCGGTTATATGAGGAACCGCTGTGCATAAATCTACGACATTCAGAACATGTCACCTTTGACCCCAATCCTCAATCAGGCCGGGCTTCCGATCGTCTCACGCAGTCGTTTTTTTTTTTGCAAAGCCGTTGTGTGTGGTGCGGTTCGTGTTTTCGCAATGGCACGAGCAATAAAAACATTTCCCAATTGAGCCCACGTGCCAACCAAAATCACGCGCAGACATGTTATCGCAAACGATTTCTCCATGTGGAAAAGCCTCGTACGCTCCTCTACCATCTAATACGACTGCACACCATGCTTCCCTGCCACGTTCTGCTAAAAAACTTCCAAGGATCTTAAACCAACGTTCCATTAAATTAATCGCTCGTAGCACCGTATTCATACGGTCACCCGTAGCCAAAATCCAGAAGGCTCTATTTTTCAGTTGCTTTGTTCAGAGTTCAAACGCGTGACCCTTACGGTAGTAATCGGCACGACTCCAGCTTCAGACATCCACCTCTTAGCACGAATTCTGATCTCTTTCGCTCTCTCTTGTACACAGGTTTATTTAACTTCATACTGGTAGGAACCTCCTGGAGGGGCTGGGTGGGGAGGGGAGGGTGGGGAGAGGCTGGGTGGGGAGGGTGGGGCTGGTTGGGGGTGGGAAGGGTGGGGAAGGGAGGGGCTGGGTGGGGAGGGGCTGGTCACCCCGTGGTGCCCTTATAAAACTCAACGTTTAACCTACTCACGCCGGCTTGTGCCTGCCCTCACAGTCGGACATATTTGCGGAATACACCACGCCGCCGTTGACCCTGCAGGCCATTGACCGAGCAACCCAACGTTCCTACCAGCTCCCTCCGCAGGAATGTGTTAATAAAGGTCCTGCCGACGTCTTATCCTCCTAACAACCCCCTACATTTACATTTTAACGTCTCACACCACTGATCACCGTCATCACCATCATCATCGTCATCGTCAGCCACGGTCAATCCACTGCTGGATGAAGGTTTTCCCCCCAGCCCCCCCCCCCCACCCCAATCAAGCTGCCGCCTACTCTCTCACGATCCTGCGATGCGGTAATCCGAGCAGCGCCTCGCACGCCGGCTCCGTCATCGCCGTTCCAACTCTCCTCGTCAATGTCTTCATGTTCACAACACACGCGCCGCACCAGGCACTTTATATTCACTCGCGGGATTAAACGATGAATCACGTCCGCGAACGGCGAGAAAACCCATCGTGACGACGACGACAACGACGACGGCGTGGCCACACGTGCAGTTCCACTGCGCTGGTGGTCTGGGCAAGGCGGGGGCGCTTTTTGATCGTGCAATGCCTGGCGCCCTTATATTTTTCGTATCTTCCCCGATTTGACTTGCATCCCACTGGGATTTTTGCACACAGCGTTGGTGTATTTTTCTGCAATATTTTGCTGTCTTTTCTGTTTGCACTTAGTCACATAGTCACTTTAAGATGTTTTCTTGTTCATGTTATTTTGTTTGTTGCGGTTGCACCCGATTCAAGAGCCGAATGGCTCACAGGGCTATACCAAATAAATTAACTTGATTGCAACCGTGCTATGATGCATGTAGGCGTGGACAAGCAACAACGCGTTTTTTGCACGACAGGGCGTTAGAAGGGCCCGCAGAAGGGGTCACCGGAGGCCCACTTCTGAGAAAACCTTCAAAAAACAAGTCGCCCCCGTCACAAGAGAGACGTCAAGACGTATTGCATTTATTAAATTCTCAGAGCTGGAACTTTGCCAACACAAGCACACACACACAAAAGCAAATATTGGATTACATTTTTTTTCTACGTGTGCCCGAGTCGAGAGGAGCCATTTGAGGTGGTTAGGTCACCTGGTAAGGATGCCCTTCTGGTAAAACTCCCCCTGGAAGTCTACGGGGCAGCAGCAGCAGCAGCAACGTCCCACTGGGCGAAGGCCCCGGGGCCGGCCCAGGACCAGGACCAGGACCCGGTCCGTGACCGAGTCCCAGAAATACAATATTTAATTGCCCTGGACATTTTGTATTATTTGGAACCACGGGGTACCGCCATAAGGATCTAATGCCGCCGATGTTGCCGCGCCGCCGGTGGATTTAAATCCGCTGTAAATTGTGCACGAGCGTGATTAGCGTAGTTTATCTTCGACCGATGTGTCCACGTTGCCCAGGTTAGCGCACTGACACTCCACAAGCGTTATTAGCGTAGTTTCTCACCGCAATGTGCCCACGTTGCCCACGTTAGCGCACTGACACTGCACAAGCGATATTAGCGTAGTTTCTCACCGCAATGTGCCCACGTTGCCCACGTTAGCGCACTGACACTGCACAAGCGTTATTAGCGTAGTTTCTCACCGCAATGTGCCCACGTTGCCCAGGTTAGCGCACTGACACTGCACAAGCGTTATTAGCGTAGTTTCTCACCGCGATGTGGCCACGTTGCCCACGTTAGCACTGACACTGCACAAGCGTTATTAGCGTAGTTTCTCACCGCAATGTGCCCACGTTGCCCACGTTAGCACTGACACTGCACAAGCGTGATTAGCGTAGTTTCTCACCGCAATGTGCCCACGTTGCCCAGGTTAGCGCACTGACACTGCACAAGCGTTATTAGCGTAGTTTCTCACCGCAATGTGCCCACGTTGCCCACGTTAGCGCACTGACACTGCACAAGCGTTATTAGCGTAGTTTCTCACGGTGATGTGCCCACGTTGCCCAGGTTAGCACTGACACTGCACGAGCGTTATTAGCGTAGTTTCTCACGGTGATGTGCCCACGTTGCCCACGTTAGCACTGACACTGCACAAGCGTTATTAGCGTAGTTTCTCACCGCAATGTGGCCACGTTGCCCACGTTAGCACTGACACTGCACAAGCGTTATTAGCGTAGTTTCTCACCGCAATGTGGCCACGTTGCCCAGGTTAGCACTGACACTGCACAAGCGTTATTAGCGTAGTTTCTCACCGCGATGTGGCACGTTATCAAGTTAGCGCGGACACTGTAAAGCTGCAAAAAGCGCACACGTTTGTTCTCTTTATGATATAAATACAATAGAACGCTCCATTATCCGCGCTAATGACAGGGAGAATTGGCCGTGGATAATTCTAAATCACGGATGATCCAAAAATAGAAATTTTCCACGAAGCTCAAGGCCAAAAAACACAAATTTAGGGGTATAACTGAATGGTTTTTGAAGCACAACTGACGATCGATGTGCGTGCTCCGTGATGACACTTTCCTGGCTCCCGCTCAGAAGACTCGGCCTACGATGTGAACAGCAACAGAGCCACGCTAATCAACATCAATCAAACTCCGCCCACTTTTGCAAAGATATGCAACTACTGTACTGTAGAGGCGATCACGTGGATTTCGGATTAACCGCGGCAACATATTTGTTCGGTTTAAGCACGTGACTTGCAATAAACATTTCCAAGAATTACAATCTATAACCGTTTTTTTAGATTAATTTGGGCTTATGGGGAAATTCACGAGTTATTAATTTATATTATTGATTCTTTCGGTAAAGTCATGTAGAAGGGAAATAATAAAATAATATAAATATAAAACAATACAAATTCTCACGACGTTTCGACTGCAACACAAGCAATCAACATGAGGTGTGAAATCCACAGCAAGAAATTTATTTCAAATTCTTTTTTTTTTCAAATTTTATTGCTGTGGATTTCACACCTGATGATGATTGCTTGTGTTGCAGTCGAAACGTCATGAGAATTTTAATTGTTTTATATTTATATTATTTTATTATTTCCCTTCTACGTGACTTTACCGAAAGAATCAAGAACATGAATCCCTGCAGTGACGAAAGCTTTAAATCCAAATTTTTGTTAATTTTTGTCAAAATCTCAGGTGCGCGGTTAATCCGCAAATCAGATTAAACCGCACGCAGATAATCAAGAGCCTTACTGCATACGTGAACTGTGTGAGTGGCCGACACAAACATTTCATAGCGATGGGCTGGTTACCATTGAGATCCGGGTTTCTAATCCAAGTTTCAGCCACCCCTGATTAAACCGGGTTCTCGAGTGTAGTGACGACTTTGCTTGTCTCAGTCCGGTCAACAATGACTGGACAAAAAAAAAAAGCGATCGCATTAAAATTTGTTACAACGCCCAATTCGGCTAAATCTCAGCTCCGAATGAAAATATCGGTTCGACTGCCACGCAACGAACGCTACTCCCAGCGGTACGGCGGGTGGTGAACGTCTTGCCCTCTTCTGCGTGGATTCAGTGGTCACTCGAGGTGATCTCGGCGGTAGCTCGGCCGTATCCGCTTCTGCAGACCGCCCTTCAACACGGCGAGTCGTCGCCGCTCTGCGAGAGCTTACGAACGGAGGCTTCGTCTCGTGGCAACCGAGAGCTGAGTCGACGATCGAGTTCGAGCGGGAAGGAAATGAGTCACCCACAAGTGGAGGAAATTCCCTCCCATAGTCCCTGTGTATCCGCTGATAACCGCAAGGGTTACCATAATGGCCGTGGTGGCGAGATATTAACTCCCTCGCCTGGTATGCAGGAGGTCGCGGGTTCGATCCCGACCTTGACGCTGGCTGTATATGTGGAGTTTGCGTGTCTCTCTCCCCGTGGTCGCGTGGATTTTTATCCGGCTCCTCCGGTTTTCCCCTCCGCATTTAGAATCAACGTGCATTCAGAGTACAGTAAAAGCTTGGATTGCGAGCATAATTCGTTCCGGAAACGTGTTTGTAATCCAAAGCACTCGTATATCAGTTGTGATCACGTGACGCTCGGCAGACAAAGCGTATACACGCACTACTCGTATTGCAAGACCTCGCTCGTTTATCAAATTAATATTTATTTAAAAAATTTGCTCGTCTTGCAAAACACTGGCAGACCAAGTTACTCGCAATCCAAGGTTTTACTGTATTTGGTTGCTGCTATCCGCACGACAATAAGCCACTTCGTTAAGCTGTCATTTGTGGCCAGGTCGCTTCTGAAAAAAAAACTTCATAGCTCAGTGGGCCTTACCTGGTAAAATAAAGATAGTTTTGTTCAGTTTGCTACAGTTTTTGTATTCATATTCTTGGTTCTTTCGGTAAAGTCACCTAGAAAGGAAATAATAAAATAATAAAAATAAAACATAATAAAATAATTATCACGACGTTTCGGCCGCAACGCAAGCAGCCGTCCTCAGGTAAAGACCAGGTCTGTCGGGGAGACAGCGTCTGAACATTCAGACGCTGTCTCCCCGACAGACCTGAATTCCTGTGTGGAGTTGTTGCGCGCACTTACGTGCTGAAAGGTCCCAGCAGAATTTGTAGTCGTAAATAATGACCCCACCACTTTAATTCCCCAGAGTATTTTCGTTCCGCGAGCTTGCCCTTGACGGGCGTTTCGAAAAGGCGCCCCACGTAAAAAGCATTTTTTTTTTACGGAATGCGCCACGGCATTTCTCGTGCGCAGTGCCCCGGCGATGGAGAGACGGAATTGTTTACCAGCGTTGGCGCAAACTGCTGACCGTTTCCGCCTAATAACGAAGCCGCAGCACAACAAACGCTCGCCTAAGCACAAGCTTCAACGAGGGCGACGTCGAACAGAACAATTTTAGGAAGCGCAAACGTTGACCCACATATTTCGATTTAAAGCTTTCGTGACTGCAGGGATTCATCTTCTTGGTTTTTTCGGTAAAGTCACGTAGAAGGGAAGTAATAAAATAATAAAAATAAAACAAGGCGCCCTTCCCCCCCCTTCCAACCCAGCTTAAATATAGCTTAAATATACTGTCTCCCCGACAGACCTGGTCTTCGCCTGAGGACGGCTGCTTGCGTTGTGGCCGAAACGTCGTGAGAATTATTTTATTATGTTTGATTTTTATTATTTTATTACTTCCCTTCTACGTGACTTTACCGAAAGAACCAAGAAGTTGACCCACATTTTAAGCGGACGCGCTTTGTGCTAAAAGGTTAACGGGTTCATCAATTAGTACGATTGTTAGTCAGCGCAGTAGCGGCCGGGACATGTGCCCACCTTCATTACGGGCTGCCGTGGGGCATTATAGGCAGAAGAAAAATGTAATCAGAACCCCCGTTGTGCCGCTCCTCATATGAACAAAAATGTGTGTTTCGTCCATGAGACGACTGGCTATCCGGTAATTGTTTAACCAAGCAAACTCGAGATAACGTTTGACCTGGGTCCCATCAGCAGCTTGTTAAACACATGCCGCCGGGTTACCAGACGTTATTGGCAAGAGCACTCCATTTAAACTCTGGGGTCCCTGTTCACCGTCAAAAGCAATATGACACGTAAATTAATTTGGGCGCTACGGTGGCTAGGAGATGTTAACTACCTCGTCCGGTACACAGGAGGCCGTGGGTTCCATCCCGAACCTGACGCCTGTATATTTGGAGTATGCATGCTCTCCCCGTGGTCGTGTGGATTTTCCCCGGGTCCTCTGGTTTTCCCCTCGACATTTAGAATAAACGTGCGTTTAGGGTATTTGGCTGCTATAAATTTCCACGTGATAAGCCACTTCGTTGAAATCAAAACAATGCATTGAGCTGTACGCCTTTTGGCGTCTTCTGGTCGAACACCATATGAGACTAGGCTCTAAGGAAAGCTGTCTCTGGTGTGGACCAATCAATTTCAAGGACAATGCATACATTATCAGAGTGTGTTTTTTGTTTGCATTCTGACCGCAGGTATTGTGGTTAATGCAAACATGATTCCCTGTGAAAAAAAGTTTTCAGTTTTATTGCCAGAAAAAAGGGTAAATAAACTATCATTATTAATTCCCCTTCACATTTAGAAATATGCGTTTAAGAGCATTCAGCTACTGCTATCAATTTCCACGAGATAAGCCGCTTTGTTGAGCTATCATGTGTAGGCAAGGTCGCTTCTGAAAAATAGCCATACAGCTCGGTGGGCCTTACCTGGTCAAATACAAACTTGTTTTAATAGTTTTAGTGACATCTGCCTCTGGTGCGTCTGCCTTATATAAACACAGTTCTAGTAATATGCAACATATCCTTAAATTACACTGATGGAGGGGGGAGGCAAAGGGCCACTTCTGATACATGCACACTACTTTGGATATAAGCACAGCTGGCCTTGCTCCCAAGGGGAGTGCTTATATCCAGCTTCGGGATATATTGAAGCTGGCTCCAAAGCAGCTGCGTGTGGACAAGGCGAGTCAGATATTGCGCACCTTGGCGCAAAGCACCAGACGCGTAGCTAGGGGGGGGGGCAGGGGGGTACATATTTCCCCGGGCGTCAAGGTAAAGGGGCGCCACAATGAGGCTTACAACGTTACATTATCACTTACTGCGGCGGGCGCGGCAGCCTGAAACTACTGCACAAATCTACACCTCAACCTCAAAGTTTATATATCCCGCCACACGCAGCCTACATGTCATGTAATTACATTTTGGTAAGTGATTAAACGGGGGGGGGGGGGGCGCCAATTTGATAGTTCGTCCCCGGGCGCAAACTATCCTAGCTACGCCTGTGCAAAGCACTTCCCTCCGTGTTCACGGTACAATCTCGCGCTAAATACGCTTAAAATTTAGGACCGAAATAGCTGATGACCGCGGTACGGCATGGAATGTCAGTTTAAATAAAGCACCGTACGCGAAACGAAAAAATGCAGCCGCCGCTTGCAAAACTATCATCCTGGAAACGTCCGAAGTGAACCTCATCCCTCGCCGGCAGGTTGATGGATGATCCAGCGCTCGCCCGCCTCACCGCGGTCAACCCGCTCCCCGGCAGTCAATCGCTTCCACGTCGCTCTGCTATCGCTACGACAATGGGCAACGTCACTCGCCGCACTCAATCCCATCACCCGCGTCGAGGCCTTCATCTGGACACACCAACCTTTCCGCTTCGTCACGTCGCGCTGCTGCTCCCTGCTTGGGAAACCCGTTGCCACGCGCCGCGCTCGTAATCTACGCAAAGGGCTGTAAACAACAGAGGTAACTAGTCGTCGTCATCCGGTCGGTGTTTATTTGGAGCCTCTGGGCCTGTGCTCATCAGCTGTGAAAAAGAGGAAACAGCTGTGAAAACGAGAGGAAGCAGCTTTGAGGATGACGTCGCCAAAAACCACCGGGGCCTTTTTTTTCAGTCATTAGACTTGTGACTAAACAATTCGTTGAAATACTGTATGGCATGCGGTGCTCCTAAATTATCTGGAACATTTACATCGAGTAGACTCTGTAACTCGGATCTAGGATAAAAGTAATCTTTTTCATGCAATCTTCTTTTAATGTCTTTAACGTGGTTTTTTTTTTAACGTCTTTTTCGTGTACCGTGATCAAATTTCACAACTCTCGCAGCGAGCAGCGCACCACTCCGTGGTCAGCAAATGCTCCCCGCAAAAGGTGACGTCACAGGAACACCGCTTCTCAAGACACGTCAAATAAGCATCTTCTCATACAAAAACCAGCGGAAAACATCTTTACGTGCCCTACCCTGCAGGCAGTGTTCGTCGCGGGGAAAATCAAACCCATTGATGGTTTAAATCTCACATCTGGAAATTTACAAAAAATCCGGTGGTGAAGCAGGTCACGTCGAGTGTATTTTGCTTAACGAGATGAGAACTCGAGACAAGAGGATGAATTTAATTTGCAAGAGTGACCTGGGAAATGTATATTGAAGCAAGCTTAATGTTAAGCAGGTTCTTTTTGTTTCTTTGACGCAGTTTTTTTTTGGTGACCAGGCTGAAACCATCGACTCACCTCGCTTGATTAATCACGGATTCCAACACACGGGGATCTCAGCGGTGCCAAGCTCAGAGCTTTGACCTCTGTGCCACCTGTCAAACCCTTTTCAGTGCCTACCTTATTACAGACCAATTCAGACCTTACTGGTCACCCCGCGCCTCCTTATAAATATTCAACGTTCATCCTACAAAGTCCCATCACAAGGGAGAACCGCAAATAAACAAAAAAAACGTTTTACTCCATTCCCATACAAGACTACGGGTAAACCGTATGGGATGACAGGTATGCACCTGGCCAGCATTCTCGTGCAATCACCTCGACAAAGGCCGAGAGAGCATCAACATCTCGCTCGACTTGAGAACCGTGCTCAACAATCTTACACGTAGGAACAACAGGTTCCACACTGCCCACCAGGGATTATTACAGGTAGGAACAACAGGTTCCACACTGCCCACCAGGGATTATTACAGGTAGGAACAACAGGCTCCACACTGCCCACCAGGGATTATTACAGGTAGGAACAACAGGTTCCACACTGCCCACCAGGGATTATTACAGGTAGGAACAACAGGCTCCACACTGCCCACCAGGGATTATTTGTCTGTCTGTCGTGCATAGCCACGCCCTCGATTTGTATTTCATAGCAGCGCTTCGGGCGGGCTCAGCACCACGCAGCTTGCGCCGCGTGACACGGATCGCACGAATGCGCTGTCCAACCAAGTTCCTACCTGCCCACTCCGAAGGAACGTGTTTGATACATCGGGGGCTGCCACGTTCGCCAACCGTGTGGCTTCTCGGCGGCAGTGGGACAGTTGCTCCGGCACGGCTGCTACGAGCCCCAAGCGTAGCTCTTCATATCGCCACCGTGGGGCTGAGATGTTAACCACCTCGCCATCCTTTTCCGCTCCAAAGTTACCAACATTTCCATATATATAACAGGCATAGTTGTGATTATGTGTGTGGGACCGTCACAGCTAAATTTACGTGACTTTACCGAAAAACCTAAGAGTATGAATCCTTGCAGTCACGAAAGCTTCAAATCTAGAACCAACTGTGTGGTCTACCTCCCCCCCACCCCCCAAATCTTTGTTCCAGTTGCACCATCGGCTTCAAGTCACAGAGCAGTGCAGCAGGCGTCGTCAGAGAGGGTTCACAAAACGACTCCTGAGATCTTTTTCGATTTAAAGCTTTCGTGACTGCAGGGATTCATCTTCTTGGTTCTTTCGGTAAAGTCACCACGTAGAAGGGAAGTAATAAAATAATAAAAATAAAACATAATAAAATAATTCTCACGACGTTTCGGCCACAACGCAAGCAGCCGTCCTCAGGTAAAAACCAGGTCTGTCGAGGCGACAGCGTGACTTTACCGAAAGAACCAAGAAGATGACTCCTGAGATCATTTGAAGTCGCTATTTTTGCCCACACACGGTCGGGGTCAGTGGGGGGGGGGAGGTCGCACATCCCACGCACGCGCACGATTTAAAATCCTCGTTGATCTACGCAATCAGCGGGACAGGTTCGATATATATCCGTCGGCCCTCGAGTGTCCGTAGGTGAACACGTGCCCGCTGAATCGGGGCCGACTGCGCTTCGTTGGGCCTTCTACCTCGGACGGGGGACCGCCGCCTCACGCGCGCGGCGACATCGGAGCCGGATTATTTTGGCTTTTAATCCCAACCCAACCTCAATGTCAATCGGGCACAAGGGGACCGCGCGCGAGTCAAGTGGATAGGCCTGCCGATCGCCGCGCCACTTGCCACCGAGCCAGCGTCATTCGCCGTCCCGTTTGACAGCGGCGGTTCGATCCCTGGGGGCTTTTCAAGAAGGGGAATTAGCGCAACAACAAACCACCCCCCCCTCCCCCCTACGATAAAGCGGCACATTAAAGACCCAGTGAACGAATCGCCCTCGAGAATTGTGTTCCATCGCAACGGTCCACATTCGTTTGGCCACTCAGCGCCAGAGGTCGCAACCTGGTACCCGATACCCGTACCCTACCCGATACCCGGATACCCGTACCCAGCCGGGTACGGGTACCTGTTTGCGACCCTGGTGTGGCCGGGTACGGGTACGGGTAGGCCGTGAGTCACTGGTGAGTAACCATTTGTCACTCATTTCGGGTAGGGTAGGGTAGGGAACGGGTACCCGTACCCGGCTGGGTACAAGTACCCATTTGCAACCCTGGTACGGGTACGGGTAGAGAATCAAAACCCGTTTGCGACCTCTGCTCAGCGCACAAGGGCAGCTGAAGCATCTCAGTAAATGTCCGTGCGTTCGTTTGCCCAATACTAACGCGCTCCCAAACTGAGCGCGTTACGAAGAGCGCGCTACGGTGTGTCAAGGGTCACAACGCCGTCCGTTGGCCGAGTCGGCCGCACAGCGCGGTTTAACGATGGTGTCATTTCTCCGCAGCGTGACGGCGATATGCATTGTCGCGACATCGTTTCCCGTGACGCGCAAGTGAATTTTGCAACTTGTCGTCTGGTTTTCGTGCTCTGCTGTAGGAATAATTTTAACGTAAAATGTCACCAACTGCACAGTTCACTCGGCATGAGCCTGCCATAAGTTTTTTTGGAAGCATTACAATCGGTCACGCCTATAGTAATCCAGATGCGGTCAGTGAAATAACGTTGAATAATTTCCGAATTCAATCAACCACGATTCAATCGACTCGTTCGATAAACAATGTAATGAGCTGTGAAAAGTATGACGGCTTACGATTGCCATGCAATGGCTTTTCTCTGAAAAACATTCAAGGAACGTCACTAATTTAATGGGCCATAGCTATTTAATTACAGCCATTAATTGTTGAGTTCTCGACTTCATAAATATTTTGCCGGGCTGAAAAAATATTTCAGGAAAATTGAGAAAAATAAATATGAAGTACGGTAGATATTATTACGTACTGAGGAAGATACGATACCTTGCATTTAATATCAGTCTACGACACCTTGTTGCTGTATGACGATATTCACTTGAGTCGCCGGCCGGCTCACTCAGCGGTGGAGCAAGCGGCCCGCAATCAGAAGTCTATCGAGTTCACATCCTGTTTGGGGGATTTACTCAGCCCATCATCCCTCTGTGGTCGATAAATTGAGAACTGCTTTGTAGTTGTGCTATGCATTGCTTCACGGCCCGTTATATGAACGTGGAATTTCCTTCGCCGTCTCAGTTCACATCCTGGTTGGGGGTTTACTCAGCCCATCATCCCTCTGTGGTCGTTAAAATTAGTACCGCTTTGCGGTTGTGCTATAGATAACGTCTTGGCCCGTTATAGCAATGTGGAATTTCCATCAGTTTTTGTTGCCAGATCAAAGGGTAAAAAAACCACTTATCATATTTTTTACTGGCAAACGAGGTACCAATGGTGTAAATGTTTACCCCGAGCTCTCATACTCTGATGGTGCATTGTCTTTGAGTTGTGCGCCTTTTGGCGACATCTGGTCCAACCCATGTGAGACTAGGCTCTAAGGAAAGCTGTCTCGGGTGTGGACCAATCAACTTCAAGGACAGTGCATGCATTATCAGAGTTATGTTTTTGGTTTGCATTACGACTGCAGGTATTGTGGTCTATGCAAACATGACTCCTTGTAAAAAAGGTGTCAGTTTTGTTGCCAGAAAAAAGGGTAAAAAACCAATTATCATCTTTAAAGCTCATCGGATTTCTCCTGTACAGATAAATATTCCGATTCTATTCAAAATAATTTTGAGTACGGTAATGGTAAAAACAAGGTTGTGACTCTTGGAGTGTAACCTGGTTTATTGCCAACGATCATTCTCCCAAATAATCCCATCGCTCCACACGCGAGCCGCTTGTAAATCTGCCCACACACCCCCGGCCCGCAGGAGCGAACGTTTAATTTAATTACAGAGATCCGGTCCGCGGTATACGAAAACGCACGGAGTTCGCACATGCACTGTACGGTATCTTCGTACTGAGATGTGCGTTTGCCCATTTAAAATGCACGAGGAATACGCTATATTTGTGTATTGCACTGGCACATATAATGTGCATAGAAACACGCAAATCAATTCTACATGTGTTGTACGGAATGAATGTGTGTGCACTTGAGAGAACACTTCAAATCGAATTCTAGATTTGAAGTTTTCGTGACTGCAAGGGTCCATACACTTTGTTTTTTTTTTCTGTAAAGTCACGTAAGTAAAAAATAAAATAAAAATAAATTAAATCACGACGTTTCGGAGGCAACACAAGCTTCCGTCTTAAGGTGGCACCGTCACAGCAAAATTACTGTACTGAAGCCGGAAGCTTGTGTTGCCTCTGAAACGTCGTGATTTAATTTATTTCTATTTTATTTTTTACCTACGTGACTTTACTTCAAATCTAACCTTTAAATGCTCTGACGGTGCATTGCGCTTGTACTGTTCGCCCATTGTCGTTGTTCTCTGGTCTGACACTGGTGGTGAGACACTGGTGGTGAGACACTGGCGGTGAGACGAGGCCCTATAGAAGGCTGCTGTCTCTGGTGTAGGCCAATCAGTATCAAAGACAACGCGTCATACATTATCAGAGCCACGTGATTGTTTGCATGTTCACAAAGTACTGTGTGTGATTAGTGCAGACTTGATTCCTTGAAAAAAAAATCTATTTTGTGTTTGAACATCTTTATACCTCCTGTTTTATTGCCAGAAAGGGTAAACACCTATTATATTTTATCATAACCTTTTCTTGTTTTCTGGTAGGAACCTCCTGGTTACACCAGCCCACAGGGGATTATTGTGTCCGTCGTGCAGGGAAGGGCTGGGTAGGAAGGGAGGGGCTGGGTGGGGAGGGGCTGGGTGGGGAGGGTGGGGCTGGGTGGGGAGGGGAGAGTGGGGAGGGGCTGGGTGGGGCTGGGTGGGGGGAGTGGGGAGGGGCTGGGTAGGGGGTGGGAGGGGTGGGGCTGGGTGAGGAGGGGCTGGTCACCCCGTGGTGCCCTTATAAAACTCAACTTTTAACCTACTCACGCCGGCTTGTGCCCGCCCTCACAGTCGAGCATATTTGCGGAATACACCACGCCGCCGTTGACCCTGGCCATTGACCGAGCAACCCAACGTTCCTACCAGCTCCCTCCGCAGGAATGTGTTAGATACAGTGATGAGAGAGAATGTGATGAGATAAATTGATGCGCTATTATGATAACGTGCATGTATTTAATAGCTTATTTATATATTTATTTGTGGCAATTCATTAAAAAAAGATTTCCGTCGGCCAATATCATTGTCCGCAAAATGTTCTATTCAGGAGCATCTCCGCAACGTGTCCCTCTACGCGAACAAACGAGGCAACGCTGCACTGCAAGTTGAACTCGGCTCAACGTTTTGCAACCGCGCACACACGCGCCACGCAAAGCGGTCCGACAACCGCAAACAACGTCAAACGCAAAAAAATGAACTGCACTCACAATCGGAAAGTCCAATTACACGGGGAGAAGAAGAAGAAAAAAAAGACAATTACGAGGGCGGCTGAGCCGACACCGCTGAGATTCTGTGTTTCAATCCAAGGCAATCCAACGCCCGGTGACTTAAACTAAGATCCTACAGTGTGAACGAGTTGATGGCCTCAGCATGGTCACCAACGACCACACACACCATTAGATTTAATTTGGTTGCACGCTTAGCACGGCTAATTTTGTAATGCTCGTGCGTTAAACTTCTTTCGCTCCGTACGTAGTCAACCGTGCCAAAATAATTTTATTCCGATTGCACAATCGCAATAAAACAAATTGGGGACAAAATTCCACCCCGCTAACCTTCCCAACATTTATTTTCAAGACAATATAGATATTGCAGAGAGTGCTTAGTAATTTTAATATCAACATTATCAAATCTTCACAAGACTGCACGTTGGGATTGTGAGAATGAAAATATGGTCTCGGTCCCACTGTGGTGGTGGTGGTGACGGTGGTGTAATTATGGTTATGAATGCCTTCCATTGACATACAGACGCGTGCCGGTTTTGCCAGAGCACACACACGGAATCGAAAACTGCGGAAACCCATCTGTTTTACATGCCGTCGTTACGACACGTAATTTGGCAGCGTGCAGGGTTTTTGCGTTATTGTACACGCGCTGTACTGTACCGCGTAAGGTATATGTGTTTACAGACGATGATGCAGAAAACATCGTGCAAAAAAACGCTCGCCAGATCTCTCGCCAGATCTCTGAAGCCAAGTTGGGTTGAGCCTGGATAGTGCTTGGACGTGCAACCACCATGCAGACGATGTTAAAATCTGCGGAGATATGCGGCGGGCAGCTAAGAGAGACAGTGCAGCAAAATCCACCGATTTACTACTGTGAAGTCCTTCTATACTCTCATGGCAACGGCTGCCCACCTTCACCCAGCCCGCGCTGACGAGCGTGGTGAAATATGGACAAATATTTAAAGATTTTCTTGCCGGTGGTATTCAAGGCCTTGAATCGGTGGTTCTTAACTTGGGGTGCACGCACCCCTTGGGGGTACGAGATGCCCTTTCTGAGAACCAGGCTGCAGTAAAGGTTTAAGAACCACTGCCTTAAATGGGCTTGCTCCTCTGCTACGTTCATGACCTCCTTCAGCCATATAATCCATCAAGATCATCAAGATCCTCAGATCGCGCATTGCTCACTGTCAACAACGGTCTCTCGGCTTCACACTTGCGTGGTGGTGACGGCGCATTCGCAATGGCCGCCCCTAAACTCTGGAACTGCATGCCCCCCCTTTTGCGGCCAGGGCACTTCCGAGACACAAATCTTCAAATCTCGACACAAAAAGGTATCCGTTTAAAATGGATTTCTCTCCCGAGTTGTGTTCAAATGCCTTTCTAGCTTCGTCTTCCTTTGGTTGCTGTAAACAATGTTCCACCTTTCCATGCATAGAACTCTAAAAACGATTGTTTAAGGGTGCTTTATACATTAAAACTATTATTATTCAGATTTGCCGCGTAGCCTTACCAGACTTTTGGGGCAAGTCCTATTAGCGAGCACCTCATGAAGGCCGGTACGGCACACGATGGGGTGGGTGACCAGCACCACGCCAGGCTACCTTTGTCTCGCTAGTGGATACATGTACACATGTGTATCCACTAGCGAGACAACTAGGGATGTTGTACACATCGCACCATGGAACTCATTTGAGGCCAAGTCGACCGAGTAACCTCCATTGACCCGCACGGTGACGGGAGGCCCTCATCCAGCAGTGGATTGACAAAAGACTGCACACCTCTTCTTGGTTCTTTCGGTAAAGTCACGTAGAAGGGAAATAAATAATAAAAATAAAACATAATAAAATAATTCTCACGACGTTTCGGCCACAACGCAAGCAGCCGTCCTCACCTGAGGACGAATTATTTTATTGTTTCATTTTTATTACTTTATTATTTCCCTTCTACATGACTTTACCAAAAGAACCAAGAAGATGAATCCCTGCAGTCACGAAAGCTTTAAATCGAAATTTAAGGCTGCACCTGTACGCAAATATATGCAGTACATATCCGCACTTGTATACATTTTTCTACAACAATTTGGAGTCGTGAAAGCAAGCAAACAAACACACGGCTGAAAAAATAAGAATCGGTTTTACCCTTTCTGGCAATAATACAGCAGTTGTGTCAAGATGTTCAAACACCAAATATAAAAGTTTTGCAAAGAATCAAGCTGCATTAAACACACACACAGCGCTTGTGATGAACATGCAAACAAACACGTGGCTCTGATAATAAAGGGCATTGTCTTTGAAACAAGACACAGCAGCCTTCTCGAGGGCCCAGTCTCACCAGTGTCAGACCAGAGAACGCCAAAAGGCAAACAGTGCAAAGCAGAGGTCGCAACCGGGTACCCGATACCCGTACCCTACCCGATACCCGGCTACCCGTACCCGGCCAGGTATCGGGTACGGGTACCCGTTTGCGACCCTGGTGCGGCCGGGTACGGGTAAGGAATCAAAACCCGTTTGCGACCTCTGGTGCAAAGACAATTGGTTTTTTACCCTTTTATCTGTTTAAAACTCAGTTTTGTTGCCAAAAAAACCAATTATCATATGTTGCTACTTGGCTAAGGAGGTTCCAATGGTGTAAATGCTTACCCCGAGCTCTCATACTCTGATGGTGCATTGTCTTTGAGTTGTGCGCCTTTTGGCGTCATCTGGTCCAACACCATGTGAGACTGGGCTCTAAGAAAAGCTGTCTCGGGTGTGGACCAATCAATTTCAAGGACAGTGCATACATTATCAGAGTTGTGTTTTTGTTTGCAGGTATTGTGGTCAATGCAAACATGACTCCTTGTAAAAAAAGGTGCCAGTTTTGTTGCCAGATAAAAGGGTAAAAAAACTATTATCATATTTTGCTACTGGCAAAGGAGGTTCCAATGGAGTGCAAAGACAATGCACTCTCAGAGCATTCATAGCTTGGGGATGAGCAGCTGCAAAATGGGACCTTTCACCAATATCAAAGTATGAAAAAATAAAAATAGGTTTTACTCTATCTGGAAATAAAACGTGTTAAAATGTTCACACACCAAAACACAAGCTGCTTGAGAATGAATCCCTTCTATCAAGAGACCACAATATATACTCTTTGCGTCTTTGACAGTTTCACCTAAAGACGGAAGCTTGTGTTGCCTCCGAAACGTCGTGATTTTATTGTTTTTATATTTTTTTATTAATTTTTATTTAATTTTTTACCCACGTGACTTTACCGAAAGAACTAAGAGTATGAATCCTTGCAGTCACGAAAGCTTCAAATCTAGAATTTACCGGAAGACTCAAAGAGCATGAATTCCTGCAGTCACGAAAGCTTTAAGTCAAGATTTAGACCACAATGTCAATGACTGACTCTAGACGCTTACAACCCACACGGATGCTTCAACGGGGCACGCCAACTATCCCCTCTCGCCTAACACTACGCAGTGCCCCCCCCTCCCCGACCACCCCGCTTGCTTAGTCTGTCAATCACCCAGAGAGTCGCACAAGTCGTATTTCTCATATTGTTAGTTTTTTTCGGTAAAGTCACGTAGGTAAAAAATTAATGAAAGTAAAAAAAAATCACGACGTTTTGGAGGCAACACAAGCTTCCGTCTTCAGGTGGAACCGTATTTCTCCTCCGGAGCCACGCGACGATAAATTAAAAGCACACCCAACATTTCTGGAGGCCACCAGGGTTTAAACCCCCTGGTATTAAGATGGCAGCCTCAGTTACTTGACATGGATTTTACGAATAACCCCCACACTGCCCAGTCACCTCTCAACAAAAAAAGAACTCACCGCAACCGATTAGCACGGTAGATGACATGCGGTGCGCTCTTAAGAAGAGGTTCAACATGCGTACGTACAATAACAGTGGCCTGAAAGGCAACATTTCTTTATAAGGGGGTTATATATTTTGGACAATGGCTTTCTTCATCGCACGCATTTTTGAAGAGCGTTCAGCACTGATACAGATCACGTATAACGCCTCTTTGAAATTCCACACTGGCAATGATAGCTAAATAAGGATTAACTGCAATCCCTGTTGTTAATTTTGTTCTTGTCAACAATGTATGTTCATGCGGAGATTTCACCATGAGACTAAAGATCCGGTGAGCCGTTTGTGCATCACATTATAGCAGTGACAAACATACAATGTGTGCGTGTGTACCCTTTGTTTTTTTCGGTAAAGTCACGTAGGTTAAAATTTTAAATAAATTAAATCACGACGTTTCGGGCGCAACACAAGCATCCTTCTTCAGGTGGGGACAACTTAGCGAAAGCACACCGCTTAAAAAAAAAAGTGTGTGTCAAAGCTGGCAAACAAGCCAGCAAACGGCTTCGGGGGAATGATCAAAGTGCGTAGTGGTGTTACCACGCGGTGCAATCTTGAGATTCGGTGACCGCAATCACACTTTGGGGCCTATCGTTGATTGTCCATTTGTGTAGGAGCTTGCCGCATTCACGCTCAACTGCAACGGAATTTTAAAAACTACATTCCCATGAATAAAGTCTACGTAGAGATCACCTGGAATGAGACAAATCTCAGTGGCCCTTAAGCCGATACAAAAGAGTCCTCAGACGGATGACCACCATGGCATAAAACAGGTCTTGTAGGCTGCTGTGGGGCTTACGTTGTCAGCAGAAAAAACAATCCAGCAAAATCCACCGTCGTAATGTACTTCTATGCTTCCGTGTATACCGAACCCACCTTCACCAAACCCGCGCTGAGCAGCTTGGGAAGCATGGTCAAATAACCCCCATCACCTGCACAGTGTAAAGAGGCCCTCATCCAGCAGCGATTTGACCAAAGGGCTCGACACGCATGTGTACAATGAATAGTTTAGAAGAAAAAAAAACATGAAGTAAGTAGAGTGAAAGTGAGTGTTGGCCACGATGTGAATGGTTAATGAAGACGACCGCTTGTGTTGCGATCGAAACGTCGTAGTTTTTTGTTCTTTTTTCTTTGAACCTATCAACGTGACTTTACCGAAAGACCCAAGAATACAACACAAAGGATGAAAAAATAATAGGTTTTACCCTTTCTGGAAATAAAACAGGTTGTTAAGATGTTCAAATATCATAGAGAAACCTTTTGCAAGGAATCAAGTCTGCATTAACCACATGCAGTGCTTGTGGTGAACATATAAACAAACACGTGGCTCTGATAATATGACGCAATGTCTTGGAAACTGATTGACCTACATCAGAGACAGCCTTCTTTAGGGCCTAGTCTCACCAGTGTCAGACCAGAGAACACCAAAAGGCGATTAGCACAAAGACAATGGCACTCTCAGAGCATTTATAGCTCGGAGTGAGCAGCTACAAAATTGGACCTTTTTGGCAGTATCAAAGTATGAAAAAATAAGAATAGGTTTTACTCTTTCTGTCAATAGAACAGGAGTACATAAGACACGCGGCCACTTCCCGCACATTCACGAGACGCGCACTGCGATGTTCAGCGATGGTGCCACGCAGAATTAGGGCAAATGAAAATTCATCATCGCCACGGTCAAAGTTATTTATCTTGAAGGTAATTCCGGCAATCTAGTCAGAGCGCAGGCAGAACATCAAACAGGAAATTGAGTCGATGCACAGGACCACGCAGAATTAGGGCAAATGAAAATTCATCATCGCCACGGTCAAAGTTATTTATCTTGACGGTAATTCCGGCAATCTAGTCAGAGCGCGGGTAGAACATCAAACAGGAAATTGAGTCGATGCACAGGACAATTAAATGAGGAAGAACAATTATGAATATGCATGGTTTATGTGAATAATTTCCAACATGGATTCGTCTTTGTAATAGCAGTACGCAAGCAAACAGAAACCCATGTGTAGCCTGTTTGCTAATTGTCCTTTGTGGCTCTCTGTTGCGTCCAAGTTTTTAGGAACACTTTTGATCAAATCGGCCAGTTTTTCAAAGAGAAAGTCACAAATAGCAAAGCAATTTGATACTCAAATTTAGTGTCCCATAACTGCCATCATAATGATAACGGTAATTCATAGATGAAAGAGGGATAGAGTCCGATTGCTAGCCGACAAACCCTACGTTACTGTATGACGTACTGGGAAAACACCGTGGAATAGGAAGTTTGCATGTACACAGTTCTGCTTTGACGGTGACAGTTTCCAATCAGCTGAAACCGAGTATCAACAACCGCTTTAGAAGTGAAAATTAACAAAGTAAGTCAGCCTATATTGCCCAAATCACCTGGAATGGTACCGATCTTATCAAATCTTGGAAACTAAACAGCAGTGAGAGCCTGGAAAGTGGGTGGGTGACCACCTTGTACAACTGGCCATCTGTAAAAAATAGAGCTTCATAGCTCATTGGATTCCTACAGTATCAATACATATTCGGATTCTGATAGGCTGCCAGAGGAACACATTGTGGACATGACGGCAGTGCAGCAAAACCGCTGATGTTGTACTCCACTCCGACATTAATGCCCCCCATCATTCCCAACCCGCACCGAACTGCGTGGTGAAGTACGGTTAAAATATCGTGCCGCGACCGGCACGGTGTGGATTTTTCAAAAGAGGCTGTATGCGATCAACGCATTAAACCACGCGGAAGTAAAACCGCAGTGATGTCCCCAGAGCTCCACAACAAAAGCGGCAGGTCAAAACTTTTGGGACGTTTTTAATCAATAAGATGCGCACAGGGTCATCATCTTCAAGATAAGAGACGTAGTTGAATACCATGTCACACGGCAGCCCGCACGTCCTTTGGACGTGACCGTCTGTCCAGTCAACCAGCCAGCCAGCCAGCCAAACTTTTGTCTAATATAGCATTGTACTGTATATAGTATAAATTATTTAGATTATTTTGCTGCTGTTAATTTCCACACGATACGCTGCTTAGTTGAGCTATCATTTTGTGGCAAAGTCGCTTCTGAAAAATAAGCTAATGACTCGGTGGGCTTAAACTAGAAAGATACAAAAAAGTTGTGTTTATTTGTCTATATTTTTTAAAGTGATTTGTTTACCTTTCCTATACTTTTCACTCCCATCGTATTTTTGTATTGTTTGTTGTTGTTGTTGTTAATATTCTGACCGGCCCTGGCTGGACATCTATGGAAAAAGAGCTTTACAGCTCATCGGATTCCTCCTCCAGTATAAATATTTCTGAGTATTCATAATAAAGGTTTTAGGGTTAGATGGCCAAAGTATAAATGTGTCGTAACCCTCCACAACCGGTAAGGTTTGTCACGTATACAACGTGCCAATTAGTTACTACTTAAGCCCACCGGTGTGTTGGAGAGTAAATCCATAACATTTACAATACGAGTTACTACTTCAGCTGTAGTAACTAATTGGTGCATCGTTTACGTGACAAACCTTACTGGTTGTGTCGGGTTGTGGAGGGTTACGACACATTTATACTTAAGCGATCTAACCAAAAAACATTTATTGTGAATAATATTGGTCGCGAAACCTTACGTATTAAACTGATTTCTGAGTATGATAGCGGATCCCGCGCATTTGCGTGGGATACACGGCCGGAGATGGGTGCGTGAGGAAGCCAGTCAGCCAGGAAGCCAGCCAGGAAACCAGCCAGGAAGCCAGCCAGCCAGCCAGGAAGCCAGCCAGCCAGAAAGGAAGCCAGCCAGAAAGGAAGCCAGCCAGGAAGCCAGCCAGTAAGTCAGCCAGGAAGCCAGCCAGTAAGTCAGCCAGGAAGCCAGCCAGGAAGCCAGCCAGCCAGAAAGGAAGCCAACCAGCCAGGAATTCAGCCAGCCAGCCAGGAAGCCAGCCAGCAAAACATGATTCTGAATACCGCATAGTGTAGTATAGTACAGTATATAATCACAAGCACAACAACACCGAACTGGCGATAAACAAACAGCGCTAACCAAGTTATAATACGTAAGAGGTAGCAGGTTTTTTGTATTGAATTGAGGGAAAGTGAGACGATTGGAAGGAATTCCAAAGTCAAGCGGCGGAAGGTACAAAGAGCCTTGAGATTCACATTCTGAGAATGACACACACAGACACAAAAGCCACCATTCGCCACAATGCGAGTGTCACGTTCCCTGAGCGCTTGTGCCAGCCAAGGTACACCTTGAGGCCATCGCGTTAAGTGTCAAAGCAGGACCCGCTGACAAAGGCAGGCAAACACAGGTGTTATAGGTTATAACTGACTGCGTGGATTGGCAAGATAATGTATGAACTTCTTTCGCACCGTACGTAGCCAACCGTGCTAATCGAGGTTGCTTGGCGGCGGGGGGGGGTCAACATACTAAACACATTCTTGGTACTTTCGGTAAAGTCACGTGGACAGAAATTTTTAATAAAAAAAAGTAAAATGTTATTTCAAATTGATTTTATTATTTTATACAAAATAATAAAATTCTATAAAAAATGTACTTGCAATTTTATTTAATTCTTTTTTATTTTAATTTTATTAATTTTTTATTTTGTTATCTACGTGACTTCACCGAAAGAACCAATAATGTTTCATTTTAATTTTTATTATTTTTTCTTTTTCTTTTCTATCTACGCGACTTTACCGAAAGAACCAAGGACATGAATTCCTGCAGTCACGAAAGTAAAACATTAGTTTTTCTATCTACGTGACTTTACCGAAAGAACCAATAATGTATAACACAACAAAAGCAGTTCAAAAAAAAAATGACTTTTCAACCGAGATGACTTTAAAAGTGCGCGTTGGCCTTCCTAATACCGCGAGAGCGTTCCAGACGGCCGCGCAGAATCTGCACCGGGCCCACACAGCGGGAACCAGCACCAGCACGCGTGCCGCCATTCGCCAACGCCGCGTTCGTGCCAGGCTAGGTGCACTTCGAAAGATCGCTGACAGCAACACGATGTGTGTGTGTGTTGATGAAACGCACAACAAAAACTTGTGTCCCTCACGTCAAGATGGGATGACGGGGGAGCCGAGTCCTGGGCAGTCGACGTTCGTCGCCTGTTATCCTTCGTCGCCGTGATGTCGGTGTGAGGAGTGGGGTGGGTGGGGAGCCACCGCGATCAACGACGGAGAGAGGCGGTGGGGCAAGAAAAAGAATAAGAACGCAGAGACGACCGCCTCAGAACGAGCTGTGTTTACAACAGAGACGGGGATATGGCGGACACGGACCACACACGTCACCGGAAGAGGGCGGGGCTTCGGCGTTCGTTTTGATTTCCCACAGCGCTTGGGGCGAGGGCTACCCGCGCCGCTCGACCAATGGGAAGCGAGCGACGCACTCCGACGGCCGCCTGTGCGGTGTAGGGATTCTGAAGAGGCGGAGGTGGGCCACGGCTTCGGGGTTCGTCTCTCGTTAAAAGCCGGCGGGGGTTAATTGAAAATCACGACGTTTGGCTTGCACCGCTCAGTACAGTAATTCTCACGAGGGACGTGGGCCACAGCTTCGGTTTCACAAAGCGGTGGCTTTGAAAATCGTGGCACGTGGCTTGCACCGCTCAATTCTTCTCACGAGGGACGTGGGCCACAGCTTCGGTCTCACAAAGCGTAGCTTTAGAAATCACGGCACGTGGCTTTGCACTGGTCAACAACAGTCCACGGGGACGTGGGCCACAGCTTCGGTCCCATTGAATATATTTGAAATTCAGGCCAACGTGGTTTGCAATGTGAAACTCGGGCCACGGCTTGTTAAATTACATCTGTCTGAAAACAAAGCTATCGGTGGCTTGAAAATACTGTATTCAACTCTCACGGGGACGTGGGCCACAGCTTGGGTCTCATTGCCTTGTCTGAAAATCAGGGCACGTGGCTGCAGCCACTTTGCACGGCCAATGTGTCACGCGTCTTCACGTTTCGTCGTTGCAGCGTTTTTGTATTTCGAGGGCAATTATGCCAGATGAGAGGTTTTCTCTCTGTTTTTAAGTTGTCATTGATTATTTTTTTTAAATATATATTTTTCTTATACAAATTAACATATGGGAAGGTGCAAGGTGGATTGTTGCATCGGAGGACCGTTCGTGATAGCAACGGCTTTGGGGGCCGTCCATAAATGACGTCACGCACCTGGGGGGGGGGGGGGTCAGACATTCGTGACAATGTGGGGGGGGGGGGGAGTTTGAGAAATGTGACGTCACATCAAAATGCGCAACTTTAAATAAATATAGACAACGCGTTCTACTTAAGTAAATTGACTTTTTTTACAAATTTTTTATCCTACAACATCAGAGTGCAGCGCCACATTAAATACGCACTACAATGACAATAGTTTAAAGCGATTTGAAGCATTTTTTATTTTTGGGGGAAGGGGGGCAGAGCTTTGTGACGTCATATTTGAGGGGGGGGGGTCTGACTTTTTGTGACGCCGTGTGACGAGGGGGGGGGGGTCAGAAATCGTCCAAAATCGCGTGACGTCATTTATGGACGGTCCCATACCGTTATCAAGAGTGACAAATTAGCAAGAACATGTCTAAGCAGAGAGGGAGAACATGAAGCTACTCTCTCGCGCTGTCCCGATTTGAACTTCAAATCTCAACGTGGCCATCTGACACCAACACAACGAAATGCCTCACTTATTACAGACCATCTTCTTGGTTCTTTCGGTAAAGTCACGTAGAAGGGAAGTAATAAAATAATAAAAATAAAACACAATAAATTATTAATAAAATAATAAAAAATAAAACACAATAAATATTTTTTTGTGTTTTATTTTTATTATTTTATTACTTCCCTTCTACGTGACTTTACCGAAAGAACCAATAAGATGAATCCCTGCATTCACGAAAGCTTTAAATCGAAAAATTACAGACCAATTCAGACCCTATCGGTCACCCAGTGCCCCTTGTACATCTCAACGTTCATCATACAAAATCCCACCACGAGGATTAAACACAAACAAATAGACCAAAAACATTTTACTTGTGCCCGTATTGAAACGGCTGTACGCCGTATGGACTTGAAAACTCAATTTCCCTGAACAAGAACCAATAAGGGGTACATCGTGATGGGTTGACGGGTTTGTTCATGTCGGTTTGTAAGGCGCCGCTTAGCACACTTTGAGAGAGAGAGGGCGACTAAATATGCGTGATGAGCCACAGGCCTCCGATTAGCACGGTTGGCTACGTACGGTGCGAAAGAAGTTCAACAAACATAGACTCACACAGATACCCTTAGACTTACAGAGACCCATAGACTCACACAGAGAGATTCATAGACTCACACAGAGACCCATAGACTCACACAGACACAGACTCACAGAGAGGCTCATAGACTCACACGGAGACCCATAGACTCACACAACCCACAGACTCACACAGAGACCCATAGACTCACACAGAGACCCATAGACTCACACGAAGACCCATAGACTCACACAACCCACAGACTCACACAGAAACCCATAGACTCACACAGAGACCCATAGACTCACACAGACCCATAGACTCACACAGAGACCCATAGACTCACACAGAGACCCATAGACTCACACAGAGACCCATAGACTCACACAGAGACCCATAGACTCACACAGAGGCCCATAGACTCACACAGAGACCCACAAACTCACACAGAGATCCATAGACTCACACAGAGACCCATAGACTCACACAGAGACCCATAGGCTCACACAGAGACCCATAGACTCACAGAGAGGCCCATAGACTCACACAGAGACCCATAGACTCACGCAGAGACCCATAGACCCACATAGAGACCCATAGACTCGCACAAAGACCCATAGACTCACACAGAGACCCATAGACTCACACGAAGACCCATAGACTCACACAGAGACCCATAGACTCACACAGAGACCCATAGACTCACACAGAGAGATTCATAGACTCACACGGAGACCCATAGACTCACAGAACGGACCATAGACTCACACAGGGACCCATAGACTCACACAGAGACCCTTAGACTTACAGAGACCCATAGACTCACACAGAGAGATTCATAGACTCACACGGAGACCCATAGACTCACAGAACGGACCATAGACTCACACAGGGACCCATAGACTCACACAGAGACCCTTAGACTTACAGAGACCCATAGACTCACACAGAGAGATTCAGACTCACACGGAGACCCATAGACTCACAGAACGACCATAGACTCACACAGGGACCCATAGACTCACACAGAGACCCATAGACTCACACAGAGACCCACATACTCACACAGAGACCCATAGACTCACACAGAGACCCATAGGCTCACACAGAGATCCAGACTCACACAGAGACCCATAGACTCACACAGTGACCCGTAGACTCACATAGAGACCCATAGACTCATACAGAGACCCATAGACTCACACAGAGACCGGTAGGCTCACACAGAGACCCATAGACTCACACAGAGACCCATAGACTCACACAGAGACCCGTAGACTCACACATAAACCCATAGACTCACACAGAGACCCATATACTCATACAGAGACCCATAGACTCACAAAGAGACCCATAGACTCACAAATAGACCCATAGACTCATGCAGAGACCCATAGACTCACAAAAAGACCCATAGACTCACAGAGACCCATAGACTCACACAGAGACCCACAGACTCGCACAGAGACCCGTAGACTCATACAGACCCATATACTCACACAGAGACCCATAGACTCACATGGAGACCCACAGACTCACACAGAGACCCGTAGACTCACACAGAGACCCATATACTCACACAGGGACCCATAGACTCACATGGAGACCCACAGACTCACACATAGACCATAAACTCAGAGACCCACAGACTCACACAGAGACCCACAGACTCACACAGAGATCCACAGACTCACACAGAGACCCACAGACTCACACAGAGATCCACAGACTCACACAGACCCATAGACTCACACAGAGATCCATAGACTCATACAGAGATCCATAGACTCACACTCAGGATGGAGTCCGGCGTGTTTCCACGCTGCACCGCCATCTCGTGGCGAACCGTGGGTTTATCTACAGCTCATCCTCGAAGCGGGAAGGGGGCAATGCGGGCCCTGTAGCAAATGTTATAAAGGGGCTCTAAATAAAACAAAAACACGTAAATATTAAAACACACATTTCTTAACTTGCTTAGTAAAGTAATTTAATTTTTTCATTTGCTATACGGCCAGATAACAAGCACATCGCTAACCTTCAATACTCAGTCGTTCATAAAATTTGAAAGGCGGTATAGTACTATAGTAATAGAGCAAGTGCAGAATCACCGAACCGGAATTGATAACTTGAAAGCATCTAGCGCGGGGCCCTTGAAAGTGCGGGGCCCCTAGCTACTACACATGGGTCTTAAGCAACACTGACATTCGACGGAGACCTATGGAGACATTCTGTCCTGCCCACCTCTTCACAATATGCTTCGGTGCCAAAGTTAACGTTCACCCTGCCCAAACCCTTCATACGTTCACCGTGCAAATGTCTCCCCCCCCCTACCCCCTATAGCCTTAATAAGACTGTCGGGGACAAGTGCTGCCTGAATAGCACCTATGAAGGCCGGCACGGCGGAAGAGGCGGTGGGGTGGCCAGCATCACGCCCGACCGCCTTTGTCTTCCCAGTGGCGATTTTTTTTTACACCGCACCAGGTACTCATTTGAGGCCGAGTCGACCTAGGAGCGGTTCAGATAATCGTCGCCGGTGTTGACCGCGAGCGGGATTCGAACTCGTGTCGCTGGCTACGTAGCATAGCGCGCTAACCGCTACACTAACACACACAACCAGTGGCATTCACACCCACATACACGTGAAGATTTTCACACATGCAGACTTAGCCTTGCACACGTACCGTACGGCCAGACATTCACACACACATACGCAGAGACAACCACGTGTCATACATTCACGCAGATGTCCGCATGTCACGCAAGTACACATATCCACACGCAGGCGAGCACGTGAAAGACTTTAATACACGTGTAAAAAATGCATGCACACACAGGTATGCAAAAAAATTTTGCACACAAGTGTGAGCGTGTAGTTGTAAAACATTTTTAAGTTAAGCAAGAGTGTAAAACATTCGACTAAACTGAGTATTTTTTTTTAAGTGCAGTGGGTTGGCCGATCTACGTCAAGGCACCAATAATTGTATTTAACAAAAACACATTTAATTTGCTTGGTCACTTATCAATTTGGCAAGGACGACAACCTCTACAAATAACACATTCTGGTTTAATTGCCACGCGTCGAAAACACACGCCGTGCAGGCCACACGAAAGATGTGTCCACCGCATCTCCCTCCTGCCGGAGAAAGCAGCCCACCATGCCATCTTCCCAGGGGGCATATGTTTCTTAAGACACGTGATGGTGCTGGTATCACACTAGAGGCCGATCGAAATTATTTTTCGGTTTCGGCGCCGAAAGTTGGCAAATGGCCTCTTTCGGCATAGATTTGAAGCTTTCGTGACTGCAAGGATTCATATTCTTAGGTTTTTTCGGTAAAGTCACGTAGGAAAAAATTAAAATTAATAAAAAATAAAATAAAAATCACGACGTTTCGGAGGCAACACAAGCTTCCGTCTTCAGGTGGAACTGTCACAGCACGACAGCTGTATCAAGTGAGAAGAAAAAACCTAAGAATATCTTTCAGCATAGTTTGGTTTTGGCCGAAAGTCAATTTTTTACTTTTGGTTTACTTTCGGTTTCGGCCGAAACCAGAAATTCAGTTTCGGTCGGCCTCTATATCACACCACTCGCTTCCGAGCCCCCCCCCACCCCAAATTAACATCTTATGACCAACATGCGTTGAACTTCTTTCGCACCATACATTGCCAACTGTGCTGATCGGAGGTGCGGGGGAAGGACAACAAACTGTGGCGCATTGGTTAGCGCAGTGGGTTGGCGCAGGGCAATTTAAAAGGCAGGAAAAAAAACGGGTGAACTTTGATCAAAACCACCATGATATTGACACCCACTGCCATTCCACCGGTCCCCGATGGGATCACAAAATCTGTCAGTGGGGCATTATCAAGGGACCCCATCAGACAAGTCTGTTCAGAGCAGCAGTTCCCAACCTCGCGTCGAGTTTGTGGCGAATCCCCGTTTTGAACCTCCAAACATGTCTCGGACCGCCACACGCTACAGCACTGCCTCGCGATTTGGTGAGGATGTTGTTAATTTGAGAATAGGGGTTTTCCCTTTTTTTCTGGAAGCAAAAAAGCACCTTTTACAAGGAATAATGTCTGCATTAACCACAATATTTGTGGTCAGAATGCAAACAAAAAACATACTCTGATAATATGTGCATTGTCCTTGAAACTGATTGGTCCACACCAGAGACAGCTTTCTTTTGAGCCTCGTCTCAGACGGTGTTAGACCAGAGGACGCCAAAAGGCGGACAGCTCAAAGACAATGCCACTATCAGAGTAATGAGAGCTCGGGGTGAGCATCTTGGGTGGACCAATCAGTTTCAAAGATAATGCATATATTATCAGAGTATGTTTTTTGTTTGAATTCTGACCACAAGTATTGTGGTTAATGCAGACATGATTCCTTGTAAAAGGTGTTTTTTTGCTGCCAGAAAAAAGGGGAAAAAACCTTTCTCATATGTTGGTACTGGAAAAGGAGGTCCCATAATAGGTTGTCGTCTTTTCCGCGCTCTTCCACTGTTGTAGTAGCCGTAGCCTCGCGGAAACACCAGGCGGTCAGCAGACCACAGGATAAGTGAACAGCTGATCGAGAGACTCCATCGGATACTATAATTCCCTTCTATTATAGTTTAAAGGTCCCCATCAGAGAGTGGATTGTCAAAAGTCTACTGAATGTTGATGCGCATGTTTTCGTGTTTGTCACACGTCTTACGGCAGCAGGTAAACATGACACACCGATTACAAAAAAAGTCATTCTCTGGACACGCTGGCATGGTTGGTCTTCCCATTGTGAAGTTCACAATTTACAAAGGCACTTCTGTTCGACCTGCCGTCGTCAGGAGAAAATATAAACACACCGGTGTGGAAAGGCACGGCAGCCGCACGCGAGGTTTCAAAAGCAGCAAGGGGCGGTGGATTTCCTTGTAAAGTCCCCGCTGAACGCGGGCGGGCGGAGGGGAATGCATTCCTGAAAATGTAGCCGTGTAAAGCGAATTCGCGTTCAGCGGGAGTAATTTTCCCATTCGGAATAACAGTGAAGATGGGGGTACCGTTCCAGCCCCGCAATTTTTACTTCACAGTACACCGTTTTACATGTACATGTTTATATTAAAACGCGTTGTTTATATCGTATTTGTATAAATATGCTACGTGTGAAAGTCATTCGTTTAAATACAAGTCTGCGAGAGATATGCCGAGCGGAAGGCGATCAAGTGAGTGAGCGAGATGACGCTCTGTACACAAAAGATGCTAGAAAACAAAGGCTGAGGAAGGAGAAAGCACGCCGTGTATCACACCGAGCATCAGTACGACAGTACCAGTACTACAGTACAATACTGGAGTACTGTAGTACCGGCATCAACAACACCCACGCCGCTCAGAAAAGTAGTCCGTCACACGCCAGGGTCGCACGTTAAGCGAAAACCTTCCGCGAAAGACCGCGCTGAAGCGAAAACGCGCGGTGTTAACGCCCGTCAAACGGGCGTTTACTCTCCGCGTAATGGTCCTCCATGAGGCCGATCCCTGCGCCGACTTGACCGGGAGCAGCCTCGCGGGTACGGCCATCTACGATTGGCGGCCGGGACATGAGAGACACGGTACCGAGACGCGACGACATGCGCCATCGGCGGCCCGGGAATGAGGTGACGGGAATGAGGGGAAGCCATGGGAGAGGGGGGTACGGTGGAGGCAGGAGAAGAGCAGTGGATCAAGGAGGGAGCTCGTGTGTTTACGGTGGAGCAAACGGACTGGAGGAGAGAGCTGATACAGCTCGTTCGTGCAATTACTCCCCTCGTCGGGAAATAATGATGATTTAAATTAAAGAAGGCTCTGTCTGGTCTAGGCCAATCGGTTTCGAAGACGATGCAAATATTATCAGAGCCACGTTCGTTTGCATGTTCACCAAAAGCGCTGCGTGTGATTAATGCAGACTTGATTCCCTGCACAAGGTTTCTATTTGGTGTTTTAACATCTCAACACCTGCTTTTTTTATTGCCGGAAAGGGTAAAACCTACTCTTATTTTTTTATCATTTTCATACTGGCAAAAAGGTCCCATCGACATAAATTGACAGCCCGTTTGTGTAATTCACTGCTCGATGAGCGCCTCCTTCCTACACAATGTCACATCACCGAGGTGGCTTGACCCGCGCACTGCACCATGATGGGCGGCGCGAATTGGTAAAAAAATAAATAGATGTGATTAAACAGTCCTTGCTTTTCGGAAAAAAATGTAATGTTTTTTTTATCGTGGATCCCCCCCCCCCCACCTTGAGTTTTAGACCCTAAACAAACGCCACGTTTTCCCCCCCCCCAACCTGAATCCAGCCTTGGTGCCCCCCCCCACCCCGTGCCCTGGGAGACACCTTTGCGCTTAATTTTTAACAGGCGAACGAATGAAAATCAAGGCGGCCATCAACCTTGAAAATAACAACCTTCAAAAATTCTGATTGCCACCCTAACCCTACACTGTCTAGACCAGGGGGTCGGGCAACCGGCGGTACCGGAGCCGCACGCGGCTGCTCTTTAAGGACCGCTTCTCCTGTGACGACGTTCATTAAGGACTCCAACCGTTTCATATTCGCCACGGTGCATTGCGGCCACGGTGCATTTTAGCTAATTCGAACAAAGATGGCCCTTCTTCTTCTTCGTATTTTGGCTGCCGACCCCTGGTGTCGGGAAACAACAATAACATTTTTATTGCATAAGTTACACGCAGTTTCGCATGATCCGTGCGTACGTACGCGTGCTGAACTTCTTTCGCGCCGTACGTAGCCAACCGCGCTAATCGGAGGTGCGCGGGGAAGTACAACAAACTAAACGCGAAAAAGCAGTCCTAAGGAAATTAGTTTTCAATCTCGTCGATTTAAAAGTGCATAGTTCACAGAGGCTTTCTAAGATCGGGTTTTTTGTATCCTCCGTAAGTTACGTTCGCAATCTTTGCCGTCTCTCTGTTCCTCCTCCTCGTGCTCAATCCACGCTGTCGCCCGCTCTCTCTTCTCCCCCCCAGCCCCCCTTCACCGGAACAAGCTTCGTTCACTAAGCTTCCGCTCTCCTCGCTCACCCTCATACAAACCACCGTCACCGTTCCCTCTTCGTATTCTCATTACGCGGCTATCACTCATTAAACCCATTCAATCCATTCAATGTCATTTACTGCCATCAATTTCGCCTTCACTGAAGTCACGCATCATCATCATCACAGATTCGCCCCCCCCATTGCTTCCTCTCATCCATTTCATTCGCTTCATCTCCACCGTTACATTCACACAAGTTGTTGTACCGTCGTTAATTCTGTGTAAGGCTCCTTGGTTAATGCGCCGTGTAAAATTCCTACGAGATAAGACGAGGAGGTTCAGTCCATCCGATGCTCCTTCGCGAGCACTTCTTTGTACTCCTCCTCCGAGAGGGCATTTTGACGCAATCTGCGCGACACAAAAACACAGACACGGTGAGCTGCGCGGGGGGGTGGGGGGGTGGGTGTGACTCGTGGCGTAACGAACACACGCGCCGATTCACGATCGATCGATTTTTTTTTTGGTTTATCGGCACAACCGTTCACAGCGTTACGACAATTCAGTTCATCGACCTGGCAACTAATCCCATTCATGAGCAGATGCTGCACCACCCCCTCCCCACCACTATATTCAAATGGAAATAATAGATTTCTCACATGTACAATTACATTAATGTATCATAAGCAAAATAGGTGTGGGCCTTTAAACCTTTAAATGCAGGTGTAGAGTCTATGGGTCTCTGTGTGAGCGTCTATGGGTCTCTGTGTGAGCGTCTATGGGTCTCTGTGTGAGTCAATGGGTCTCTGTTTAAGTCTATGGGTCTCTGTGTGAGTCTATGGATCTCTGTGTGCGTCTATGGGTCTCTGTGTGAGTCTATGGGTCTCTGTGTGAGTCTATGGGTCTCTGTGTGAGTCTATGGGTCTCTGTGTGAGTCTATGGGTCTCTGTGCGAGTGTCTACGGGTCTCTGTGTGAGTCTATGGGTCTGTGTGAGTCAATGGGTCTCTGTGTGAGTCTATGGGTCTCTCTGCGAGTGTCTACGGGTCTCTGTGTGAGTCTATGGGTCTGTGTGAGTCAATGGGTCTCTGTGTGAGTCTATGGGTCTCTGTGTGAGTCTATGGGTCTCTGTGCGAGTGTCTACGGGTCTCTGTGTGAGTCTATGGGTCTGTGTGAGTCAATGGGTCTCTGTGTGAGTCTATGGGTCTCTGTGTGAGTCTATGGGTCTCTGTGTGAGTCTATGGGTCTCTGTGTGAGCCTATGGGTCTCTGTGTGAGTCTGTGTGTCTCACATGCGAGTCTGTGGGTCTCTGTGTGAGTCTATGTGTAAGCGTTGAACTTCTTTCGCAAACTGTACGTAGCCAACCGTGTCAATCGGACATGCGAAATGCAATGCTGCGGGAATGTGCAAGCGGGAACGGCCAACTCGATAGGTCAGGGGGGGGCTGCGCAATGGCGAGCCCCCCTCCTCCACGTGTGCCCGAGACGTAGCCGAACCACCCTCCAACCCAGCTTAAATATACGCTCCAAGCCTGGTGGTGTTTCATTCAGACGCTGTCTTCCGGACAGACCTGTTCTTCACCTGAGGACGGCTGCTTGCGTTGTAGCCGAAACGTCGTGAGAATTGTATTTTATTATGTTTTATTTTTATTATTTTATTATTTCCCTTCTACGTGACTTTACCGAAAGAACCAAGAAGACGAACCACCGTGATCGACGCCGATACAAAGAAAACACAACGCGTGCCCGACAACTCTCGCGCTCAGCCGCAGTCCACGACACTCACACCACTTTTTCGACGGTCGCGTTGTCCTGCAACGCATCCAGCAGAGCGCGCGCCCCCGACATCGTGATCTTGTTCTTGTTCAGCCTTTCACCACGCACAACCAGTGGCATTCACAATCGGGGGGGGGGGGGGGGTGGTGGTGTTATGAATCACGACGTATGATGGGGCGAATGGCAAAACGCGTTGTCAAGCTGTACCAGAGATTGGGCCTTTTGGCAAAAATAAACAAGCGGAGAACACGATTTTAGATTTACAGTCGACCGTCGATTAGCAGCGATGCATTTAGAGTGCCAATATCTCATCTCCGTCGGTCTTAAATACTGGAATTGTATGTGGGACAAATCAAAAATAGTGGGGCGTTTTTGTTGTTGTTATTGTTGTTGCAACGCATCACAAATAACTTTTGAGGCTTCCATCTCACCGTCAGCCGACGACAATGAGAGAAGAGAGAAAAAAAGTTGAATTACCAGAGTTCTTTGAGACCTTTGTTGGACTTGAGACAATCGGCCAACAGGAAAGCTTCTTCATCGCCCAGATCGTTCTCACCTAACCTGCTCAACGGCAGCAGCAGCAGCCACGGTGGCGGCAGCAGTGGTGGGTAGTGGCGGTAGCGGTGGGTAGTGTGGGTAGCGGTGGTAGTGGTGGTCTATAGGTCTCACACAGAGACCTATAGACTCACACAGAGACCCGTAGACTCACACAGAGACCCGTAGACTCACACAGAGACCCGTAGACTCACACAGAGACCCGTAGACTCACACAGAGACCCATAGACTCACAAAGAGACCCATAGGCTCACACAGAGACCCATGGACTCACACAGAGACCCACAGCCGTTTAACACGGTGCAAATTCACACAAATCCTCACGGCGCTTTGCACAAAACACCCATACATACCATAGGGTCTTTAAAGTGCTGTTCCTGTGCAAGACATCGGCCAATCGCGCCACCCCGGCGTGCCCCACTTTGTTGCTCACCAAGCTGCGCCACCGAACCGCACACAAAGACCCCCCCGTGAACGACAGTGCAAGCAAGGGTCTCACAGCATCGTCAAGGAGCGTAGACCGTCGTCACGCGAACTCCGACCACCCTCGCAGCGGCGGCGGCGGCCTGTTGGCTCAGCCGTCAAACAAAGACGACGGTGGTCACGGCATCGCGCGGCGCTTTCATACGCGCTTCTGCGGCCGTCTGGAACGCTCTTCAGTCCGATGTTAGGAAGCCGCCGGAATCTGTTCACTTGCAAATCGGGATTTTAAACTAACTTCTTTAGAACTGCTTTTTGTGTTTAGTTTGTTGTCCTTCACCCGCACCTCCGATTAGCACGGTTGGCCACGTACAGTGCAAATGAAGTTCAACATACATATATAGACTCACACAGAGACCTATAGACTCACACAGAGACCCATAGACTCACACAGAGACCCGTACTCACACAGAAACCCGTAGACTCTCACACAGAGACCTATAGACTCACACAGAGACCCATAGACTCACACAGAGACCCATAGACTCACACAGAGACCCATAGACTCACACAGAGACCCACAGACTATACACCTGCATTTAAAGGCCCCCACCTATTTGGCAAATGATACATACAGTGCGAAAGAAGTTCAACATACGTACGTAGAGCATCTATTATGTGGGGCACGGCACAACAAGGGTGTGCTGTGGCTATAGCCACATTCAGCCACCTTTGTCTCCCCCGCGCTGATACTGACACGCTTGCGCCTCTTCAGTTGTCACATTCATTCATTCATCAGTTAATTCCTTAATTTAATAATGGGGGGGGGGGGGGGGGGTTCATTTTCGTCGCTGTCGCGTGACGACTCGCACCTGATGAATTCGAGTGTGGCGTTCACCTCCAGCGCGTCCGCCAGGCACTCGGCTCCTCTGTCCCCAACTGCATTTCCCCAAAGGCTGCGCCGAGGCAGGGAGGGAGATGGGGAGACAGTCGGGGAGGGAAGGAGAGAGGGCGGGAGACAGAGTGAGAGATGGGGTGACAGAGTGGGAGACAGGGAGACAGTCGGGGAGGGAAGGAGAGAGGGGCGGGAGACAGGGAGACAGATGGGTGATTATAATCCCACCTCTTAGGTGGCAAACCGACTCAGGCGTCAGAGCGTCGAGTGACCCACTGTTGAGAGCTGGGTTGGAATCGGGATATTAAGCTGCCTGCGATCAAACCGGGTTGTCAAGTGTAGTGATTTGGTGGTCTCAGCCAGGTCACCAATGGCTGTGTAGTGACATAGAATGGTCACTACTGTGTCGGCCTGTACGAAGGCTGGGGGCCCCAAGGGGGTGCCTGGGGGGTCACGTGGTGGAGGGATCCGGACCTTCCCAGAGGTGGGGAAAGTGAGGCGTGTCCTGGGAAGGGAGGCGTGGCCTGAAGAGAGCCAGCCACGCCTGGGCGGAGCCAGCCACGCCAAACCAGATATAAGCGTGGTGTGAACGCAGAGCGAGGCGGTTGTACTGTACTCCAAAGTGAAGACATCATCGGTCGTCAAGTCCCGAGTCGTCGTCCTGGGCCAGGCAGGCCGTTGCCTGCCTGGTCCAGTCTGTGTCGTGTTCCAGAGTGTTAGTGAGTTGAGGAAGGTGGTCACCACCTTATGTACAGTGTTATATTACTTACCGTTTAATAAATAGTGTTGCCTCCAAGCTGCGTGTGTGTGCACCTAATTCGAACCTACTACAGCTGAATAAAAAAAGAAAAAGCTATCAAATAAAATTTGGCTTTGCACTTAAATTTTGGAAATATTAATATATATATACATTCCGACTGCAGCGCGATGAACAATTTCCGCTGGGCGTGCGAGATAATGAAGGAATTTCAGAAGCAATTCTGTGACATCTCCGGCACGGGTTGTTCTCCAAGACACGCCGTGTGACGTCGTCTTAAAAGTGCGGCTCAAGATTTGTTGAATTACTTTCGCACCGTACGTAGCCAATCGTGTTAATCAGAGGTGCGGGGGACGGACAACAAACTAAACACAAAAGGAAGTTCTAAAGAAATTAGTTCGTCAAACTAGACGATTTAAAAGTGCATAGCTCCAGTGACTTCCTAACAGCGGAAGGAAGAGAGCGTTCCAGACAGCCGCAGAAGCGCGTCTGAAAGCCCCCTGGCGATGCGGTGGCTGAGGCAAAAGCCGCCGCTGCGAGGATGAATTATCGCGAAACACTCGTGAAGAAAAAGGCATTTGGTTTATCCATTCATAGGCACCATTTTCCCTTCCTTATTTTCTTCTAAATGTTACCCGCAACGTTCCGCAATGGCGCGTAATGAGGTTTTATTCTTGAGATCGAAAGCCGCCACCCTTCACGAACCTCCGGCCGATTTGCTAAAAAAAAAAATCACCCCAGCGCAAATTTCCCTTCGTTTGACATTGAAGCAGCGGTACAAGCAGGAAGAACATTCACTCTTGCGCAACTCACCGCACGCAAGTTTAAGCGAGGGCCCGCAGTCACACCCACACTTTCCGTCTCGTTGCTCAGACATAGCCACAGAGGTCGCAAACGGGTTTTGATTCCTTACCCGTACCCGTACCCGGCCGCACCAGGGTCGCAAACGGCTACCCGTACCCGTACCCGGCCGCACCAGGGTCGCAAACGGCTACCCGTACCCGTACCCAGCCGCACCAGGGTCGCAAATGGGAACCCGTACCCGGCCGGGTATGGGTAGCCGTTCCCTACCCGTACCCGTACCCTACCCGAAATGAGTGACAAACGGTGACTCACTAGTGACTCACGGCCTACCCGTACCCGGCCGCACCAGGGTCGCAAACGGCTACCCGTACCCGGCCGGGTACGGGTAGCCGGGTATCGGGTATGGTACGGGTATCGGGTACATGGTTGCGACCTCTGCATAGCCATGATTACACTGGTCAACAAAAAAACACACATTTTTTTCTGGCTTGGAATTTTGCAGCTGTTTTAGACTAATTTCAGGGTGCCGATTCCAAATCTGATCTGAGATTCGCTCTATCACATCTCATTTTTATGCTATCGGCATACCCCATTTTCATTGATTTTACCCGAAATTAACTCTGTCACTTGTGATTGCAAGTTGTTGCGAGTCAGTGACTGCTTTAGTGTTAAAATATGGTGCTGTATTTTTAGGATAGTGTGTTTATAATATAATTTTATGTAGATATCCACATTTATTTAAGATTTTTCTTCTGCAGTTTTTATTGAAAATGCAATATCTGATATCTCAAAAACCTGATGTGATAGACAAAAACTGATGCCAGATTTAGAATCAGCACCCCAAAATCACCTTACCACCGTTGGAATACCTTATGCCAGAAAAAGTGTGTTGACCAGTGTTATCTTCCTAATCAACCCAGTTGCCACTGCCTTTGTGTTCCTTCACATGACAGTGTCCCCCACTGCATTTCCCGAAGATTTAAAATGGCTAGCGAGGGCAGGAATGTGTGTATAGATGTATGTTGAACTTCTTTCACGCCGTACGTAGCCAACCGTACGCATTGGAGGTGCGGGCGTAAGAACAACACATCTCCGATTAGCACTGCTGGCTACGTGCGGTGCGAAAGAAGTTCAGCGTACATATGGGCGACCCCCGATTGACAACGGCTCGCCTTGCAACCCCCAGCTTTTAAGACATTTCTTAGTCAGTAGGACCGCCACGGTAACGACCAAAACTCGTATCCACGACCACCCAACGACTGCTACCAACGCCGAGTCAATTGATGACGGAGTGTGCGCATGTCATGCTACAGACTCTTAGTGTAGTGTATAGTGTAGTGTATAGTAGTATAGTGTAGTGTATAGTGTAGTGTATAATGGATTGTATAGTGTAGTGTATAATAGTGTAGTATATAGTAGTGTAGTGTGTAGTGTAGTATATAGTAATGTATAATGTAGTGTATAGTGTAGTGTATAGTAGTGTATAGTGTAGTATATAGTAGTGTATAGTAGTGTATAGTGTAGTGTATAGTGTAGTATATAGCAGTGGTGTATAGTAGTGTATAGTGTAGTATATAGTAGTGTATAGTAGTGTAGTGTATAGTGTAGTGTATAGTGTAGTATATAGTAATGTATAATGTAGTTTATAGTGTAGCGTATAGTGTAGTATATAGTAGTGTATAGTGTAGTATATAGTAGTGGTGTATAGTGTAGTGTACAGTGTAGTGTATTATATAGTAGTGTATAGTAGTGTAGTGTAGTATATAGTAATGTATAATGTAGTGTATAGTGTAGCGTATAGGCGATTCCCATCCGATTCAATAACCTGCACACAAACTTCTCCCGTTGACCTGCACAGCAATCCATCGAGCCAATGGCTCACCCAAGGACCGAGTGCCCGGCGCAAGACTTACAGGATCACTTTGAGCGACTTGCTGTGCTTGATGGCGTTAGCGAGGGGGACCATGCCCTCACCGGTGATGCGGTTTTCTCCCAGCCTGGCGGAGCCGCAAAACAAGACGAAGCACAAGGCAAGGAAATAGTCGATCACCAACAGTTCCGGTGAAGCGGTGGTTTGTTCAACGCGAGATTAACGGCGCGCGACGCATTCACGCGGCCGTTTGACGACGATGGACGTGTGTGAGAAAGAGCTTCATAGCTCATCGGATTCCTCCGGTACAGATTAAATATTCCGATCCTGAAAACGTCCACGCGTCCGTCTGCCCACGACGCTATCGGGCGAAAGAACTCGTGCAAAAGACGATAAAACACGAATCGTAAAACTTTAGGATAAGATCACGTCGCTGTTAGGGAATTGCCATATTGAAAACTGCCCAAATTAGCGAAGGGTGCACTCCCCAGCGTCCCGGCCCCGCGGCTCGCTGCGTCACGCGGATCAAATGTTTCCTGCCCGCCCGGTGTGAGCGCAACCTTTATGAAAAATAACCGTAGGTGGTGTCAAGATGCTCGAACACCAAATAGATTATTTTACTGCCCCTCTTGTTGATCCTCGCAAGCCTCGCCGAGTATCACGATTATTGACAGGAGGGTGCTGCCCAAGTTTTCGCGGTTGCCACGTGTAATCCGCGTTGACAAATCGAGAAATTCGTAGGCAACCTTGCAGCACCGGGACGCTTTCCCTCCGTCACCGATTGCGCATCGGGGGTTTACTTTCAGCTGTTGGCGCAAAACCGAAGAACCCAGCGGAGAACGGACAAGCACCACGCAGCAGCAAGACGCCAGAGTTTGAGCATCAAACTCGGAACCTTCTTGCTGCGAGGCACGATCGTTATAACCGCTGCGCCGCCGCCCTGCCCCGCGATGGCTCACGCGAGCGACTTGAGGTGGCTGCTCTTGGTGACGAGCTCGGCAAGCAACGGGGTCGACTCGTCCGTGAGTTGGTTTTTAAAGAGCCTGCGTGAATGGGGGGGGGGGACGACAACCCGGCAGAAAACAACGGAAGCAACGGAGGCGCCGTTAGTACGGTGTGTGTACGTTGTTACGCTGCGCGTTGCGGGGACGCCTGTTTGAAGCGCTCCCCCGCCTCTTGCTTTCTTGAACGCGCGCTTTGTCCGATCGCCGGGTGCGCGGGGTCACACCGACTGTGAAGGCTCGCACGAGCATCGGCCGTGCGACCAGGGTCACTCTGGAAATCACGCGCAACGTAATCGCGGCCCGCAGACGAGGGGGCAGTTGCGCAATAAACGTGAAAATTGAACGGCGGATATTCGTCGGGACTGTGGCGACCGGTCACAGTTCGCAAACGTGTCACACGGCGAATCGCCGGGCAGAGCGATGCTTTAGAGCCGAGCCCGCCTCTACCGTGAACCACGGAGTTGTGCGATTGCTCGCAACCGCTTGCAGAAAGGACCACAGACAAGCAACTCGGTTCCATGCAAACGAGTTGCGCAAATGAGCTCTCGGGGTAGGGTCAACGGCTTAGGTGCCGTGGCAATGTACAAATTGTATTCTTAGGTCGCCAGAGTCCCCACCTGAAGACGGAAGCTTGTGTTGCCTCCGAAACGTCGTGATTTTTATTTTATTTTTATTTTACTTTTATTCATTTACATTTTTTTACCTACGTGACTGTACCGAAAAACCTAAGAATATGAATCCTTGCAGTCACGAAAGCTTCAAATCTAGAATGTACAAATTGGTTTGTGGAAACGTGATTTTTTTTAGAAAAAAAAGCTGTTTAACAATTCCCACCGAGATGCATCGTCCGTGCCGTCATTTACCCCAGAAAGGTGACGATGTTGTGCTTTATCAGTTCAGGAATCAGGATGTCGACGCCTCTGTCCGTTATCCTGTTGATGCTGAGTCTGCAAGACAAAACCGCGTGAGATAAAATAAAAAAAAAGATAATGCCGCCGATTAATCGGCGAGGACGTCTACCGGATATAACAATGAAGCGAAAGCGCAGCGGAGAGCGCACTGCACGACGGACATGACAGGCAGGTGATTTATTATTTTATTTCTATTATTATTTCCATTATTTATTATTTATTTTTACCTACGTGACTTTACCGAAGTCCGATTCCCGGCCACAGATAGCGTCAGCGGCGAGTGGTATCGGTCGGTCCTGGGTCCCCAATTTCACCAACCCCTGCTGACCAGCGTGGTGAAGTATGGTCAAACGACCGATAAAGTGTTACGGAGGCCTTCATCCAACAGTGGATTGGTAAAATGGCTATACAAGTACAAAGCTGTGACATGCTTAGCGCTATGAAAGCTGGTATCTTGCCTCCTGATTTATTCGGTCCTGGGTCCCCAATTTCACCAACCCTTGCTGACCAGCGTGGTGAAGTATGGTCAAACGACCGACAACGTGTTAGGGGAGGCCTTCATCCAGCAGTGGATTGGTAAAATGGCTATACAAGTACAAAGCTGTGACATGCTTAGCGCTATGAAAGCTGGTATCTTGCCTCCTGATTTATTACGAAGAGGAGTAAGGGTTCATCGGGAGATGGACCATACACATTGGAGCAATCTCCGCATTAAAAAAAATATATAATCAGATGAACAGCAAATAACATCACCTGCTATCAGGGCCAGGATCACTCTGTAAACTCTGTCCAAGAACACAATATCGACAATACGACTTTTAAAAGCCCAACGTGATCGATGGGATCACGTACTTAATGTAAAAACAGTCGCGAGCCATTTAACAATGATCCCCAGTCCCCTCCACCACTCCACCCCTCTACCACCCACCCCTATGTATGTTGAACTTATTTTGCACCGTACGTAGCCAACCGTGCTAATCGGAGGTGTGGAGGAATGACAAACTTACTACGAGTCTCTGTGTGAATCTACGGGTCTCTGTGTGAGTCTATGGGTCTCTGTGTGAGTCTATGGGTCTCTGTGTGAGTCTATGGGTCTCTGTGTGAGTCTATGGGTCTTTGTGTGAGTCTATGGGTCTCTGTGTGAGTCTATGGGTCTCTGTGTGAGTCTATGGATATCTCTGTGTGAGTCTATGGGTCTCTGTGTGAGTCTATGGGTCTTTGTGTGAGTCTATGGGTCTCTGTGTGAGTCTATGGGTCTCTGTGTGAGTCTATGGATATCTCTGTGTGAGTCTATGGGTCTCTGTGTGAGTCTATGGGTCTCTGTGTGAGTCTATGGATATATGTGTGTGAGTCTATGGGTCTTTGTGTGAGTCTATGAGTCTCTGTGTGAGTCTATGGGTCTCTGTGTGAATCTATGGGTCTTTGTGTGAGTCTATGGGTCTCTGTGTGAGTCTATGGGTCTCTGTGTGAGTCTATGGGTCTCTGTGTGAGTCTATGGGTTTCTGTGTGAGTCTATGGGTCTCCGTGCGAGTCTATGTATGTGTGTATGTTGAACTTCTTTCGCACCGAACGTAGCCATCCTTGATAATGGGAGCTGCGGGGGTTAGGACAACAAACTAAACACAAAAAGCGGTTCTCAAGAATGAGTGTTCACTCGAGATTTAAAAGTGCGTAGCTCCGGTGGCTTCCTAACAACTCCCGATGTGACGAGGTCGCCCCCCAATCAGTTCGTCTTGTTGGGAGAAGTTTCGCAGCAACCCACGCACAAGAAAGGAGGGAGGCAGGGAGGGAGGCGGACGAAGACACGAAGAGGAACAACCAAACCTGAGGTCGGAGAATTTTCCGATGCAGGGCAGCAGCTGCTGCAGGCCGAGGTCTCCGATAAAGTTGTTGTCGAGTTCCGCTACGACGGGCCGAGGCAGGTGGCGCAGCAAGTAGGACAGGCAGGTGCAGTCCGCTGGGCCCAGCGACGTGTAGTTCAGCTTCACGTGCCCGCCGGCAAAGTCGCGCGCCGCCTTGCGCGCCACCTTCTCCTCCTGGAACTCGAACAGCCAGCGTAGCACCCACACGAAATCCGGCGTCAGGTGCCCGTCGCGGTCGTTCAGCCCGCGGACGTGGTCCTTGACGCTGCGCCTCAGCTGCTTCCTCACGGCGGCCCGCTTGCGCCGCACGGAGGCCTCGCCCGACAGGCGCGCCAGCAGCTCGCCGTGCCTCTTGGAAAGCAGGCCGCTCGCAAATTGGCACACGGCGCGGCGGTTGGCCCCGCCGCTGCCCGCGAGGGGCCGGCGAGGCGCGGAGCCGGACCCCGGCGGTGCCTCCGCCGCGGCCGCCGCTACGCACGAGCCGAGCGCGCCGACCACCCGCCTGACCGCCTTGGGCCGCACGGCGCTCGGGAAGTGGGCGAGCAGCGCTTCGGGTCCCAGCTCGGCGCTCGCCACCGCGTACAGCGCCGCGAAGAGCGCCTGCACCGTGAAGTGCACGAAGCCGTACACGTCGCCCTCGCCGAAGCCCGCGTACCGCCGGGTGTGGACCGTCGCGCCGAGGGCCAGGTCCCACGGCGTCACGCCGCAGGCGTCGAGGTCGGGCGCGGTGAATGACGTCCGCGCGGCGAGCAGGCCGACGTGCGCGAGCTTCCCGATCCGCAGCAACGCGTCCCTGTTGGCGCTGAAGAGCGTCGTCCGGCTGGTCGGCGTCGCCTTCGACTCGCCGCGGGTCAGGAACACCTCGAGCATTGACAGGTAGATCTCGGTGACGGTCGACACGCTGCCGCCGCGACCGCCGATCCTGTCGTAGCACTTGGAGACGATCCAGCAGTAGAGCGGCACCTGGCAGAGGCTCCGGATGTCCGCGTTGGTCCGGATGAGCTCGCACGCGTTCCTCCTGGCGCCCTCGTCACTGTGGAACTTCTGCTGGTACCGCAGGACGGCGTCGTCCGAGAAACCCGCGATCGCCACCCTCCTGCACACGTGCACGTCCAGCGGCTGCAGGGACGCGCCCGTCCGGGCCGTCACGATCTTCTTCGAGCCCCTCAACACGTTGCCCTGCAGGAGGTTCTTGAGGAGGTCGGCCATCGGGACGGGCTCCTCCGTCGACGAGCAGACGCGGCCCTCACCCAGGAAGTCTTCGCGGAACTCGTCGATGGCGTCGAAGCAGAAGAGGACCTTCTCGGGGTGACCGGCGACGTAGCGCACGACCACGTCGAGGCCTCCGCCGCCGCCGCCGCCGTCGTCGTCGCCGGGGCTGCAGCAATGGTTGAAGAGCAGCTCCCGGAGCGAGAGCTCCTTCTTCACGACGTTCAGCTGTCCGCAGCCGAAGGCGAACACCAGCTCGAAGCAGCTCAGGAGCCTGCCGCGGGACCACTCGCCCGTCAGCCTCTGCAGCAGCGTGGTCTTGCCGCTGCCGGCGTCTCCCGTCACCAGCAGCACGTCCTTCCGCTCACGGTCGCTCAGCCACTCGCCCCGAGCCAGCGAGTCGAGGGTGACGCACTCGGACGGGCGGCCCGGCTGCGCCAGCGCCTGCAGCCGCACCTCCACGTAGACGTCGTCCAGGAGGGCGTGCTCGCGACGGCTGTAGGCGAGCAGGTGGCGCGAGCTCGACTCGTGGTGGTCCTGCAGCTTGCGCTGGAACGCGTGGACTGCGCCGAAGGGTCGTGGGGGGGAGAAACGCGACGAGCGTTGGGGGTTGGGTTTACGATCCGCTTGTGTTATCGCCGGTCTATTTATTCATTGATATATTTGTTTTCAGGTAAGGCCCACTGAGCTACGTAGCCTCTTTTTCAGACGCGACCTCCTGGCCATCGCAAGTGACAGCCCGACGAAGTGGCTTATCGCGTGGACATTTACTGCCGTAGCCAAAACACTCTTTTTACAGGGGGCCAGTGCAGGGAGGAAAGAATAGGAGCGACGTGTTCACTGGTGTGGGCCTTACCTTTGTACGTTACAAAAAAAAAAGTCTTTATAGTTTTAGTTTAAATAACTCGTCGTAAATTGTTGTGGCCGCTGTTAGCCCGCGGGCGTGCCCGTCGCGACGTCGAGCGCACTACGACACCTGGGGGCTTCAGCGGTCCCTGCTCGGTGATCTTCTCCACGTCGACCAAGTCCAGGAAGGCCGTCGCGCTTTGAGGGCCCTTGGCGTCAAGTAAATTGAGCAGGGTTCGGACCTTGCGGGAGGGGACGACGACGACACACACGGCAGCGCCAAGAGATGGATGAAATGAAAGGCGCTCACGGAATTATTACACAGAGAACGCAAGTTTTGCTGTAGATACGTGCACACCGTGTCGAGGACTCGGTCTCGCAGACTGACTGCTGTGTCTGATTCACACGGTGGTCAACCACCACACTGCAGCTCACAATAACACACTCACTCACTTACCCACCCACCCACTCATCCACTCACACACTTACCCACTCACCCACCCACTCACTCACCCACTCACTCACCCACTCACTCACCCACCCGCTCACTCACCCACTCACCCACTCACCCATCCGCTCACTCATCCACTCACCCACTCACCCACTCACTCACCCAAACTCCCACTCACCCTCCCACTCATTCACCTACCCACCCACCGACTTGATAACTCACCCACCCACAAACTCACTCACCCACTCACCTACTCACTCACTCACCCATCCACTCTCACCCACTCACCTACTCACTCACTCAGCAGTTTTAAAGAAATTTATTTTCAATCTAGATGATTTAAAAGTGCATAGCTGCTGTGGCTTCCAATATCAGAACGAAGCGTTCCAGACGGCCGCAGAAGTGCATATAAAAACGTGTGATGCAGTGACCGTCTTTGCTCGATGGCTAGCCAAAAGCCGAGTGTTGTTTGGCACGATGTTCCAACGTTTTGCTCCACGTGCTGGGAATTCCATCCACAATTGAATATTGCTAATGCCTGTGACATTTTCCCTGCACCCTCCGATGAGCACGGTTGGCTACGTACGATGCGAAAGAAGTTCAACATACATATGTAGAGGAGTGAAATGGGGACGTGACGTCAGGTCTGCCGTTCAGTGCGATGACGTCACGTCTCCTAGAGTACTTAAGGGAGACCCCGTGACGAGAGCGGGGTCACTGTGGGAACGGGTGATGGTAGAAGGGTAGAGAGGGAACCAGGGGTAGAGAGAGGGATCAAGAGGTGAGTCTGAAGAGAAGCCGGTGGTAGCCGTAGAGGTGCTTCTCTCTCCGGTCGGTGGAGTCGGCAGAGTCCACGATCCGACACGAGAGAGAGAGACCGGAGCTAGCCGGGCTGGGACCAGACAGAGCAGGGTCGTGTGGCGGGACTCAGCGTAGGACCCCTAACCCCTGGGAAGTTGTATACCCTGGTGTGTGTTGTTGTTATATCCTTGATAAAACTTTGGCGGAAGCCTCTCAACTTACCTGCGTCTCCGAGTGCGTCTGTGGGAACTCCTCAAAACATATAACATGTACGCATACACTGTGCAAATTTGAGGAATAACGCTCGATCACGCAATTGAAAAAAGTTAATCAAAACGTCCACCTGCTCGGGCCTCGTGTAGGAGGGCAGCAAGATCTTCTCCTGGTCCTCCGCGCCGAGCGCCCCCTGCTGCACCAGCTCCTCCACCACCTTCCCCACGTCGTCGAAGCTCTCCACCAGCGCCGGTCGGATCCTCCTGAGCCTCGCCTCCGGATCTTCTCCCACGCAAGACGCGCACCGGGCGTCCAGCTCGTCCCGCAGCGCCACCAGCGGCGCCCGCATCTCGGCGGGCGGGTCGACGCAGCCGCGCGCCCACAGCGCCAGCAGCAGCGCCTGCTCCACCTCCTCGCCCTTGCCCTCGGCGATCGTGAGCAGACGGCGGGCGGCCTCGGTGGGCCGCCGGTAATCCACGTCCTCGTGCTCCTCGTGGTTGATGAAGCCCCACGCCACCATCGAGTCGAGGACGCTGGAGACGCAGGGCGCCATCGCGCGAGGCAGCCGCTCGCGCTGGCTCTTGAGGAACCGCTGGGAGGTCCAGCCGGTGCCGGCCATGTCCGCGGGGCTGTGCCGTCCGAGGGTCGAAGCCGTCGGCCACCGCCGGCGTTTTTCTTTGCTGCCGAGAGCGAAAGGAAACGACTGCAGCGGCGGCCTGCGTGACCGCGCCGGTGCGGAATGCGACACGCATTCCGCACGCGCGTCACACGCGGTCAGCCGATGGACCAACTGCGGTTCGCGGACATTTATACCGCTGGGCGGACAGAACAGGTGGGGGGGGGGGGGGTCTTCTTGGTTCTTTCGGTAAAGTCACGTAGAAGGGAAATAATCAAATAATAAAAATAAAACATAAGAAAATAATTCTCACGACGTTTCGGCCACAACGCAAGCAAGCAGCCGTCCTCAGGTTCTTCACCTGAGGACGGCTGCTTGCGTTGTGGCCGAAACGTCGTGAGAATTACCTGAGGACGGCTGCGCGCGTTGTGGCCGAAACGTCGTGAGAATTATTGTATTATTTCCCTTCTACGTGACTTTACCGAAAGAACCAAGAAGATGAATCCCTGCAGTCACGAAAGCTTTAAATCGAAATTTAGGTGGGGGGGGGGGGGGATTTAAGAAACTCGCACCATTGACTGAACTGCTGTTCCAGAAGATAATAGCGACAAAGGCGACCCCTGGATTTTCACCCCTACGTCTCTCAACGATAGGCCACAGACCACAGCAGCTCCCACTTGACCACCTTTAGCTGTCTGGGCCAGTAACCCGCAAATAGTTCTGCGCCGGGAGGACTTGCATTTGTTGGCAAGCTTAAATGTCGACTCAAAGCGTGTTACATCGAGCAGTAGGCTGACACGAGGGTTGCACATCGACATTGGTATTTATACAAATAGTTTCGCGTAACGGTCTGCGATGCGCTGGCTTTCCACAGGTGAAAACAATCCACGTTGAATTGTATTGTGCAGTCCACTAACAATTCTCTATTGCAACTATATTGGGTATCAAGATTGGCTCAAGTTATTCTTAAAACGCAATTTGATCGTGGGTGAAGATACAAATGGTGGGTAGGATGAGTAAAACATGTTTGCTGTCCTTCCCCCGCACGTAGCGCAGTTGGCTACGTAAGGTGCGAAAGAAGTTCAACATACATAAATACTGCACTACACATACAACACTATACACTACGCTATACACTACAAATTACATTACTATACACTACACTCTCCATTACTATACACTACTATACCCTACACTATACACTACCATACTCTACACCACTCTACCACGTTGAAAACTCATTTCTTTAGATGCGATTTTTGTGTTTAGTTTGCTGTCCTGCCCCCGCACCCCCGCACGTAGAGCGGTTTGCTACGTACGGTGCGAAAGAAGTTCAACGTACATACATGTGCACGTTTGTACGCTCCACTCCTGGACGACGGCTTTCTCACACGACGTAGGTCATGGGCGTGAATTAACCACACGTCACCTTACAGGACAGTGGTGACTGACAAATGTCCATCGCGCCGAAACGTGGCAAGCCATTATAAGGGTGCCGATGGCGGGGAGGAATCAACTCCCCCTGTACATGAAGCAGTCCCCCCTCTTCTTGGTTCTTTCGGTAAAGTCACGTAGAATGGAAATAATAAATAAAAATAAAACATAATAAATTTTTATTATTTCCATTCTACGTGACTTTACCGAAAGAACCAAGAAGATGAATCCCTGCATTGACGAAAGCTTTAAATCGAAACAGTCCCCCCTCCTTAACCTCCTTCCCTTCCTCTCTTAAACCCTCGCGCCTTCTCTATTGCCCCATTCTCTCCCTCCCCTCGCCCCCTCCACTCTCCATCCCGTCCCTCCCCTATAGCCCTTTCGCGATCCCCTGAGTAGACCCTCTATGGCCGACGTCACTCATTCCTCAACCCTTCCAGCACCCCCCCTCCCCCCCCAATCCATCGCCGTTGTCCCGCTCTGTCATCGTTTTCGAAGCCGCGCCTGTAGTGTGCGCCTTGAGCGAAGGCGGCTTCACTCAAGGCGCTCTATAAATATGAATTCGATTCGACGCTGGGGAGGGGCGACAGTCGAGGGCGACGAATGGCTCCCCATTAACTCATCTCCGACGGTGACGTGGCCCAGCGGCCGCACCGGTGCCACCAATTTTATGAACGGTGGGGCCCCCCCCCCTCCCCTCCATCCAGGCACTATCCCGCGGCCTCACCCCACATGGTTTTCGAGGTCTGACGAGACCGGGCGCATTCCTACGCTAACGCGGCCATAGGCAAAGCGTGAAAAATATGCCTTCGTGGATTCTGTACGTCCTCTTAAGGGCCAGCAACAACAAAAAGCGAACCCTTATGGCGTGACCCGATGAAGGTTGCTGCCCCTGCCGCAATGGCCAAAATCGTCGTTTTATCTGCTCACAAGTCCTTGGCACAAATTTCTAACGTCATAATAGCAGCTGTACAATTAAACTCTTAGTTTTTTCGGTAAAGTCACGTAGGTAAAAAAATGAAATTAAAATTAATAAAAAATAAAATAAAAAAATTATTTTTATTAATTTTAATTTCATTTTTTTACCTACGTGACTTTACCGAAAAAACTCAGAGTATGAATCCTTGCAGTCACGAAAGCTTCAAATCTAGCAGGTGTACAATCGTGTACTGGCACGGTTGGCTCCGATTAGCACGGTTGGCTACGTACGGTGCGAAAGAAGTGCAACCTATATACGCATTTCCCTTCACAATCTTAATCTTTATTTTGTTACATGCTTGTTCATCCAGGAATATCTCACCGAGTCTCAAGACTCTTATTCGGGAGGCTCCTGCCAAGCTTTCGCAGCAGGGGACGATGTTGCTATCAGTAATCCTAATCGAGGACAGGGTTTCGTAGCTTTACGCAGGCTCCGTTTGTGAGATTTCTCGCTGTGTATGCAGGCAACGCATTTCTACCAAAGATTTGCCATACGCAGTTTGAATTCACTTAGCTGCGGTGGCCATGCGGTCGGACGTGGGACAACGGCTGTGTGTGTACTGCGTGTGTACTGCGTGTGTACTGCGTGTGTACTGTGTGTGTACTGCGTGTGTACTGTATACACGGTCTGTGTACTGTGTACTGATTGTGTACTGTGCGTACCATACGTGCTACTCGGCAGGCATCCGTCTCCTCGTGCGGTTTCACTTTGGGCGCCCCCTTTTTTGGAATGCATCTCCTTACGCATAACGCAAGGGAAACCTTTACTCTGCAGCCAGATGTGATTGGTCAATATCAGTCACATGGGGGTTTTTTTCCTTTCTTTTTTGCTATGGGAGGAAACTGTGGAGAACCCAGGTAGAAATCCGTGCAGCCCAGAGGGGAGGGGGGGACACACACAATCGCCAGAGAGAAAGGCCACCCCTTCGTCAGGGACCGATCTCAGGCCCTTCTCGCCATGAGGCAGGAGCGCCACCGCTGCGCCACCATCCCGTGGCACCAATGCCCGCCGGGACTATCGGCTCCCTGGCAGCGGGGAGACCTCGAACGCCCTGCGAGGCGCAGTGCCGCACAACCTGGAGCCAAGGGCTTTGGGGGCAAAGCGTCGGAGAGTCACGGCGAGGTCCGAGAAACTCCCTGTGAGCCGGACAAGAGTTGGTCAGCACAGCGAGTGGGTTCGCTCGCGAGGGTAGCCAGCGCTAACCCGCCTTGCGTTACGTTGTGCGTTTCACCCTAGCGTCCTCCAGTCTCTCTCCCTCTCTCTCTTTGTCTCTCTCAAAGCTTTCGTGACTGCAGAGATTCATCCATCCCAGCATAAATAGTCGCTCCAAGCCTGGGGCGTGCCATTCAGACTCTGCCTTCTCGACAGACCTGTTCTCCACCTGAGGACGGCTGCTTGCGTTGTGGCCGAAACGTCGTGAGAATTATTTTATTATGTTTTATTTTTATTATTTTATTATTTTCCTTCTACGTGACTTTACCGAAAGAACCAAGAAGATTCTTTCACACGTTATAAAAAGATCTCAACGCAGGACTCCATTGAAAATGAGTCTTGCAACTCCGTCGGGGGCTTTTCCTGGGTGATGCAAGGACATTATTTATCATGAGTATTTTAGAAATAAATGTAGATATTCCCCACCGCATGCTGTCGTGGGTGGATATGCACAGCTGGTCAAGCAGATAATAATTTATTGGAGTTAATAATAATAATTATTGTAATTAAGTAATTGTGATTACCCTTATCCGTTTGTCATTGTGCCTCGCGGCGATTCGTTCCACCCTGAGGTTTTCGCCGCTCTATTCCAGATCTCTCGCGACGCTCGCGAGGGCGCGACACGGACGGCCCATCTGTCAAGGGGAGACACAAGAAGAAGGGGCGACCGTCAGCGATGCGTGCGATGCGAAACTTCGGGCGAAAACGTTTATTTTTGGAAGTGAATTAACCACAGACTCACACAGAGACCCATAGACTCACACAGAGACCCACAGACCCACACAGACCCATAGACTCACAGAGACCCACAGACTCACACAGAGACCCATAGACTCACACAGAAACCAATAGACTTACACAGACACCCACAGAAACCCAAAGACTCACACAGAGACCCATAGGCTCTAACAGAGACTCATATACTCACACAAAGACCCATAGACTCACACAGAGACCCATAGACTCAGAATGTTTTTGTATCATGGAGGAATCCAATGAGCAATGAAGCTCTTTTTCACCGATGTTCAGACCCATAGACTCAGATATAGCCACAGACTGAATCAGCTAACTGCTGACCTAGATATTTGTTATAATTTATTGTTTTTATCTGCAAGCAGATTTGCCCTTTCTTTGATCTCATAGTGTATCTTACTTGATCGCTGTATCTTACTAGATCGCTGTATCTTACTAGATCGCTGTATCTTACTTGATCGCTGTATCTTACTTGATCGCTGTATCTTACTTGATCGCTGTATCTTACTTGATCGCTGTATCTTACTAGATCGCTGTATCTTACTAGATCGCTGTATCTTACTTGATCGCTGTATCTTACTAGATCGCTGTATCTTACTTGATCGCTGTATCTTACTTGATCGCTGTATCTTACTTGATCGCTGTATCTTACTTGATCGCTGTATCTTACTAGATCGCTGTATCTTACTAGATCGCTGTATCTTACTTGATCGCTGTATCTTACTAGATCGCTGTATCTTACTTGATCGCTGTATCTTACTAGATCGCTGTATCTTACTAGATCGCTGTATCTTACTAGATCGCTGTATCTTACTTGATCGCTGTATCTTACTTGATCGCTGTATCTTACTTGATCGCTGTATCTTACTAGATCGCTGTATCTTACTAGATCGCTGTATCTTACTTGATCGCTGTATCTTACTTGATCGCTGTATCTTACTTGATCGCTGTATCTTACTAGATCGCTGTATCTTACTTGATCGCTGTATCTTACTTGATCGCTGTATCTTACTTGATCGCTGTATCTTACTAGATCGCTGTATCTTACTTGATCGCTGTATCTTACTTGATCGCTGTATCTTACTTGATCGCTGTATCTTACTAGATCGCTGTATCTTACTTGATCGCTGTATCTTACTTGATCGCTGTATCTTACTAGATCGCTGTATCTTACTTGATCGCTGTATCTTACTTGATCGCTGTATCTTACTTGATCGCTGTATCTTACTTGATCGCTGTATCTTACTTGATCGCTGTATCTTACTTGATCGCTGTATCTTACTTGATCGCTGTATCTTACTTGATCGCTGTATCTTACTTGATCGCTGTATCTTACTTGATCGCTGTATCTTACTTGATCGCTGTATCTTACTTGATCGCTGTATCTTACTTGATCGCTGTATCTTACTAGATCGCTGTATCTTACTTGATCGCTGTATCTTACTAGATCGCTGTATCTTACTAGATCGCTGTATCTTACTTGATCGCTGTATCTTACTTGATCGCTGTATCTTACTAGATCGCTGTATCTTACTTGATCGCTGTATCTTACTAGATCGCTGTATCTTACTTGATCGCTGTATCTTACTTGATCGCTGTATCTTACTTGATCGCTGTATCTTACTAGATCGCTGTATCTTACTTGATCGCTGTATCTTACTAGATCGCTGTATCTTACTTGATCGCTGTATCTTACTTGATCGCTGTATCTTACTTGATCGCTGTATCTTACTTGATCGCTGTATCTTACTAGATCGCTGTATCTTACTAGATCGCTGTATCTTACTTGATCGCTGTATCTTACTTGATCGCTGTATCTTACTTGATCGCTGTATCTTACTAGATCGCTGTATCTTACTTGATCGCTGTATCTTACTAGATCGCTGTATCTTACTTGATCGCTGTATCTTACTTGATCGCTGTATCTTACTAGATCGCTGTATCTTACTTGATCGCTGTATCTTACTTGATCGCTGTATCTTACTTGATCGCTGTATCTTACTAGATCGCTGTATCTTACTTGATCGCTGTATCTTACTTGATCGCTGTATCTTACTTGATCGCTGTATCTTACTAGATCGCTGTATCTTACTAGATCGCTGTATCTTACTTGATCGCTGTATCTTACTTGATCGCTGTATCTTACTAGATCGCTGTATCTTACTTGATCGCTGTATCTTACTTGATCGCTGTATCTTACTAGATCGCTGTATCTTACTAGATCGCTGTATCTTACTTGATCGCTGTATCTTACTTGATCGCTGTATCTTACTAGATCGCTGTATCTTACTAGATCGCTGTATCTTACTTGATCGCTGTATCTTACTTGATCGCTGTATCTTACTTGATCGCTGTATCTTACTTGATCGCTGTATCTTACTTGATCGCTGTATCTTACTTGATCGCTGTATCTTACTTGATCGCTGTATCTTACTTGATCGCTGTATCTTACTAGATCGCTGTATCTTACTAGATCGCTGTATCTTACTTGATCGCTGTATCTTACTTGATCGCTGTATCTTACTTGATCGCTGTATCTTACTAGATCGCTGTATCTTACTTGATCGCTGTATCTTACTAGATCGCTGTATCTTACTTGATCGCTGTATCTTACTTGATCGCTGTATCTTACTAGATCGCTGTATCTTACTTGATCGCTGTATCTTACTAGATCGCTGTATCTTACTTGATCGCTGTATCTTACTAGATCGCTGTATCTTACTTGATCGCTGTATCTTACTAGATCGCTGTATCTTACTAGATCGCTGTATCTTACTTGATCGCTGTATCTTACTAGATCGCTGTATCTTACTTGATCGCTGTATCTTACTTGATCGCTGTATCTTACTTGATCGCTGTATCTTACTTGATCGCTGTATCTTACTTGATCGCTGTATCTTACTAGATCGCTGTATCTTACTAGATCGCTGTATCTTACTTGATCGCTGTATCTTACTTGATCGCTGTATCTTACTAGATCGCTGTATCTTACTTGATCGCTGTATCTTACTAGATCGCTGTATCTTACTAGATCGCTGTATCTTACTTGATCGCTGTATCTTACTTGATCGCTGTATCTTACTTGATCGCTGTATCTTACTTGATCGCTGTATCTTACTAGATCGCTGTATCTTACTAGATCGCTGTATCTTACTTGATCGCTGTATCTTACTAGATCGCTGTATCTTACTTGATCGCTGTATCTTACTTGATCGCTGTATCTTACTAGATCGCTGTATCTTACTTGATCGCTGTATCTTACTAGATCGCTGTATCTTACTTGATCGCTGTATCTTACTTGATCGCTGTATCTTACTAGATCGCTGTATCTTACTAGATCGCTGTATCTTACTAGATCGCTGTATCTTACTTGATCGCTGTATCTTACTTGATCGCTGTATCTTACTTGATCGCTGTATCTTACTAGATCGCTGTATCTTACTTGATCGCTGTATCTTACTTGATCGCTGTATCTTACTTGATCGCTGTATCTTACTTGATCGCTGTATCTTACTTGATCGCTGTATCTTACTAGATCGCTGTATCTTACTAGATCGCTGTATCTTACTTGATCGCTGTATCTTACTTGATCGCTGTATCTTACTTGATCGCTGTATCTTACTTGATCGCTGTATCTTACTAGATCGCTGTATCTTACTAGATCGCTGTATCTTACTTGATCGCTGTATCTTACTTGATCGCTGTATCTTACTTGATCGCTGTATCTTACTTGATCGCTGTATCTTACTTGATCGCTGTATCTTACTTGATCGCTGTATCTTACTAGATCGCTGTATCTTACTTGATCGCTGTATCTTACTTGATCGCTGTATCTTACTTGATCGCTGTATCTTACTTGATCGCTGTATCTTACTTGATACAGCAATCGTGCTGTGACGGTTCCACCTGAAGACGGAAGCTTGTGTTGCCTCCGAAACGTCGTGATTTTTATTTTATTTTACTTTTATTAACTTAAAATTTTTACCTACGTGACTTTACCGAAAAAAACCCCCTAAAAATATGAATCCTTGCAGTCACGAAAGCTTCAAATCTAGGACTAGAGCTTCGTGGTCATCTCGTATTCACGGCTCTTGAAATATTTAGATTTTTTTTTATAACGAATTCGAAAAAAACTGTGATCTTCTTGTTTTTTTTTTGGTTAACGACCCTTGAGCATGCCTCACATAGCATTTCACAACTCATTAACTGCTGCAGTAATACGTTACCGTGTGATTGTGCAAATATTTTAGTTTTCTCTTGCGACAGTAGAGTCGTGTTTTGCTAGGATTACTATTCGCGTTATTGCTGTACATGATCTTACTTAGCGTTTGTCATTTTGGTCACTCTTGCAAATGAGACTATCCTGGGTCTCTTGCATTCCCCACCTGATTAGACTAAATGAACATTAAAATGGGAAACCATGTATCGCTATGTTATCTCATTACATCTCTATGAGTCTGTAAGCGTCTTCTATGCCATCTTAGTGATCAACGTCAAACTTGAAAATCGGACTAATCCTGGCCTCTTGAGCTCTTACCTGGTTAAACAAGATACTCATGATACTGGGAAACAATCTATCGCTATGTATTGGGGGCGCCACAGTAGTGAGATGTTAACCACCTCGCCTGGTATGCAGGAGATCGTGGGTTCGATCCCGACCCTGACGCCTGCTGCTGTATATTTGGAGTTTGCGTGTCTCTCTCATCATCATCACGGTGGCTAGGAGATGTTAACTACCTCGCCTGGTATGCAGGAGATCGTGGGTTCGATCCCGACCCTGACGCCTGTATATTTGGAGTTTGCGTGTCTCTCTCATCATCATCACGGTGGCTAGGAGATGTTAACTACCTCGCCTGGTATGCAGGAGATCGTGGGTTCGATCCCGACCCTGACGCCTGTATATTTGGAGTTTGCGTGTCTCTCTCATCATCATCACGGTGGCTAGGAGATGTTAACTACCTCGCCTGGTATGCAGGAGATCGTGGGTTCGATCCCGACCCTGACGCCTGTATATTTGGAGTTTGCGTGTCTCTCTCATCATCATCACGGTGGCTAGGAGATGTTAACTACCTCGCCTGGTTTGCAGGAGATCGTGGGTTCGATCCCGACCCTGACGCCTGCTGCTGTATATTTGGAGTTTGCGTGTCTCTCTCATCATCATCACGGTGGCTAGGAGATGTAAACTACCTCGCCTGGTATGCAGGAGATCGTGGGTTCGATCCCGACCCTGACGCCTGTATATTTGGAGTTTGCGTGTCTCTCTCATCATCATCACGGTGGCTAGGAGATGTTAACTACCTCGCCTGGTATGCAGGAGATCGTGGGTTCGATCCCGACCCTGACGCCTGCTGCTGTATATTTGGAGTTTGCGTGTCTCTCTATCCGTGGTCTTTCGGTTTTTCCCTCCACAGTTAGAATCAACACGCGCTTCGAGTATTTGGCTGTTATAAATGTCCACACGACGATAAGCCACTTCTTTGAGCTATCATTTGTGAGGGCCAGGTGGCTTCTGAAAAAGAGTCTAGATAGCTCAGTGGTGCTGACATGATAAAATAAAAATAAAACATAGTAAGATACCGCAAACAGGTTGCAGATTACACACAAACCCTGGACGAAACGTGTAGTAGTGAGTGTACTAGTGGTGAGTGTACTAGTGGTGTGTGGTGAGTGTACTAGTGGTGAGTGCAGTGGTGCGTGTACTAGTGGTGAGTGTACTAGTGGTGAGTGCACTAGTGGTGAGTGTACTAGTGGTGAGTGTAGTAGTGGTGAGTGTAGTGGTGAGTGTACTAGTGGTGAGTGCAGTGGGTGACCAATCAAGTGTGAATTGTTCAATGATAAGATAGGACACTGATAAGGGAGTTGACTGGTAAGTTACAGCGGTTGCACAATACACACAGTTATCTTAACATCGTGAGCTCAACAATCGAAATGAATGGATCCGTGGGTCGTCATCGCGAAACGTCGAATTGGTATCCATCGCCCGCGATATCGAACCGTCAAACGTCCGCCCATTGTGACCAGTGCACAAAATGACACAAAGGGGCATTTTGACAATTCGCAAATTAAGTTCAAGTTCATTTATTAGGTATAGCCCTGTGAGCCATTCGGCTCTTGAATCGGGTGCAACCGCAACAAACAAAAAACATGAACAAGAAAACATCTTTAAGTGACTATGGGACTGAGTGCAAACAGAAAATCCAAGAAAAGACAGCAAAATATTGCAGAAAAAAGCACCGTACACCAACGCTGTGTGCAAAAATCCCAGTGGGATGCAAGTCAAACAACAACAACCACAAGACAACTTAGATTAAGGCCATCAGTCTAACTCTGTACTACAACAAGCAAACATGGCTAAACCAATACACTTTTCGAAATCACCAAAATAAAGCCATGAAAGCAATGAAACAGTCAGTGATCATAGGAACTGTGACGGAATTTTCACAATAAATGGCACGGGAGTGATTGATTGTAATATATCTTCATTCATTCTATTCAAAAGCGCAGCTTTAATACTTTAATACTGTCCCCCGTGTTCGTTGTTAACAATATCGAGGCTAAGGAAACGATCGATTTTGACTGAAAACTTTCGTGACCGCAGGAATTAATATCGTTGGTTCTTTCGGTAAAGTCACAGAGATAGAAAATAAAAACAAAATAAATTTAAAAATAAAAGCAAAATAAAAACACGTTTCCATCGCAACACATTTACGTGACTTTACCGAAAGAACCATGAATATGAAACGATCGATATCAAAGGTTTTTTTTATAAGTTCGACAATTGCACGGTGGCACACGAGGAAGTTGTTGTCGGGGGTGGAAGGATGCATTTAACAAACGTTGGCGCTTTTTATTCTCTAACAATAACACTTTGTAAGATGTAGCACGAGTGTGGGACAACCGCCAGCCGCTTACGTCTGAGCCGTTAGAGGAGTCGAGATGGACGTCGACTTACCGAAGATGATTATTTTTTTTTGCTTGTAAAGAGAAGCATTTACGTACTTTACAAATTAAAATCGATGAAATCGATCGTTTAAAATGAAATCGCGTTGTGTGGCTTTGCGGGAACATTCGGCGGCCCCGGGAAGTGGGGTCAGGGGGGGTCAGAGGGGGGTCACTCAGCCTGTTGGCGCGTCTGATTGGTCGCGAGCTAACAGGGGGGGGGGTCACTCAGCCCGCTGGCGCGTCTGATTGGTCGCGAGCTAACAGGGGGCGGGTCACTCAGCCCGCTGGCGCGTCTGATTGGTCGCGAGTTAACAGGGGGGGGGTCACTCAGCCCGCTGGCGCGTCTGATTGGTCGCGAGCTAACAGGGGGCGGGTCACTCAGCCCGCTGGCGCGTCTGATTGGTCGCGAGCTAACAGGGGAGGGGTCACTCAGCCCGCTGGCGCGTCTGATTGGTCGCTAGCAGACACGGGGGGGGGGTGCCGCTTCAACCAATCCACGTGCCGCGATGAGCGAACGACGAGGAGGCCGCGTGGCTTCACGAGGCGTAGTCGGCCATGTTGCTAAGGGAGGTCGACGGCGGCGCTGTAACATTACATAACAACACGAGTTTACTCGTTAATAGCAATCAGTCTGATGATATGTAAACAGGCTGCTGTATACACGTACATAACTTTACAAGGCATTGTGCTGCAGTGCCATCTGCTGGTCAAAACGTGGCACAATAACAAATCACAATTGCAATTATGAACGCAACTCCACGGAACAGCAATAGAGGTCGGCATGGCAATTTTTCAAACGTTAAGGAAGACATAAAATAATGTATGACAGTTCAAAAACAATTTAATTCATTTTGATTTTAAGCTTTCGCAACTGCAGGGATTCATATTATTGGTTCTTTCGGTAAAGTCACGTAGAAGGGAAAGAATACAATAATAAAAATATATTTCGATTTAAAGCTTTCGTGACTGCAGGGATTCATCTTCTTGGTTCTTTCGGTAAAGTCACGTAGAAGGGAAGTAATAAAATAATAAAAATAAAACATAATAAAACAATTCTCACGACGTTTCGGCCACAACGCAAGCAGCCGTCCTCAGGCGAAGAATGAGACATTATCAAGCTAGGAGCTTATATAGGTGTAGCGAGGAGGAGCGCCTTAACAAAAGAATGTGCATATGAAGAGGAATTTAGCATACCAATGGGCAATGCGTAGGAGGTGGGCGGAGGGGTTTCAAAGTCCCATTATGCCCATGCATTATGCAGGATCAACAGCACCACGGGGGGGCGCAAGGAACAGCGTTAATAAACGAAAGGAATGTTAATGATATGTAGCTGCATTTACCAAACAACGTCTGTCTCAAATTTCTCCATGAAGATGTTGGCTACAACCGGAGATAGGGGGGAGCCCATTGGGGTGCCCTCAATTTGCTTGTAGAAGGTTCCATTCCAGGTGAAGTATGTATTGGTTAAGCAGTGTCTCACCAGGGGGGGTACCCCAGCATTTAGTCCTTGATGAACCAAGTCTTCAATGATTGCGATGGTGTCAGGCACAGGCACCTTGGTGAACAAGGAAACCACATCAAAACTGACAAGCAGGTCGTCTGGGGACGACCTGCTTGTCGTCCCCAGACGACCTGCTTGATTCCAGACATACAGTACCCTGGCGTCTACAAACTAAGTTGCCTCTGTGGTAGCAGTTACATTGGGGAAACCAAACGACACGTCTCAGACCGCATTCGTGAACATAAAGCTGATCTAAAACACGGTAGGACAAACACCTCAGCCGTGGCAGACCACTGTTACAACTCAGTGGGCTCACATGACATTGACTTCTCCAAGACGGAGGTTCTCTGCAAGCCATCTGGCTATCATGAGAGATTCGTTCATGAGGCGATCCACATATACAAACACAGAGACAATTTTAACCGAGAAGATGGATTCAGGCTTAGCAATCATTGGAAGGACGTAATAAACCATTTCGATACACATTAGGGTGAGTTGAATAATACATAGTGGTTTACAGCAATACAGTATATAATTTAATGTTGGGTTTATCTATGGCAGTATATAGCAGAGGTGTGGACTCGAGTCATGTGACTTGGACTCGAGTCAGACTCGAGTCATGAATTTGATGACTTGCGACTCGACTTGGACTTGCATAACAATGACTTTGTCCCACCTATGAGATGTGGACTCGAGTCATGTGACTTGGACTCGAGTCAGACTCGAGTCATGAATTTGATGACTTGCGACTCGACTTGGACTTGCATAACAATGACTTTGTCCCACCTCTGGTATATAGTACTGTATATGCTAAGAGAATAAAGTTTAGATGGAAGTATATTATATACTTCTTACGACGTAGAATTGTAATTTATTATTTGTTGTTAGTAACTCAGCTTATTGTAGAGTATAGTAAGTATCAGTTTATATTTTAGTTTTTTATGTAGTTTTTTACTTTGGTTTTCTACATGGTTGTTTGGTAAATGCAGCTACATATCATTAACATTCCTTTCGTTTATTAACGCTGTTCCTTGCGCCCCCCCGTGGTGCTGTTGATCCTGCATAATGCATGGGCATAATGGGACTTTGAAACCCCTCCGCCCACCTCCTACGCATTGCCCATTGGTATGCTAAATTCCTCTTCATATGCACATTCTTTTGTTAAGGCGCTCCTCCTCGCTACACCTATATAAGCTCCTAGCTTGATAATGTCTCATTCTTCGCCTGAGGACGGCTGCTTGCGTTGTGGCCGAAACGTCGTGAGAATTGTTTTATTATGTTTTATTTTTATTATTTTATTACTTCCCTTCTACGTGACTTTACCGAAAGAACCAAGAAAATAAAAATATAAAACAATAAAATTATCACGACGTTTCGACTGCAACACAAGCAATCATCGTCAGGTGTGAAATCCACACAGCGGTTGAACTTATGACTCTCGGTCCGAACAGGCAATTGGACTTAAGAACAGGTTTGTTCGTATTTCTGAAAGTTCGTAAGTCGGATGTTTGTAACTAGAGGCATTTCGGAATTTTTTAAAGGTGTTTTCGGCCATTTAATATTCGCCTTTTGGCGTCCTCTGGTCTGACACTGGTGATACTATGCCATACAAGTATAACCCGTAAAAACAAAGCTTTTCACTATAAATCCTTTATATGCGTGGCGGCTAGAGTCCTCTCGTCCTCTGGCTTGAGATGGCTGCCACCTATGGGTCAGATGATTGCATGGCACCATTAAGCAATTGGTAATTAAATATAATATTTTTGTCCTAAAAAGTGTAAAATGTTGGAAAAAATTTGTCACGAACATTAATTGTCACGCACAACGAGTCTGTGTGGAAAATGTCAGCTCGATTGTATCACGGGAAGTGGGTTAAAAAACGACCGAAAGATTTGCACGGTCGTAAGCACGCAAAGCAAGCGCGCAAGTGAACTTAATATAAAGGATTTAAAAAAAAAGTCTGCTGCCTCTGGTGTAGGCCAATCAGTTTCAAAGACAATGCCCATACATTATCAGAGCCACGTGTGTGTTTGCATGTTCAGTGATGAAAAAACCCGCCGTGATGTAGCATGTGTGTGTGTTCGCGATGGATGCATACAATTTTGCGGACAACGGTGTAATATAATTGTTCAGGTGATATCTCTGGCGGCCGAATGCTCAACACAAACATTTAGCGTCATAAAATATGGTTCCATTATATGGCTACAGTCTTTGAAATGTCTCACGTATTTTGTTTGTTGCGATTGCACCCGACTTAAGAGCCGCATGGCTCACAGGGCTATACCAAATAAATGAAACTCTGAAAACTCTTGACAAGCACTGTGTGGTTAATGCGCACTTAATTCCTTGCAAAAAGGTTTCTATTCGGCGAACATCTTACCACCTCCTGTATTATTGCCAGAAAGGCTAAACACCTATTCTTATATTTTCTTTCATAATTAGACACGCGGATAGCTTTTGTTCGTATCTCTGAGAGTTCGTAAGTCGAGAGTTTGTAAGTCGAGCGTCCGTAAGTCGAGCGTGTCCGTAAGTCGAGCGAGTCCGTAAGTCGAGGAGTCACCGCCCCCTTCTCCCTACGTAAGATGGCCGCTGTCTTCGCGCGTGACCCCCACGGGATCCAGGAAGCTTTCGCGCGCCCAAATCGCAAACACGCCCTCAACCCACGGGTCGCGCGCCGCTAGACTCCGAGTGTTTAAAGTGGTGGTGGTTGTTGTGGTGGTGGTTATTGTGGTGGTTGTGGTGGTGGTTGTTGTGGTGGTTGTGGTGGTGGTTGTTGTGGTGGTGGTTGTGGTGGTGGTTGTTGTTGTTGCTGCTGCTGAGCCGTTTTGGCAATCGAGAGTAAGTCATTAACCAACCCAGCCGACAAGTCGTCGTCGTCGTTCTCGACAGGTGAGGAGGAGGAGGGGGGGGGGGGGTGAGGGGGAGGAGGTGAGGGGGGGGGGTACAGGTGAACTCGTTTTGAGGCTGAGTCGACCCAGGGGGTGGGCAGATCGTCGTCGTCGATATTGACCGTGAACGGGAATCGAACTCCCCCCGGTTCCTGCCAATGGGATTCGTAGCGCAGCGACGAAACCGCTGCACCACCGCTCCCCGTAAAGAGAGACAAAGGCGGCCGGGCGTGGTTTGCTGGCTACCCCCCCCCCCTCGTGTCACGTGGGGGCCCTCGCTAACAGCACTTGCCCCTGACAGTCTCGCAGGCTACACGCGGCTTTGTCTTAGTACAGTGGGTACAGTGCAATCATCTTGGCAATTCAAGGACACTTCGTCTGAAACGCGGAAACTCGAGAATCTCGAGTTCGATACGCTGCTTGTAAGAATGTGTCATGAATTGTTTGTTAAAGTGGTTGTTTTATTATAGAATACGGGACTAGGCAATGTGTTTGTTTTTGTAATCGTCTAGTTGTGCATGTCGGCCCAACTTCTTTCCAACAAGTACTAGTTGACCCCATTGGAACCTCCTTTGCCAGTAGCAAAATATGATAATTGTTTTTTTACACTATGAGACATCTCCTTTACCAGTGGCAAAATATAGTAATAGGTTTTTACCCTTTCAACTGGTACAAAACCTATTACTATATTTTGCCACTGGTAAAGGAAATGTCTCATAGTGTAAATGCTTAGCCCCGAGCTCTCAATACTCTGATGGTGCATTGTCTTTGAGTTGTGCGCCTTTTGGCGTCATCTGGTCCAACACCAATGGAGACTAGGCTCTAAGAAAAGCTGTCTCGGGTGTGGACCAATCAACTTCAAGGACAGTGCATATCATTATCATCATCAGAGTTGTTTCTTTTTGTTTGCATTTTGACTGCTTGTGTTGTGGTTATTGCAAACATGATACCTTGTATAAAGGTGTCAGTTTTTGTACCAGTTGAAAGGGTAAAAACCTATTATTATGATAATTGGTTTTTTACCCTTTTTTCTGGAAACAAAACTGACAACTTTTTTTTACAAGGAGTCATGTTTGCATTGACCACAATACCTGCAATTGGAATGCAAACAAAAAACATAACTCTGATAATGTATCCACTGTCCTTGAAGTTGATTGGGCCACACCCGAGACAGCTTTCCTTAGAGCCTAGTCTCACATGGTGTTGGACCAATCAGTTTAAAAGACAATGCATTTATTATCAGTGTGTTTTTTTTGCATTCTGACCACAAGTATTGTAGTTAATGCAGACATGATTCCTTGTAAAAGGTTTCAGTTTGGTGTTTTAACATCTGTTTTGTTGCCAGAAAAAAGTGGAAAACCTATTCATCCGGCAAAACAAGAGGGCAAATGCAATCTGTACTTTTTTCCCTGCCATGTGAATGTGTAATTTCTGCAGCCGAGTGCGACCGAGTAATGTTTTTTGCATGACCTTCAAACGGGTATTTTCCAATTTCTGACATGGAAATAATTGAGTGCAGAACCAAATTTAATTGTGATAGTTTTTGGTGACCTCGGACCAATATGCCCCACTTGAGAAACGGGTCTAATCACAGGTGGCTGAAACCTGGATTCGAACCCAGAATTTCAGGGATTAGAGCTTAGATGTATGCACGTATGTATGTTGAACTTCTTTCGCACCACACCTAGCCAACCGTGCTAATAGGAGGTGAAGGACAAGAAACTAAACACAAGAAGTAGTTTCTCTAACCTCTGTGAAAAAGAGCTTCATAGTTCATCGGATTCCTCCAGCCTAAATAAAGAGTCTGATTCTGACCTGGCCTGTACTTAACAGATACGTGCTTGTGAGGAATTTATTTAATTATTTTTTCCCTCTTATGCCGGCCCAAATCCACCCCCCCCCACACGCACAACCAGGAAGGAGAGCGAGAGGCATGTGTGCTGCGTTCAATCCCTCCGCCAGCCTGCTCGACGATTCGGCGCCCAGGCAGTATGACCCCGACTTCACGCAGGACATCAGCGAGAAGATGAGAATCCCCAACACCCTGAAGGCATGCACGTCGACCGCTGACACCGTCGTTCGCAAAGTTTACACGCAGCAAGCCCCGCTTTGCTTCATTCGCGCCATGCGTACCCAGTATGGGATTTGCTCCTGATATATAATTCATGTACAGCGTTGTGGGAAGCTGTTGGCACGAATGACGCCGTATAAAATGAAAGTTTTATTATTTTCATGGCGAATTGGCTGATCTTCTTGGTTCTTTCGGTAAAGTCACGTAGAATGGAAAGAATAAAATAATAAAAATATTTTATTATTTCCATTCTACGTGACTTTACCGAAAAAATAATAAAAATATTTTATTATTTCAATTCTACGGGACTTTACCGAAAAAATAATAAAAATATTTTATTCTTTCCATTCTACGTGACTTTACCGAAAGAACCAAGAAGATGAATCCCTGCAGTCACGAAAGCTTTAAATCGAAATTGAATTGGCTGATGTGTGAGCGTTTGTTACGTCTCCTGATGCACGAGGCACAAACGTTCGTTGTGCTGGCCCAGTTGCCTTGCTCGCCCCGCTCTCCTGTGGCTCTCACCCTCTTGCTGCGCCCGTTTCACTTCTTCTGTCACCGCAGGTGGCATCCACCGAGGCTGACGGCGGGCAGGAGTCCCCGTGGCCCAAAACGCAAAACTCACACTATCATCACCCGGCGATGGTGATGGAGGTGCCGGAGAGGATCATGGTTGCCGGTAAGCAGCACTCTCTCTCTGTCTCTCTGTCTTCCAACGAGACCTCTTGTTCACGTCCGTTTATGTGTCTGTCTGTGTGTCTGTCTGTGTGTCTGTCTGTGTGTATCCGTGTCTGTTTTGTCTCTCTCAAATTTAGTTCTACCTGATGACGACTGCTTGTGCTGCAATCGAAATGTCGTATTCTATTATTAAATTTATTTTCTATCGACGTGACTTTACTGAAAGAACCAAAGAGTAATTCCTGCAGTCACGAAAGCTTCAAATCAGGTAACTTGTTCTTTGATGTGTTTTTTTGTGGGTTGTACCACGTGTTGGCTTGGCATGGTGTCCCAACGTTTTTCTCCACTTGCTGGGAGCTTTTTTCAGAAGCGAAGCATCCGACACCATTCCGATCAACGGCATCGTACAACCCAAAAAAAACATCGGCAAACTGTACAGCACAACTTAGAAAACCCGACACAGTCGTAAGGTGACCTCTTCTTGGTTCTTTCGGTAAAGTCACGTAGAAGGGAAATAATAAAATAATAAAAATAAAACATAATAAAATACAATTCTCACGACGTTTCGGCCACCACGCAAGCAGCCGTCCTCAGGTGAAGAACAGGTCTGTCGGAAAGACAGCGTCTGAATGAAGATGAATCCCTGCAGTCACGAACGCTTTAAATCGAAAAGTAAGGTGACCTGTTCGCTTCTTGGAACAAACCTAGCACGGCGCGGGCCAGCTGTCCGAAGGTCAGTCACGGAAACGGGGCGTACCATTTTTGTCCTGTAGACTCCGGGCAGGACCCCAGCCGCTCGTCCATGCAAGGGCCACGGTTCTCCGTGGAGCTCCCACGGGAGATGTTCCACCTGCAGACTCCGCCGCGCGTGCTCACGCTGGAGGAGCAGCCGCTGGACTACATCAGCCTCGTGCCACCGGCATCGTCGCCCTCCGTGGCGGCCGAGACGCCATCGAGACCGCCGGTGCAGCGGGTATGCAACGAAACGCGCGTTGCGAGAGACTCAACTCTGGCACCGGCTGTGGCCGACTTGTACGATGCACCGATAAGTGCCAGATGTCCCGTGTTATTACTTTGCCGCTCTGACAAGTCTTATTAGGGGGGTGATGTTCCCCGGTTCAGTCCGCAGCTCGAGATGGTATGCTGATAACGATTCATAGTCCCGTGATAGCACAAGCCATTTCGCTACTGCGCATGAACTAACCTCGGAGTTCCATCGCCGCAGTGATGATCCTATCGGGCGTGCCTACTCTTTAGGTTTAATGATCGCAAAATGCCTTTTGCACTCCATAGCTCGATATATCATGCTCATGAACAATTAATAAGGGAGAAATTCACATTGCAAGTCGTAGCTCACATTAATGTGCACACTTAGCGGTGGCGGTGGTATGATCACATTTCACTTACAACGCGAACTCTCCTGTCGTTTTCACCACATTGAGGAGTTTTCTCTGATCCTTTAGAGAAAGAACCCAGGTGCTCGGCCGTACAGGGAGCGGTCACTGAGTGAGCGAGGACCTCGGCTGGGCACGCCCGCTCAACGGCAGCATGCGTGAGTCATCGCGACGCCGCGTTTCCCACGGCGTCAACCTCGGGCCTGTCCGTCGCGTGCAAGTGTCAGTGGCAGCGATGGCGCTTTCGCGTCTGTGGCGGTATTTCCGTTGCTCTACGCGGTCCCGTTATAAACACTTTGTGGAATTGGTTGCTTGAAGGGTGGGAGACCAGATCCGGATGAGATATTGCCACTGATGTTAGCCGTGACCGGGAATTGAACTCGGCTCTGGAGGGCGGCTTCCCCAATTTGACGAAAAATCTGATGTCGTGTCGTTGCCCGTTCTCCACGACAACTCGCGCGGTGCCAAAGCCTCACCGGCAGCGGGCTTTATTGTGCGATTGGCTCTGCCGAATCACTCGGCTGCTTATGCACACCAAATATATGGCTGCTATGAATTTCCACATGATAAGCCACTTCGTTGAACTATCATTTCGTGGTCAGGTCGCAGCTTCAAAATAACTCCATAGCTCAGTGGGACTTACCTGGTAAAGTAAAATATTTAAAATACAGAATATCGGAGTAAGAATGCTCGAAGCTAAATTTTAACACAGCTAATTTTTTAATGGCTATCATCCCTTCAATTGTGATAAAACAATGTTTTGCTAATTTTTTTAACTGGAGCTTATTATAGGCTGTCATTGATTCCGGTACAAATTGTGCGCCATCGCTTTGCATGTCTGTTCGAATGGCTCCTTTCCTTTCCTCGAGCTCTGTGGTTGACTCTCGAGGCGGTGGCGTAGTTACCGAGGGTGCAGGCGGTGCAGCTGCACCTCCGGCTTGATGATGTGACATCAGAGGTCACAACCGGGTACCCGTACCCTACCCGATACCCGGCTACCCGTACCCGGTCGGGTACGGGTAGCCGTTTGCGACACTGGTGCGGCCAGGTACGGGTACGGGTAGACCTTGAGTCACTGGTGAGTCACCGTTTGTCACTCATTTCCCAACATCTTGTCTCTTCTCACAATTCAAGTTCCTAGAATCAACCCACCCGCGCCTGCAACATGGCTTCATCCTAGAAGTCGCAATCGGGTACCCGATACCCGTACCCTACCCGTACTCGGCCGGGTATTGGGTAGGGTACGGGTAACCCGTACCTGTACCCGGCCGGGTACGGGTACCCGTTTGCGACCCTGGTGCGGCCGGGTACGGGTACGGGTATGGAATCAAAACCCGTTTGCGACCTCTGTGTGACATGGGACACGGGACCCATTACATCCCGTGAATCTGGGCCCATGCCAACCGCGCTACGCCACTGCCTCGCAGCCTAGAAATTGAGAAAGGACACTCCTCCGTTCTTACCTTCTTGGCTGTCATTTTCCCTTTATTTTGATCTTTTTCCACTGCCTGCCCTTTCTAGCCCAAGATCCCTTCTCAGTCCTTCCAAATCCAGCCCTTCCCTCAATCCGCTCAGGTAATCTCAGCCCCCTCTGCTCTTGTCACAGCAAACGTCAATGTCATTTTTTTTGGCCAGTGCTTGGCAGATCTGGGGGTCATTCGTGATCAGAACGGCACCAGCCGTTGTTAGCCGACGTTGCAATTACTTTGCGACGGCGTTTCGTAACGATTGACACCATTATAATTGTTATTATACCCCAGCTCTGGAGCTTTGCCAAAAGATGCTGTTAACGTGTCTCCTGCTTGTTGTGGATCCTGCACGTACGACGTGATAAGGGCTCTTGCGTCCCACGAGAATGCTAATGTAGAGCCTGTTCACACGTGTGCATCTCCACTACTATCACACTCTGTCCGCTCTACGCGAGGATCTTCTCAAAGGACTCACGTTTCCTCGTGCGTGCTAGAGTGCATCGGCCCAACATCCTAAGCAGGACCCTCGTGATAAGAGTCTTGAGACTCGGTGAGATTGTCCTGTGTAAGTGAATGCCACGAGCAGCTAAATGGGAATAAATTAATAATTAATTTAGTAATTTTCATCAAATGAGACCTCGCCTTTCAATGGAACACATGTGCAATACTGCCATTTACCAAACTTAATTTGTTTTATGTGAAAAATATATTTCTAGCTCATCGGATTCCTCCAGTATAAATCAATATTCTGATTCTGTATGGATCTACGTGTTTATTAAACAGGTGCCAGTACATGTGTGATGACTTGTCTCTGAACAGAGAAGCATGCTAAAAACATAAACCTGGACCGGAATATGGTCTTGTGAAACTGTGGAATTATTTGGTCCAGTGTTTATTTTCAGAAGCGTTTCGCATGATATGGGTCAAAAGCTGGAGTACTCTGAAAACATACCCACGCGTATTCTTTGAGTCTTTCGGTAAAGTCACGTAGATAGGTTCAAAGAAAATAACAAAAAACTACGACGTTTCGATTGCAACGCAAGCGTTTTTTTCTTTCTTTTTTTCTTGATGACGACCGCTTGTGTTGCGATCGAAACGTCGTAGTTTTTTGTTATTTTCTTTGAACCTATCTAAGTGACTTTACCGACAGACCCAAAGACGATGAATTCCTACAGTCACGAAAACTTTTAAGTCAAGGTATACCCACACGTGTTTAGGACATAGCATAGAGCTGGGATCACGACCTGTCTCTTGGCCACCTCACAGGAAGTGGTGGTGTGGTGGTTCACGCACCGTACTAAGAACCCAGAAAACCTGAGTCTTGATACCTGGCCACGGCTAATACCAATGGCGAGTGATATATTAAGTGATATCGCCAACTGGTTCACCGTCCGCATTGCGAAGTCTAGTCAAACGTCCACCGCCACCGACACGGTGTGGGGAGTCCATTCCATCCGGCAAGTGGATTAACAAAGGGCTGTGCGCACACACGCGCACACACGCGCACACACACACGCACACACATGCACACGCACGTACACGCGTGCACACACGCACGCGCACGCATGAGGTATTGGGAGAGAATCTTGATTTGAAGCTTTCGTGACTGCAGGAATCCATACTCTTTGGTTCTTTCGGTAAAGTCACGTAGGTATAAAATAAAAGAAATCACGACGTTTCGGACGCAAAACAAGCGCCCGAAACGTCGTGATTTATTTTATTTTATACCTACGTAACTTTACCGAGAGAAGCAAAGAGTTTTAGGAGAGAGCCACTCATGGGCCCCGCGTTTGATTTCCTCCTCGGCAGGCAAGAACTGGCGCTCGTGGATGACGTGGGGGAGGACCAGTACGCAGACGGTCTGGAGCTGGATCTTGCAGTAGTGAACAGTCAGGTAACGTGGCTTATTGTTACTTGTTATCAGAGGTCGCAAACGGGTTTTGATTCCTTACCCGTACCCGGCCGCACCAGGGTCGCAAACGGGTACCCGTACCCGGCCGTACCCGGTCCTTACCCGACCGGGTACGGGTAGGGTACGGGTATCGGGTACCTGATTGCGACCTCTGGGATGAAGCATTTTGACTGCTTGTGTTGTGGTTATTGCAAACATGATCCCTTGTATAAAGGTGTCAGTTTTTGTACCAGTTGAAAGGGTAAAAACCTATTACTATACTGGAAAAACGACTATACTCTTAGGTTTTTTTGGTAAAGTCACGTAGGTACAAAATAAAAATTCCTCCCCGTAGAGGTGACTTTACCGACAAAACCTAAGAGTATGACCTTGCAGTCACGAAAGCTTCAAATCTAGAATGGAAAAACGACTGTTGGTGATGGCCGAGCGGTCCTTGTGTGATGGCACAGTGTTGTGTCAACGTGGTGCCGTGTTGCCGTGCAGGTTTCGCGGCTGGCGGGCCGGTTGCAGGCGGTGGAACGCGCCGCTCACGCTCGCCAACGCCGAGAAGTTCTGCTCTTCTCACTCACCGGGCTCGTCTTCCTCTTGAACGGGTGGCTCTGGCTGCGACGATGATGCACGTGGCACAAGGCCGAGCTGCACTGATGCTTCCCCCAATGAGTGAGAAGCTGTGGCCACCCAGTTTGACCGGTGTGAAATTCACAAATAAAATCCCCTTTATTTTTAAAAAAATCTGACTTTTTCCAGGGGTGGTTGCTCATCTTTTTGCGAGAATCCCTAAGCCTGCGGTCGAAACTCCACGATCCTATGGCAGGGCCAGTATATCCGTAGGAGATTCACTTGACTTAAAGCTTTCGTGACTGCAGGAATTTATATTCTTTGGGTCTTTCGGTAAAGTCACGTAGATAGGTTAAAAGAAAATAACAAAAAAACTACGACGTTTCGATCGCAACACAAGCAATCGTCATCAGGAGGACGATTAGGAGATTCACTGTTGACTTCCCACAAAGTGGCACGCTTGTTGCCGACACCGGAGCGATGGTGTGCTCGGAGCGACACCAGATAGGAATTCGAGCTCTCGGTCGTTTATCACCCGCGGGACGTGTTGGACTGTTGGTGACGTGTGCACATCATTGTGCCCGTTTCCCGTATCGCCGTGTATAAACTAAACACTTTTCACCCAAGGGCAGGGGTGCCGAACCTATGGCCCATTGGCCCAATGTGGCCTGTGACCTAATTTAATGTGCGCCGTCACCCCCACCTTCCCTAGCCACACGAGGTTTACCACTTCGAAATGGCCTGCAAGACATATTTATCCACTGCAAGCATCGTAGCCGGACTATTTGGGTACTAGAGGAATATTTTTGACACCGTGTCAATGTCGAGCCGGCCGGGTACGGGTAGCCGGGTATCGGGTAGGGTACGGGTATCGGGTACCCGGTTGCGACCTCTGGGTTACGCACATCTGGTCAGCATCGAAAGAGTTTGCTCCCGCGTGTAGGCCCGTCTGCTGCCAGCGGCGTCAGCAAGCGGTCGCAAGGGTTGGCGCCTCTCCTGAAGCACGATGGAGCAGTCGAAGGAACCCGTGCAAGCGAACCACAGAGATGTATACCGACGATACACTTAGGCTCATGGAGCGAGCAAGCGTCGATGCAAACAAGATGGTACAGCTGCAAAAAAAAATCGAGCCAAAATTAATTGCCGCTTCAATCCAACCATGACCTCGAATCTTGACAATTCGTCTAATCGCATCTCGTTTGTTCGAGGGTCGGTTGTCGTTTTATTGCCCAGTGGCTAGATTACAACGAATGTGTGCTTGGCTTACACTTTATCTGTGGGTCAGTTTTTAATGCTGTAGTTTAATCGTGAAATTGAGATGGGGAAACATCTGCAGAGAATGATTGGAATCTGTGTTTTTGTCGCCTTTGGACTCAGAAAGAGACTCACAAACGGCAGCAGTAAGCAATGGCGGGGGCTGTAACTGTACTGATGACTCCTAATTAGGCTTAAACCGGTCTACAGTTGCCATTCCTCTTCTACTAAATACTTAAAATTTAAATGGGCTTCAATTTCATCTCTGTTGAGATGGTGTGGCGAGTGTCGGCCACGTACGCCAAATTTTGTGGGAATGGTGATGCCACCACCTTGAACATGCAAAGTATGCTTTGGCTTCTGGTTGGCTTTTGCCGTACAATGTCAACACACTTTTTCTGGCATAAGGTATTCCAACGGTTTCAAGGTAATTTTGGGGTGCTGATTCCAAATCTGGCATCAGTTTTTGTCTATCACATGAGGTTTTTGAGATATCAAATATTGCATTTTCAATAAAAACTGCAGAAGAAAAATATTAAATAAATGTGGATATCTACATAAAATTATATTATAAACACACTATTCTGAAAATACAGCACCATATTTTAACACTAAAGCATTCACTGACTCGCAACAACTTGCAATCATAAGTGACAGAGTTAATTTCGGGTAAAATCAATGAAAATGGGGTATGCCGATAGCATAAAAATGAGATGTGATAGAGCAAATCTGAGATCAGATTTGGAATCGGCACCCTGAAATTAGTCGAAAACAGCTGCAAAAGTCCAGGCCAGATTTTTTTTTTTGTTGACCAGTGTTATCAGAGAGGGCATTGTCGCCAAAGGGGAACGTTGGATCCCACTGACTGCCCTGGTAGGAGATGCCGAACGTAAACCACCACGCGTAAACGTTACGTCGATTCATCTTCTTGGTTCTTTCGGTAAAGTCACGTAGAAGGGAAATAATAAATAATAAAAATAAAACATAAGACATTTTTTTATAATTTTTTTTATTCTATTATTTCCCTTCTACGTGACTTTACCGAAAGAACCAAGAAGATGAATCCCTGCAGTCACGAAAGCTTTAAATCGAAAGTTACGTCGATTATTTGTGCTGCTGTCATCGTCATCATCATCAGCCGTGATCTATCCACTGCTGAGCGAAGGCCTCCCCAAACCGTCGATATATCTCGGTCTTGCGTTGCAACAATCCGTCGAACGCCTGCGCACGGTGCGCACGGTGCGCACGGTGCGCACGGTGCGCACGGTGCGCACGGTGCGCACGGTGCGCACGGGCGCAATCTACCGCTCCGCCTTCGTGGTTGACGCTGAAATAATCTCTTCGGAAGGCATTCTTCCATTATTACCAAGTAGTGTTCGAACCTGAATATATCTGACCACCTTGCAGTGTATGTGTTGTTGAAATAGGCACTTGGAAAGTGTTATAGCCTTTTTGATGAAATAACAGCATTTAATTCCAGCAACAATGCCCCCAAATTTAATGAGATTTGGCAATAATAACTTTAATAGTACAATCATTCCCAAAGGTTTATTGATACGATGGAAAATACCACGTGAGATTACATTTTTCAATCAAACTATACGATTGGTGTTTTGTTTTGTTCCAACTCTCAATACAGGGCATTTATTATTTGGTGCCGCTGTATTAAAGGGTAAAAAATTGGGGAACCGTCTTGCGGATGTTGTACAATATTTAAACACAATTTACATTCATCTGTACAAACATGAATACAATTCCTTTGTTTTAATCATACTCGTAAAATAGAATTGTGTTGTCCACAGGACACATGATTCCACTTTAAAAGGCATTAATCCAGCCTTTTTTATACTTACCTTTCTCTCGTTATAATATTTTGGTCTGAGCACTGGACGCTGCCGGAAGGCTACCGTGTTTGTAGTTTTTGGGCAGTGCACTTGGTGATCCGTAAACATGAAGTGGAAATTCCACCCAGCGACCCGGTGAATCCCAATTTTCAACGCACTGCCTACCCGTGCCCATTGGCGCAGCAAATCGGCCCCGTTTCTGCACCTAGAAAGTGGGCCCGGTCCCAATTCCCATGGGAGCATTCGGCCAAGCCAGCAGCAACTACGCCACGTGGTCTGCATTCCCAAGGGAGGTTAGGTGGCCCAGGTTAGAGAGTAACATCTCATCTGCAACGAGTCGCCCTTGAAAAAGAGCTACTCAGCTCAGTGGGCTTTAATCGGCAAATGCACTTCTGATTATGAAATGCAGCACCGTGTTTGCGAAAAAAATAATACGCGGAACAATATAAAACATTTTTGTTTTGTATAGCATAACCTAGCTCAAGCCTACGTAAGTGAAACCTTGTTAAAAAGCAAAGTGAATGAGTGTGTCCCTCCAGCTGCAGAGGGAATGGAGTTGGAGTTGGGTCTTACCCTGGGTTGGGTCAGTGGGCCTTGCCTAGTAAATAAAAAACATTGTTTTAGGGTGGAACATTATGGTAGGGTCTGCATCCACATAGAAGGAGTCTTGAAGTGTTGAGCCTTACATGGAACAGCCCAGCGTGACTTGCGTCTGCTTTCCAATGGTCGCGGAAACGTAGCAACATTGACATCACCTCGAATAGAGATGAATTATTATTTTTTCCTTTGCAGGGCAAGTGTCTGTTGGTGTAGAATTGAGATTTACAAAAAAACAAAAGTTACCTGTTCCCACGTCCGGCACCATGATAAATGGACCCTTTTGGTCGGCTTTTTTTAGATTGCTGCAGCGTGGTGGACATTATCAAGTTCCTGCTTTGATTATTATTGTGATTTATTATTCTGGCTGAACGTGCGGTGCTCTGAATGCGCAGATTTTCAATGTCCGTGTTGTGCGCGTGTGCTTTCTTCGAGACTTGAAACTGAGCATCGTTTTTGTCTTGTCCGCAAGTGCATCCGTTCATATTCATACCACGCGGTACATAACCCTTGTTTAGTCAACAGGCACTGTGCTGTGCAAATGTGCATACTGTTAAATAAAAACTATTCTTCCAATGAACTTGAAGTATTGGTGAAAGATCATACCCGGCTGCTGTTGTTTGTATAATTGCTTACTTTCCCTGTTTTGGTGAAGTGAAAAATGCATCGGCGGCTGTTCTTCACGTCACAGGTATTGCGTATCTGTCAAACCCCTTATCAGTGCCCTACCTTATTACAGACCAATTCAGACCTTATTGATCACCCCGTGCCCTTAGAAATCTCAACGTTCATCCTACAAAGTCCCATCACAAGGGAGAAACACAAACAAATATACGAAAAATTATTTTGCACGTATTGAAAAGTCTGCCAAGGTTCAGCAAATTGTTGTTTTTATTTACATAACATAGCAATTATTTTTATAGCAATATATTGGGGGGGGCATTTTGAGCATATTTGGGGGGGGGATGTGTGTCCCCCCCAATATATTATAATTACGGCCTTGACAAGCACTATACATTACCCCCTCCCACCCCCCAGCCTTAAGGGAGTTATGTAGTGAGACAAAACTTGCAGGGCTGATGGTCACGTGGTGCTGCTAAAGCAATGCTGCTCTGCCCCCTCTTGAATATCAATTCTAAAGCCGTTTTACTTACCTATGGGATGGAATCGCTGCGTGAGCTTGTGCAATTGGGTGTCTTCCTAACCCTTTCGCACACACAACCGCTCCAAAATAAGTTTCAGAGGTGACCGGCCGAATTAATGAATTGGTGGCTATGCACTCCTGTGGTCCAGCAACCTTGGATGCGATGGGTTTCTGAGTGTAACGGGCACAGTAGGCTTTCGCGACCAATAATATCCATAATAGAGGTGTTTTTTTGGGGTTAGATCGCGTAAATATGAGTGTTGTGTCGTTAAATCCGCCGCCGCCACCACCCGACACGGCCAATTAGTAAAGGTCTGTCACGTAAGGGGCCGTCCATAAATGACGTCACGCGATTTTGGACGAATTTTGACCCCCTCCCCCCCATCGTCACATGGCGTCACAAAAAGTCAGACCCCCCCCTCTCAAATATGACGTCACAAAGCTCTGCCCCCCCCCCCCAAAAAAATAAAACATGCTTCAAATCGCTTTAAACTATTGTCATTGTAGTGCGTATTCAATGTGGCGCTGCACTCTGATGTTGTAGGAGAAAACATTTATTTAAAAGTCTATTTAATTAAGTAGAACGTGTTGTCTATATTTATTTAAAGTTGCGCATTTTGATGTGACGTCACATTTCTCAACCCCCCCCCCCCATCGTCACATCGTCACAAATGTCTGCCCCCCCCCCAAGGTGCGTGACGTCATTTATGGATGGCCCCAAAACAAAATATGCTAATTCGTTACTAGTTCAGCACGAAGCGTTTTATTGCCAGGAATGGTAAACACCTATTTTACTGGTAGGAACCGCCTGGTTACACCAGCCCACAGGGGATTATTGTGTCCGTCCGTCGTGCATCAAAAAATGGGAGGGGTGGGGCTGGGTGGGGAGGGTGGGGCTGGGTGGGGGGTGGGAGGGGTGGGGCTGGGTGGGGAGGGGCTGGTCACCCCGTGGTGCCCTTATAAAACTCAACGTTTAACCTACTCACGCCGGCTTGTGCCCGCCCTCACAGTCGGGCATATTTGCGGAATACACCACGCCGCCGTTGACACTGGCCATTGACCGAGCAACCCAACGTTCCTACACCAGCTCCCTCCGCAGGAATGTGTTTTAAGTAGAAATCTCCGCGTTTTCCCCGCCCGACATCACAAGATGAATGACACCACAAGATGAATGACACCACAAGATGAATGACATCACAAGACGAACGACATCACAAGAAGAACGACACCACCACAACACGAATGCCACCAGCCACCGCCACCACTAGCCACCACAACCACCACCACAACCACCACTAACCACCACCAACAACCACCACCATCCACCAGCCACCACCAGCCACCACCACCCACTAGCCACCACAACCACCACCACCCACCCCTCTCCGACCCGTTATAGCCGGAGAGGGCCACGTCCAGAGAGCAGGAGGTGGTGGTGGTGGGGGGTAGTGGTGGTGGTATTAGTGGTGGTGGTAGTAGTGGTGGGGGTAGTGATAGTGGTGGTAGTAGTGGGGGTGGTAGTGGTGGGTGGTGGTCGGGGTGGTAGTGGTGGTGGTATTAGTGGTGGTAGTGGGGGGGGGGGTGGTGGTGGGGGGCAGTGGTGGTGGGGGGTAGTGGTGGTGGGGGGTAGTGGTGGTGGGGGGTAGTGGTAGTGGGGATAGTGGTGGTGGGGGTAGTGGTGCGGGTAGTGGTGGTGGTGGGGGGCAGTGGTGGTAGTAGTGGTGGGTGGTGGGGGTAGTGGTGGTGGGGGGCAGTAGTGGGGGTGGTAGTGGTGAGTGGTAGTGGTGGTGGGGGTAGTGGTGGTGGTGGGGGGCAGTGGTGGTGGTGGTGGTGGTAGTGGTGGGGGGTAGTAGTGGTGGCAGTATTAGTGGTGGGTGGGTGAAGGAGGGGAGAGAGAGGAGAGAGAGCGAAGGAGAGCAGTGGCAAAGCGCAAGGGAGACATGGCGACGGGCAGCAGCAGCAGCAACAACAACAAGAAGAAGGAGGAGAAGGAGGATGAACATCTGAGGCTGCTGCGGGAGCTGTCGTCCCTGGCGCACAACCGGCGGTGTTTCGAGTGCGCCCAGCGGGGCCCCACGTACGTGGACATGAGCCTGGGCACGTTCGTGTGCACGGCGTGCAGCGGGCTGCTGTGAGTAGCACACACACACAGACACACACACAGACACACACACAGACACACACACAGACACACACACAGACACACACACAGACACACACACAGACACACACACAGACACACACACACAGACACACACACAGACACACACACAGACACACACACAGTACACTGACACACACTGACACTCACAGACACACACACAGACACACACACAGTACACTGACACACACTGACACTCACAGACACACACACAGACACACACACACACACACAGACACACACACAGACACACAGACACACACACAGACACACACACAGACACACACACTGACACACACACAGACACACACACAGACACAGACAGACACACACAGACACACACACAGTACACTGACACACACTGACACTCACAGACACACAGACAGACACACACACAGACACACTGACACACACAGACACACACAGACAGACACAGACACACACACACACAGACACACACACACACAGACACACACAGACACACACACAGACACACACACACACACAGACACTGACACACAGACACTGACACACAGACACACACACACAGACACACACACAGATACTGACACACAGACACTGACAGACACACACACAGACACACACACAGACACAGACACACACAGACACACACAGACACACACACACAGACAGACACACTGCACCGTGTGTGTGTGTCTGTGTGTGTGTCTGTGTGTGTGATATTCATCAACACTTTCCGTGTCTGTGTGTGTCTGTGTGTGTATCTGTGTGTGTCTGTGTGTCTGTGTGATATTATTCAACACTGCTACGACTACTACACATACTAACTACGACTGCAATAGCAATGCAATACACTGGGCACGACTGCATGTGTACTGTAGGGTGTACACACAGACACACACTGCACCGTACACACTGCATGTGCCTTCTGCGACATACACACAGTGCACTAAGTGTTTCTGTGTGTGTGTCTGTGTGTACTGTGGGGTGTACACACAGACACACACACACACAAACTGCACCGTGTGTGTGTCTGTGTGTGTGTCTGTGTGATATTCATCAACACATTGCACTGTGTGTATGGTGTCATTATAATGCAGTACTGCAATAATACAGAACGATGTGTACTGCGTGGGTACAGTCTATACACTAGCAGTGCATCGCCTGTGTAACATAGTATGCGCACGTGTACTGCACGTGTACTGCACACACTGTAACGACCACGTGTGCACTGCATGTACACAACACGCACAACACCGTGATCTGCCTTGCACAATCAACACACAAAGCGTATACACAACACACACACACACGTGTGTGTACATTACACACACTGCCCATGTATTGTGTACACACTGTGCCCATATATTGTGTACACGCTGTACCCATGTATTGTGTACACGCAGTGCCCATGTATTGTGTACACACACTGCCCATGTATTGTGTACACGCTGTACCCATGTATTGTGTACACACACTGCCCATGTATTGTGTACACGCAGTGCCCATGTATTGTGTACACACACTGCCCATGTATTGTGTACACACACTGCCCATGTATTGTGTACACGCTGTACCCATGTATTGTGTACACGCAGTGCCCATGTATTGTGTACACACACTGCCCATGTATTGTGTACACGCTGTACCCATGTATTGTGTACACACACTGCCCATGTATTGTGTACACGCAGTGCCCATGTATTGTGTACACACACTGCCCATGTATTGTGTACACACTGTACCCATGTATTGTGTACACACTGTACCCATGTATTGTGTACACACTGTGCCCCATGTATTGTGTACACACACTACCCATGTATTGTGTACACTGTACCCATGTATTGTGTACACACTGTGCCCATTTATTGTGTACACACACTGCCCATGTATTGTGTACACACTGTACCCATGTATTGTGTACACACACTGTCCATGTATTGTGTACACACACTGTACCCATGTATTGTGTACACATTGTACCCATGTATTGTGTACACACATTGCCCATGTTATGTGTACACAAAGGTCCATATACAGCGTTACATCCGTTTCAATATTGACACAAATAAAAAGTGTTGTCTATTTGTTTGTGTTTCTGGGAACTTTGTAGGATGAACGTCGAGATTTGTAAGCGCACGTGGTGACCACTAAGGTCTGAATTGGTCTTTAATAAGGGGATTAACACACTGAAAATAGCATATAAAGTGTGCAATGTACACCACTATACAGCACACACAGTATACACACCATGCACCACACTATATACACACACACAAATAATCCCCGTGTAGCCTTCACAGACTGTAGGGGCAAGTGCTGTTAGCGAGCACCTATTAAGGTTCCGGCCCGGCACACGAGGGGGTGGGTGGTCAACACCACGCCCGGCCGCCTTTGTCTCCCCCAGTGGCGATGTTTCCTACACACCGCACCAGGTACTCATTTGAGGCTGAGTCGACCTAGGGGAGGCCCTGGACCGGTTCAGATAATCGTCACCGGTGGTGTTGTTGTTGGCCGTGAGCGGGAATCGAACTCGGGTCCCCAGGTTCGTAGCGCAGCGTAGCGCTAACCACTGCACCACCGCTCCCCACTACTTATGTGTGTGCGTGTACTGATGTGTGTGTGTGTGCATACACACACATCATTACACGTACACACAGCAGCACACACGCATTAGTGCTGTACACACACACACATAAGTACACGCACACACAGCAGCACACGCATTAGTGCTGTACACACACACACACATAAGTACACGCACACACAGCAGCACACGCATTAGTGCTGTACACACACACACAACAGTACACGTACACACACATTAGTGCTGTACACACACACACAACAGTACACGTACACACGCATTAGTGCTGTATACACACACACATCAGTACACACAGCACACACGCATTAGTGCTGCATACACACACACACGCATCAGTACACGTACACAGCGCAGCACACACGCATTAGTGCTGTACACACACACACAACAGTACACGTACACACGCATTAGTGCTGTACACACACACATCAGTACACGTACACAGCGCAGCACACACGCATTAGTGCTGTACACGCACACACACAACAGTACACGTACACACACATTAGTGCTGCACACACACACATCAGTACACGTACACACGCATTAGTGCTGTACACACACAACAGTACACGTACACACACGCATTAGTGCTGTACACACACACACATCAGTACACGTACACACGCATTAGTGCTGTACACACACACACAACAGTACACGTACACACACGCATTAGTGCTGTACACACACACACATCAGTACACGTACACACGCATTAGTGCTGTACACACACACACACAACAGTACACATACACACGCATTAGTGCTGTACACACACACAACAGTACACGTACACACGCATTAGTGCTGTACACACACACATCAGTACACGTACACAGCGCAGCACACACGCATTAGTGCTGTACACGCACACACACAACAGTACACGTACACACACATTAGTGCTGCACACACACACATCAGTACACGTACACACGCATTAGTGCTGTACACGCACACACACAACAGTACACGTACACACACATTAGTGCTGCACACACACACATCAGTACACGTACACACGCATTAGTGCTGTACACACACAACAGTACACGTACACACACGCATTAGTGCTGTACACACACACACATCAGTACACGTACACACGCATTAGTGCTGTACACACACACACAACAGTACACGTACACACACGCATTAGTGCTGTACACACACACACATCAGTACACGTACACACGCATTAGTGCTGTACACACACACACACAACAGTACACATACACACGCATTAGTGCTGTACACACACACAACAGTACACGTACACACGCATTAGTGCTGTACACACACACATCAGTACACGTACACAGCGCAGCACACACGCATTAGTGCTGTACACGCACACACACAACAGTACACGTACACACGCATTAGTGCTGTACACACACACATCAGTACACGTACACACCGCAGCACACACGCATTAGTGCTGCACACACACAACAGTACACGTACACACACGCATTAGTGCTGTACACACACACATCAGTACACGTACACACCGCAGCACACACGCATTAGTGCTGCACACACACACACATCAGTACACGTAGACACAGCAGCACAAGTGAAGAGGCACAGGGGAGAGGACATGGTGCCTCCGGTTAAGATTTTCCGACACCCGAGTGCCGAGGCAGCTTTGTCATTTCCCGAATTGCTTGCCTGACCTTGATGTCTGAATAAAACGTACGCCCTTGCGGTGTTCATATTAATTACGGTGTTAATTCACCACGACACTTGCTGCTATTGCTGCTGCTATATGTACAGGAACTATTACCATTGATAATTGTTTTTTTTTACCCTTTTATCTGGCAACAAAACTGACACCTTTTTATTTTACAAGGAAGTCATGTTTGCATTGACCACAATACCTGCAGTCGTAATGCAAACAAAAAACATAACTGATAATGTATGCACTGTCCTTGAAGTTGATTAGTCCACACCCGAGACAGCTTTCCTTAGAGCCTAGTCTCACATGGTGTTGGACCAGATGACGCCAAAAGGCGCACACACGTTCTGCAGATGTAGATGCCACTGGTTTTTCAAGTTCTGCAGGTGATGTTTACATCGCACACTAGGTAGTCATTTGAAGCCGAGTCGACCTAGGGGAGGCCCAGACCGGTTTAGATAATCGTCGCGGGTATTGGCCGTGAGTGCAAATCGAACTCGGCTCGCCGGATTCGTAGCGCACCGCGCTAACCGCTGCACCACCGTTCCCCACAGCCACACACACACACGCGTGTCAAACAGAATAACGTCAAATGCATCCGCGACGCGATGTCCCAATTCGTTTTGTTTCTTCACGTAGCCGCGGATTAAACCCGCCGCATCGCGTCAAGTCCATCACGATGACGACGTTCACCGACCAGGAGCTGGATTTCCTTCACAAGCACGGCAATGAGGTGGGTTGTTGTGTATGTCGAGGTGGGTGCCTGTCCAGGTCACATGCTCATCGGTGCACAGCTGTCCCATGGCCGCAGTGACAGTGTGTAGGTACTGTTACTCGTAATGAAGGGTTTCTTTATGGGTTAATAAGGTTTGTCACGTAAACAAAAAGCGCCAATTAAATTTCGAATTAAAGCTTTCGTGACTGCAGGGATTCATCTTCTTGGATCTTTCGGTAAAGTCACGTAAAAGGGAAATAAGAAAATAATAAAAATAAAACATAATACCGAAAGAACCAAGAAGAAGCGCCAATTAGTTGCTACTCCGGCACACCGCGGAGCGTTGGAGGGTGAACCCGCGACATTCACAATTTGGGCACGACATTTCGCCGGTGATTTTGCAACCAGCTTCATCAGGTGGTTTGCCAGAATTGTGAAGAAGACTTCCTGTTTGGGGGTCTTAAATAGGGCGAAGGTGATGTAATCACTGTGAGCGTATCAGATGCGAAGATCACAGGTGGGTTAATGAAGTCAGATCAATTGCAATGTATGATGTTCATCTGAGAATGTGCAGTACCTATTATTGGTTAGTTTACTCGCATTTAATCAACATACAATGTATTATGTTGATCTGAGAATGTGCAGTACCTATGAAGAGACTGCTATAATGTTGAATAAGTGACCGTCGCATATCCGGCTTGATATCCGAATATCTGACTATCGCAATATCTCCTCTCATCCGTTAGCAGCCCACACCCAGGGTAGTTTTTATCGATAGGTGCGGGAGAGTAACAAAAATCTAATCGCAAACAGCAATTCTAAAGAAATGCGTTTCTCCAATCTATGCACTTTGAAATCTAGATTGAAAACTCCCTTCCGTAGAACTGCTTTTTGTGTCTAGTTATATCGTATTCTTAGGTTTTTTCGGTAAAGTCACGTAGGTAAAAAATTTAAATTAATAAAAGTAAAATAAAATAAAAAATAAAATAATAAAAATCACGACGTTTCGGAGGCAACACAAGCTTCCGTCTTCAGGTGGAACCGTCACAGCACGATTGCTGTATGCTACTTGATACATTGCTGTATTACTTGATACAACAATCGTGCTGTGACGGTTCCACCTGAAGACGGAAGCTTGTGTTGCCTCCGAAACGTCGTGATTTTTATTATTTTATTTTATTTTACTTTTATAAATTTTCATTTTTTACCTACGTGACTTTACCGAAAAAACCTAAGAATATGAATCCTTGCAGTCACGAAAGCTTCAAATCTAGAATTAGTTGTATCGTCCTTCCCCCGCACCTCCGATGAGCAGGGTCGGCTATGTACGGTTCGAAGGAAGTTCAGTCGTTTGCTGTAAGACGTTCACAAATTTGACTGTTTCACACTCGGCAATGCATTATTAATCGCACGCGCGTGTCCCCGCTCGCCTCCAAAGTACAGTCGAGCATTTTGCCCGTGTTTAATGCGGTTTGCGATTTATTTTTGTCTCGTTTGGGCTCGGTGTGCAACTGTCATGCCCTATATGTGATCGCATATCCGAGATTCTCGCATATCCACCTATTATACCTCACTCAGTCCACTGTAAGATATTCGACGTTGTACTGTATTCGATAGCAGCACCATGGACGCAGATTTGGAACACCAATGCCGGTAGTTTTATAACGAGGCATCGATTCATCAAAACTAAAGTAAACTATTTTTTTTTATTTTACCATGTAAGGCCCACTGAGCGGTATAGCTCTTTTTAAGAAGTGACCTGACCACAAATGATAGCTCAACAAAGTGGCTTATCACGTGGAAATTTATAACAGCCAAATGCTCTCAAGCGCTCGTTTCTAAATGTGGAGGGAAAAACCGGAGGACCCAGAGAAAAATCCACACGACTACAAGGACAACACGCAAACTCCAAATATACAGCCGTCAGGGTCGGGATCGAACCCACGACCTCCTGCACACACCAGGCGAGATAGTTAACATCTCCTAGCCACCGTGGCGCCCACAAAATAACCGTGGGATTTGAACCCAGGTTTCCAGCTTCGAGGACAGCCAGGCTATCCGATACACCACGTAGCCTAGGTAACACAAAAGTGACCAATCTCATCAAATGTCAGAAGCTAAGCACGGGTAGAGCCTGGATAGTGCCTTGGATGGTTGACCACCGTACAAAAACAGGTTGCCATTGAATTTCGATTTAAAGCTTTCGTGACTGCAGGGATTCATCTTCTTGGTTCTCTGTCTTATCGACAGACCTGTTCTTCACCTGAGGACGGCTGCTTGCATTGTGGCCGAAACGTCGTGAGAATTATTTTATTATGTTTTATTATTATTATTTTATTATTTCCATTCTGCGTGACTTTACCGAAAGAACCAAGAAGAAGGTTGCCATTGGTCGCTGCTGGGGGGTACAGACATGATGGGCAGGCAATACGGATTAATCTGTTGTAATATCCTGCACATTCTCCCACATCTGTGCTGCTCACATTGACCAACCCGCACTCGTGAAGTGCGGTGGAATAACCCCGCGGCCCGCACCGCATGGCGAGGCCCTCATCCGGCAGTGGGTTGCCGGACACGTGCACGGGCCTCTAAGCTGCCGGATTCGCCGGCTCGCCAACACGGCCATCTCCGAGCAGCTCAAACCTCATCGCCCCACAGCAATTTCATTACATGCTAACACAGGGTGCTTCAAAGTGTGTTTTTTTTACACTTCCGAGAATTTGCAACAATGCCGCAAGAAAGTGTGCCTCCGGGCTCTGGAGACCACCCGGAGAAGATTCCAGGGCTGTGCGTTGACAACGATGGCGAACAAGTGGGGGAGACTGTTTGACTTTTTGAAGCTATTAACGTTACATTTGTTATCATGTTGCAGCGTATCATCCGTTCTTTTTTGATTAAAAGCGATAGTCCCATATGAGTGTTAACATTTTTCTTGAAGCACCCTGTATAATGGAAAGCCCCCCTAAAGGGAACGTGATTCGTCGGGAGCAGGTGGTTAAACACATTCCTGCGGAGGCAGCTGGTAGGAACGTTGGGTTGCTCGGTCAATGGCCAGGGTCAACGGCGGCATGGTGTATTCCGCAAATATGCCCGACTGTGGTGATTATGATGGTGGTGCTGGTGACGATGCTGATAATACTGTCAGTGGTGATAATGCGGATGATGATTGATGTCTGTGCTGATGATGATTGATACTGATGATGATGATGGTCATGATCGTGGTAATGATGGTGCTGGTGATTATGATAATTATGCTGATGTTTGTAATGATGATGATGGTGGTGGTGTTGAAGATGTTGGTGGTTCTCATGCTGGTATGTATTTCGATTTAAAGCTTTCGTGACTGCAGGGATTCATCTTCTTGGTTCTTTCGGTAAAGTCACGTAGAATGGAAATAATAAAATAATAAAATAAAACATAATAAAATAATTCCACGACGTTTCGGCCACAACGCAAGCAGCCGTCCTCAGGTGGAGACAGACTCTGTCGCCTCGACAGACCTGCTCTTTACCTGAGGACGGCTGCTTGCGTTGTGGCCGAAACGTCGTGAGAATTCTTTTATTATGTTTTATTTTTATTACATTATTATTTCCATTATACGTGACTTTACCGAAAGAACCAAGAAGATGCTGGTATGTATTATGTTGGTGCCGCCGCTGGTGCTGATGGTGGTTGATCGCTAGTCTGCCGCCCATTGTCACGTACAGGTGTGCAGGATCATCTGGCTGGGTCTGTACGACGAGCGGTCGTCTCTTGCGCCCGACTTCAAGGACCCGCAGAAAGCCAAGGAGTTCCTGCAGGAAAAATACGAGAAGAAGAAGTGGTGAGTGCGGAGGGCGCGTCGCTGTTGCGATGCTCTGCCGCCAATCATTGCTGCTTCACGTGGAATTCGGCACCCTAAGTCGACAGCCGCGTTCTGTATGTGTGTGTTAATTCCTCGGTGCCATTCTTGCTTGAGAACCGCCGAAATAGGCAAAGATGTGGATTCGGCGCATTCTTCGAGGTTGTATGTACGTTGAACTTCTTTCGCACCACCGTACGTGGTTAAAGATGTTACCGTACAACAGAAACCAATCGTAAAACACTGATCGTGACATGCACGTGAATCCGATGCCGTGTAAAACGATGTTAAGAATCAAAACTATTTGATGGATTACTGCATCGTCCCTCTCTATTTAAAAAAAGTGGTTTGTGTCTCAAACGGCCATTGACGTGCTACCCACCTAATGTTTACAGCCCTGAATTAGTGGTGGAAATTACACATCCCTGTGGTTGGAGTGAATCTATCCGTATGACGAACACTGTTGACTTCTCCACAAATTGTTACCTATTTTATCTACCCTGGCGGGATGATGGGCTGAGACAACCCCCAACCAGGATTTGAACTTGCGACCTTCAGATTTTGTGAGCCGCTCGCTCTACCGCAGATCCGGACACGTACAAATCTGAATCTTTATTTGGACTGCAGGAGGAATCCGATGAGCTATGAAGCTCTTTTTCACAGATGTCCAGTGAAGTCAAATCAGTCTGGTCGACCGAGTCCTCAACCTCTGATTAACACGGTTGGCTACGTACGGTGCGAAGGAAATTCAACATACATACATATTCCCATCGAGATATACATATACTTCCAGAGACGCATAGAGATACATAGACTCCCAGAGACAACAACAACCACTAAGTGGTGGTGACGTCACCACGACGCTTGTGCCAGGCCATGTGCACCTTGAGGCCACGTGAAGTGTCGAACGACCGCTGGCAGGAGGTCATGGGGCAGACCCAGCAGGTGCCACGGGTCGACTGACTGAAACGACCGTGATGACTGGCTGATGCACCACCTGTGCCCCCTACTCTGCCAACTGTGTGTCCCAGAGACACACAGACTCCCAGACACATAGAGACACGAAAGAGCCCCTTAGAGACACGTAGAGATTAGCACGATTGGCTACGTACGGTGCGAAGGAAGTTCAACATGCGGACGTGCGTGGCTGCTGCATTGGCATTGGTGCACAAGCGCTGTTAACAAATAAAACAAAAACTCTACACATTCGTTAATGACGCAAATCAAGGCGGCGTTATTGACTCGTGCGCATTTTTTCACTTCAGATTTACTGTGCACGGCGATCCGTTTACGGACACCCCGCTTAAATAATATGGATAAATTACGGAGATCAACGACATTTTACTTGGAAGCCTTTGGCACGGCTCCCACCAATCCCGATTTACATCCTGAAAAACACTCGACAAATAATGGTTCAATAATATTTGTTATTACTTACGCTCATAAGCCACTGGAGCTATGCACTTTTAAATCATCTAGATTTAAAACCCATTTCTTTAGAACTGCCTTTTGTGTTTAGTTTGTTGTCCTTCCCCGATGAGAAACGGTTGGCTACGTACGGTGCGAAAGAAGTTCAACATACATACATAGAGACCCATAGACTCGCACAGAAACCCATAGACTCGTCATACAGAGACCCACGGAGTCGCACACTGCGCCGCGCGCTTCTGCGGCCGTCTGGAACGTTCTTCCTCGCATACGGTACGCGCGTACAGACTCGCTCTCGTAGCTGACACGCCCCGCCAGGTGACCATCCCCGCCTCTGCCCGTTGTTACCCCCCCCCAACCCACCCCCGCAGGTTCGTGGCGCCCGAGCAGGCGCGCACCGTGGCGGCGTTGCACGCGTCGCTCTCGGGCTCCTCCGCCAGCAGCGGCAGCAGCACCCCCGAGGTGCGGCCGCTCCGATGCGCGGGGCCCGCCGGGTCGAGCACGCCGACGCTCGACGGGCTGCGGCACACGCCCACGCAGGTGCGGGGAACGACGCTGACGCAGCCGCCACGCCGGCCAGCCCGCCACTCTGCCACCCTGCCACTCTACCAATCCACCATCCCACCACTCCACCACCCCACCACCCCACCACCCCACCACCCCACCACTCCACCACCCCACCACCCCACCACCCCACCACCACCCCACCACTCCACCACCCCGCCACTCCACCACTCCACCACCCCACCACTCCACCACCCCGCCACTCCACCACTCCACCACCCCACCACCCCACCACTCCACCACCCCACCACTCCACCACCCCGCCACTCCACCACTCCACCACCCCACCACCCCACCACCCCACCACTCCACCACCCCACCACTCCACCACTCCACCACCCCACCACCCCACCACCCCACCACTCCACCACCCCACCACTCCACCACTCCACCACCCCACCACTCCACCACCCCACCACCCCACCACCCCACCACTCCACCACCCCACCACCCCACCACCCCACCACTCCACCACCCCACCACCCCACCACTCCACCACCCCACCACTCCACCACCCCACCACTCCACCACCCCACCACCCCACCACTCCACAACCCCACCACCCCACCACCCCACCACCCCACCACCCCACCACTCCACCACCCCACCACTCCACCACCCCACCACTCCACCACCCCACCACCCCACCACTCCACCACCCCACCACTCCACCACCCCACCACCCCACCACTCCACCACCCCACCACTCCACCACCCCACCACTCCACCACCCCACCACCCCACCACCCCACCACCCCACCACTCCACAACCCCACCACCCCACCACCCCACCACCCCACCACCCCACGACTCCACCACTCCACCACCCCACCACCCCACCGCTCCACCACCCCACCACTCCACCACCCCACCACTCCACCACCCCACCACTCCACCACTCCACCACTCCACCACCCCACCACTCCACCACCCCACCACTCCACCCCACCACCCCACCACCCTGCCACTTCGTGTGTGTGTCTGTGTCAATGTGCGGTGGCGCAGTGGTTAGCGCGCTGCGCTACAAACCCGGCAACCCGTGCTTGATTCCTGCTCGGGGCCACCAACATCAGTGACGATTATCTGAACCGGTCCTGAGCCTCCCCAAGGTTCGACTCGGCCTCAAATGAGTACCCTGCGCGATGTGTAAAAAAACATCGCCACTGGGGAGACAAAGGCGGTCGGGCGTGGTGCTGGCCACCCACCCCCTCGTGTGCCGTGCCGGCCTTCAAAGGCGCTGCTCGCTAACAGCACTTGCCCCGTCAATCTGTTAAGTCTATACGGGGGATCTCTGTCTTTGTTCTGTGAGCGGCTTACCTTTAGGTCACGTGACTTACCGGCAGCGCAGGTAATTGGCTACAGCGGCAAATTAGACCTGAACGGGCAGGTGGTGGTGGTGGTGGGGGCACTTTGGGCGTAATCGCAACCCCCCCCAGCCCCCCACAAATTAAAAACGTCGAGTGCACGCCAGATTTACAATGCGGTCACGGGGCAATCGTCACTGCCAAGTAAACACTGCAGCGTGGCGAGATGCCAGCCGTAAGGCTGATAAGATGTGTGAAGTACGCGAAGAAATACAGGGTGTTTCAAATAGATGGACACAGCACTTGCCCCGACAGTCTGTTAAGGTTACACGGGGGATCTTTGTCTTTCGTGTCGACGTCCCCCAGTCTCCCGTAGTGAGCCGCCCGCACGCTCTCCCACCCGCTCACTCCCGTCGACCGGCCCCGTTTGAGCTGACGGAGGACCTGCCAGGGGATCCGTTCGGCACCTCGACTCAACCTCCTCCTCCGCCACCGCCACCACCGCCTCCGCCGGGCAGCGCCTTTCCCGGCTTCCCCTCCATCGTTGCCGGTGAGGAACGCGCTCCACCTGCCGCTTGACAGTGATACGGTACGTTGAATGATACGGTAACGCGGAATGATATAGTAATGTGGCGGCTTACCGTCATCTCAGTTTTTTGTACTGCCATGGGGTAACTGCGGGCCGATTTGTATAACTCGAATGTGATTTGGCAGTTCGTCGCTTAACGCGGTTTTCACTTCACGTGGCACTTTTCAGTACTGCATCTCAGAGGTCGCAATCGGGTACCCGATACCCGTACCCTACCCGATACCCGGCTACCCGTACCCGGCCGGGTACGGGTACCCGTTTGCGACCCTGGTGCGGCCGGGTACGGGTACGGGTACGTCGTGAGTCACTGGTCAGTAAACGTTTGTCACTCATTTCGGGTAGGGTACGGGTAGGGTACGGGTACCCGAACTCCGGCCGGGTAGGGGTACGGGTACCCATTTGCGACCCTGGTGCGGCCGGGTATGGGTACGGGTAAGGAATCAAAACCCGTTTGCGACCTCTGCTGCATCTACAAGCGCGTTAAACGAGGGATCGCTCTTGACTGGCACCTTTCATAATTAATCCAAAACTTATGCTACGATATTTCTGCAGAGGGGAAGTAATACCGGCGCTTCTACGTTGAAGTTTGGACCACTGCACAGTGGTATCCTACTAAAATAGTCTTTAAATTGTTCAGGCTTTTTTGGCTAAATTTAAATGCACAATTATTAAAATTATTCGAAATGCATATTTTTTTAAGTACAGGGAACAGGAATTTTTAAAGTTTTTTTTTTGTTTGTTTTATGATAGAACCCTGGGCTCACAGCAGAGAGACGTTATCTTATTTATTTAAAATATATAAACCGCGGATGTTGTTAAATTGTAACATTAATAGCGTTCATTTAAAGGCACGCAGTTAAAGGAAGGAAGCCACTGTGTCACGATTTTATTACGTGCATTGCTTTATGATTTCAGAACACTTGGGATTGCTTTTTTATCTTTCCCTTGGCATTGCCTACAGCAGAGGTCGCAAACGAGTTTTGATTCCTTACCCGTACCCGGCCGCACCAGGGTCGCAAATGGGTACCCGTACCCGGCCGTACCCGTACCCTACCCGTACCCAGCCGGGTAGGGGTAGCCGGGTATCGGGTAGGGTACGGGTATCGGGTACCTGGTTGCGACCTCTGGCCCACAGTCTACAATTTTTTTAAATTAACATTACCATCACGACGTTTGTTTTTCAAAGTGAACTTTTGTAAACGTCTAAAGTAAGTAAAACATTTTTTTATTACGAATTCTTAATGAGTTCAGTCCAGTGCGCATCGATCACACATTGATCACACATCGATCACACATCGATCACACATCGATCACACATCGATCACACATCGATCACACATCGATCACACATTGATCACACATTGATCACATTGACGTAGGCTCTCTGAACCACCGGTTTTAAGTCTCTTGCAGAACTGGCTCCGACTCAGGGATGGATCCCGAACGTGAGCCGGTAGCGTGTTCCAGCTCGTTGAGCCGGAGACCCCCAAAACTGAGCTGGCCATTTTAGTTCCCCCCCACCAAACCCCACCCCCCCCCCGCCCTCCATGATACTTTCCGCTGCTTTAGACCGCACGATTGACACGGACGCGTAGCTTGCGCACGAACGCCCCAACGGCCGTTTCCATCGCACCTTTTTCTGTCTGTCTGTCGCACGTGGCCGCAAAGGCGAGCTCTTGCAAAGCGTGACGGCGTCGCACCGGGGGTGGGCATTTATTTCCCCTGCCCCTGTGGGGGGCGGGGGGTTGGGGAGCTTTCAAAACCACCGGATCTGTGAGTGCGGTAACATTTTCAAGCCAAGCTGCACGTTGTTTGGCAATGTGTTTTTTAATGAATCGGCTATGTGTGTGATCTCAAAGTTATGTGGAATCCCTCCCCGTAGAGCAGAGGTCGCAAACGGGTTTTGATTCCTTACCCGTACCCGTACCCGGCCGCACCAGGGTCGCAAACGGGTACCCGTACCCGGCCGCACCAGGGTCGCAAACGGGTACCCGTACCCGTACCCATACCCGGCCGTACCCGTACCCTACCCGTACCCGACTGGGTACGGGTACCCGGCTGGGTACGGGTAGGGTGACTTTACCGAAATAACCTAAGAGTTAGTTGTTTTAATTTATTTTATAAAAAAAAAAAATGTTTTACCTACGTGACTTTACCGAAAAAAATCAAAGAGCATCACCTCTCAATGTTTGTATTTTCAGGCTCCGGAGGCTCGAACTTTGCAAACTTCGATTCGTTCGGAGGGTCAGGTTCTTCGGGCAGCTACGCACCTTTTCCCAAAAGCGGACACCCGGTCCGGGCTCAGAGCACAGGTGAGAGAGCCTCTGGCTCAATCTCTCTTCCCACAACCGCCCTTTTGTTGCACTGACCTGAGTGTCACACTACATATATATAAATATGCAATGATTATTTGCCCAGGAAAGCCACGCTGAATCCGATGGCTCCTTTTGCGAGAGGCTCCTTGCAGCTTTGTGGGTTGTTTGGTCAACACCAATGACATTCTTACGTAACTGGAAAATCGGGAGAAAAATCGACTGCAGAGCGGGGAGGGAGGGGGGGCAGAACGTACAAACGCCACCCAAGAAAGAAAGATGCCCGGGTCAGGAAGTGAACCCATTTCCTTCTTGCTGCAGAGCGCAAGTTGTTACTGCTGCGTCACTCTGCCACCTAAAGGTCAAGGGGTCACCGTTAAAATGAGTCCGTTTAACACGTGGTAAGAGACTTTCGCGACCAATATTATCCGTAATAGAGGGGTTTTTTTGGGTTAGATCGCGTAAATATAAATGTGTCGTTTAAACCTGCCACCACCACCCGACACAGCCAAATTATTGAGGTGTGACACGTAAAAACAAACCGTGCCAATTAGTTACTAGTTCAGCACTAGCCGGTTGTGTGTTGGCGAGTATCGCCGGACTGCGTGCGTGTGTGACAAAAAAAAGTAGCTATGCTTGATTTCAGTGTCAGATATTACATACACTACATTATACACTACATACGGGGGGGGGGGGGGGGGCGGGGGGGTAGGCAGAACGTACAAATGTGTGTTGTCTTTCTCTTTTGCTCTCGTGGTTTTTTTGTCGTCGTCGTCGCCGCGTTCGCGGGAGCTTTTTTAACGTCGCCGTCCTATTTCCCCGCTGTGTGTGTGTGGGTTTTTTTTGGGTTCGGGAAAAACTCTGCGCCCACACGACGGAGCCCCCCCCCCACCCCCCCGTGTAGCCAGTAGGCGATGTCGCCTCGTGCCGCCACCCCCGGCCGCCCCACACAAAGCAGGTGAACGCCACCCCCCCCCCCCCCCCCGTGAACCCCACGTGCCCCCCAGCCCCCCGGCCCCCCCACCCCCCCGTGTAGAACGGCCGCCCCCCCCCTGCAACTCCCCCCCCCCCCTGCCCCCCTCTGCCCCCCCGCCCACCCTTCCCTGGCAAGTGGCAGGTGAAAAATCACAAAGCGAGCATTTATCAACCACACGGTGTCCCCCGACCGCTCCAGTTGAAGCGTCCAGGGGCTTCATTGCAGCCGTGTCTATCCGGAGCGGAGAGTAAATCGTCTCGTGGCACACCACGTCAAGTATTCCTCTCGTTATCGTTGTTGATATTGATCACGTGCCCACTCCGGTCCACCAGTGAACCCTATGGACGCCACATTTAACCTTTTCATTGTTCTCTTATATGATTGATTTTTCCGCATATTTGAAAAAAAAAATTTTACTCGCAAACCCGCGCGTCTTTAGGACGTGGCCGTCCGTTCGTCGCTTCCCAGCCAGCCAGCAAAACTTTTTTTTCTTTCAAATTCTTATACGGAGCCCTGCCTCTTTCCACCTTTCTCTTGCCTTCCGTGAATTGTCTATCCCAAGTCGTCTTGATGGCCCCGCGTTGTCTCCGTGGCTATCCGTACTCCCTGCACTGCACCTCACCCACTGCCCCCATCCCCCCCTCTCTCTCTCCCTGTTTCTCTCTTCCCACCTCGCATACTCGCTCTCCCTTTCCCATGTCAATCTCCCTTGCCTCTCACGAATCCTCCCTCCCCGCTGCTCTCCCTCGCTCGCCTCTTTACGTTTTGTTTTCTCTCTCTCCTCTCCATGGCGCACCCTTTCGCTCTCCCCCCCCCGCTCCTCTCTCCTCTCTCTTCTGTCTCTCTCCTCTGTCTCTCTCCTCTGTCTCCCCCCTCCTCCTCTCTCCTCTGTCTCTCTCCTCTGTCGCGTTCGCGTGGGGAGATCCACGTCTGGGGTGGAGGGTGGTGGGGGTGGAGGGTGGGGGGGTTGGAGGGTTGGAGGGTGGGGGGGTTGGAGGGTGGAGGGGTTGGAGGGTGGGGGTTTGGAGGGTGGGAGGGTTGGAGGGTGGGGGGGTTGGAGGGTGGAGGGGTTGGAGGGTGGGGGGGTTGGAGGGTGGAGGGGTTTGAGGGTGGGGGTTTGGAGGGTGGGAGGGTTGGAGGGTTGGAGGGTGGGGGGGTTGGAGGGTGGGGGGGTTGGAGGGTGTGACGTCAGTGCGACGCACAAACCCAGCACTGTGGGATGCGGGTGACGTCACCGCACAGAGGTCTGCGGTGACGTCACCACCGCGCACCAGCCAGGCAGCCAGCCAGCAAAACTTGAAAAAAAAAATAACAGTATGACATTATTTTCCAACAATGCTGTTGGAAGTTTTACAGCGTGAAGTGCACATCACCCTGTGTTACAGAACAGCCCGGGAAGATGACGTCATGGACCTATTTGTATAGTTTCTATCGCACCCACACTTGGGAGCACAATGCACATGTAATAATGCCCTGCAAAGTTGGTTTTCCACATGCCAAATCGAGCAAAAACGTTTAATTTTTCAAAAAAGCTGTCAGAAGCCAAATTTAAAACGTGAAATGGCCTTGATAATAATCATGCCGAGACCATGAACACCTCCTTGCACTTGAGAACCCAGTTTAATTACAGGTCTGGTTTTGAACCCAGGGCCTGGGCGTTGCCGGCTCAGCCCCCTGACCCCGTGGGCCACCCAGCCATTCCAAGAATCGGTCGACCGATCGCGATCCTTAATTGTGGTTCGGGAAATTGCGTCCGCCAAGATTAAAATTTGGGCATGTCGGCGATGCAGCCTCACGTCCTCTTGAGCCGCCGGACTTAACTTTTTCGGAAAGAACGGTTTTGTAAAAAAATCTAATTTATTGTTCTGCCTGCTACATGGGGCAGTAAAATGTGTGCACCCTCAGCACGTTCTGGAAATCCATTGCCGGCGGGCTTAATTGATTTAAAGAGTTGATGTCCAGCGGGAGCAGTAACCATAGCGGGTGTGATGTTTCTGAACGTTCTAATGCTGAATATTACTTTGTAAATGACCTCAGTTTTTATTTAAATTTTATTTTAAATAAGACCCCCCCGATGTGGTGAATATCTTTCGCGACCACGTCTTTTGTTGTTGTACTGCTAAGAAATGCCGCGAATCGGAACGTTGGAGGGATATTGCTAGCGGGTCTTGGTGGTTGTGGCTCATTGCGTCGTCAGATGTGGCAGCAGGGGATCTCTGTTATCACGCGCTCTGTTTCTTTAATACGGTCGACAATACAATACCTCTGATTAGCGCGGTTTGCTACGTGCGGCACGAAAGAAGTTCAACATACTTACATAGACTACTCACACGGAGACCCATAGAGTTACGCAGAGACCCATAGACTCATACAGAGACCCATCAACTCACACAGAGACCCATAGACTCACACAGAGACCCATCGACTCACAAGGAGACCCACAGACTCACACAGTGACCCATAGACTCACACACAGACCCATATACTCACACAGAGACCCATATACTCACACAGAGACCCATAGACTCGCACAGAGACCCATAGACTCACACGTAGACCCATAGACTCACACGGAGCCCCGTAGACTCACACGGAGACCCATAGACTCACACGGAGCCCCGTAGTTTGTTGTCCTTTCCACGCACCTCCCGTTAGCACGCTTTGCCATGTACGGTGCAATACAACAAACAGCAGCATCTGTTCGTGAGCTTTTCTCACGCGTGGCCTTCAGTTCACCAAGGTGCTCGCGGCAGCACGCGGAGCAGAAATGTTGGACGCGCTTTGGGAACGACGCGGTTTGGGAACGACGCGGAACAACGACGCGTCGTTGGTGCAACGCAGAGGACATTGGGAGAGCTGTACAACGCATCCGCGTGAACGTACGCGGTCGTGTGTACGTCGATCAGAGGTCGCAACCGGGTACCCGATACCCGGCTACCCGTACCCGGCCAGGTACGGGTAGGCCGTGAGTCACTGGTGAGTAACCGTTTGTCACTCATTTCGGGTAGAGTACGGGTACGGGTAGCGTACCCGTACCCGTACCCGGCCGGGTACGGGTACGGGTACTCATTTGCGACCCTGGTGCAGCCGGGTACGGGTACGGGTAAGGAATCAAAATCCGTTTGCGACCTCTGACGTTGATCTCGCCATACACGTGCACCGTATTCGTGCCTAGGGTCCGCATGCAGCCAAACTTGTGCTTGGTAATTGTATTTAAACCTTCTTGGTTCTTTCGGTAAAGTCACGTAGAAGGGAAGTAATAAAATAATAAAAATAAAACATAATAAAATTATTCTCACGACGTTTCGGCCACAACGCAAGCAGCCGTCCTCAGGTGAAAACCAGGTCCGTCGAGGCGACAGCGTCTGAATGAAACAGCACACGAGCTTTGAGCATATATATAAGCTGGGCGCCTTGACAAAGGAATTTGCATATGAAGAGGAATTTAGCATATTTATGGGAAATGCAGGAATGTGATTAGTACTACATATGCATGTGCATTAAACCGCTGGGGCGAGCGGTGACTCGGGTTCGATTCCCGTCCACGGCTGACATCAGTGACGAGTAATATCTGATTTTCGATCCCGGGGTCACTCCCTTCACCGACCAGCGCTGTCCAGAATGGTGAAGTATGGTCAAACAACGTCCCGCAACCAACACGGCATTAGGGAGTCCTTCATCCAGCAGTTAATTGAAAAAGGGGCTGTAAATGATGACGTCACTAATTATCATCACCACAAATCTTATTTTTTACATCTTTTTAACGTCTACCCATCTTTTTCATGACTTCCTTCTGTGTGCGCGTGCGCGCGTGCGCGCGATTGTTCGTGATGCTGCGCGCGTGTGACAACGCACGCGTCTGTACTCGTGTGCGTTCGCTTGTCCGTCTCCGCGTATGCACACGTGCATGTGCAAGTGCTGCACGTGCTTGTACATGCCTGCACATGAGCTTGTGGATGCGTGTACGTGTGTGTGTGTCTGTGCGCCGGGTGGCTAAAGCACACAGCAAGTTGGCACAGTAGGGGGCACAGGTGGTGCATCAGCCACTCGTCTCAGTCAGTCGACCCGTGGCACCTGCTGAGTCTGCCCCGTGACCTTCTGTGTGCGCACGTACCGCGCACGCTTGTTCTTTTTTGTTGCCGTCGTTATAACTCCACTCATCTGTGCTGTTACATTTCTTTTGTTTGTTCACTCTCGCCGGCTCCAGTAGCCTCCAGGCCAGTCCCCTCCAGCGCAAGTTTTGCCGATCTCTCGGGCCCATTCCATTTGCCGAGAGCCCACGGTGAGTGCCCGTCCACCTGCCTGCACCCCCGCCGTGCCTGATGCCCGCCAGCACTGGCACTTGAAACTCAGCGTTTTCATCAACAACAACGTCTGGAAAAGGGAGCTGTTATGACACAAATCCCTTCAAGTCCTCGTCTTGTCTTTGTCGTTGCAACTTTCTGAACCGCCCCCTCCTGGTTGATCTGCGGGTGCCACAGTGGTGAGATGTTAACTCCCTCGCCTGGTACGCAGGAGGGCGTGGGTTTGATCCCGACCCTGACGCCTGCTGCTGTCTCTCATCACAGCTCAGTGGGCCCTCAACCTGGTGAAAATAAAACAAATAGTCAATTCTAGATTTGAAGCTTTCGTGACTGCAAGGATTCATATTCTTAGGTTTTTTCGGTAAAGTCACGTAGGTAAAACATTAAAATTAATAAAAGTAAAACTAAATAAAAATCACGACGTTTCGGAGGCAACACAAGCTTCCGTCTTCAGGTGTCGTGGCTGTGACGGTTCCACCTGAAGACGGAAGCTTGTGTTGCCTCCGAAACGTCGTGATTTTTATTTTATTTAACTTTTATAAATTTGAATGTTTTACCTACGTGACTTTACCGAAAAAACCTAAGAATACAAATAGTCAATTGTCAGCTAAGCGACCACGACGCGTCGCCACGTGGTCGGAGAGACGCGAGACCGCGTTCCCCCCGTCCCGCTCGCAGGGGGAGCGACCTCCGGCACGACGTTCGCCAACTTCGCCGACTTCGACAACTTCCCAAAGTCGTCGAGCGCCGACTTCGGCTCGGCGCTGGGCGGTGGCGGTGGCGCCGCGGCGCGACCCGGAACCGGAGGGGAGGTGCCGCCCGCGGACAAGTACGCGGCCCTCGCCGACCTCGACAGCATGTTCAGTGCCGGCAAGCAGCCGTCCCCCGCCGCCGGTGAGCCGTTCGGTGACGTCGGACGTTCGTGACGGCGTCGGCGTTTTGAACCCTTTCCGATGACGTACGTGGACTTGACTGCTGATGTTGAACTTGTTTCGCACCGTACGTAGCCAACCGTGCGATTTCGAGGTGCGCGGGAAGGATGACAAACTATGGGTCTCTGTGTGGGTCTATGGGTCTCTGTGTGAGTGTATGGGTTTCTGTGTGAGTCTGTGGGTCTCTGTGTGAGTCTGTGAGTCTCTGTGTCAGTCTGTGGGTCTCTGTGTGAGTCTATGGGTCTCTGTGCGAGTCTGCGGGTCTCTGTGCGAGTCTGCGGGTCTCTGTGTGAGTCTATGGGTCTCTATGTGAGTCTCTGTGCGAGTCTGTGGGTCTTTTTGTGAGTCTGTGAGTCTCTGTGTGAGTCTGTGTATCCATGTTGAACTTCTTTTGCACCGTACGTAGCCATCCGTGCTAATCGGAGGTGCGGGGGTGAAGGACAACAGACTGAACAACAAACTAAACTACGTACGTGTACGTCGATCAGTTTTTCTTCCGATTACGTTCCGATTACATGCGTTTGTGTCATCGGAAGTAGAAGGCCGTGCGGGTAGGGGCATGTGACGCAGTTTGCCCGCCAGCGGTCGTAGAGTGCGGCGATCGTGCCGCTACGGTTCCCTGCGGCGAGCACGTCTTTAAAAACGACGGCGCCACTACGCCTCTCTAAACAAATGAATGCCGAGCCGCTCGCGCGTCCCGAGATTCAGCGGTGAACGGGACACACCACCCGCACCCTGCAACTTGCAGACGTCTCGGGAACGGGTTAAGTTGACTTGACCCGGTTTCCTTAGGCAATGCCGGCACGCTGGCAGTGTCACTCATGGCCAACGTCCGTCCAGAATCAGAATCTTTATTTAGTGCCGGAGGTGGAATCCGATGAGCCATGAAGCTCTTTTCAACAGATGTCCAGTCGGAGCTCAGGGTCAGTGAGTTACGTCAATAAACATATTTTTTTTTAAACGGTATAAGAAGCAAGATAGAGAAACGGTAAGCAAGTCGCGATGAATAAATCAATATAATTAAAGTATAGAGGTGTAAATTGCATAAGTACATAAATTCCTGCCGATTTGTTAACACCAAATGCACGCTTGGGCAAGACAGCAAAACAACAAAAACAACAACAGTGCCAGACCACACCAAGACAACACACAGTCCCTTGATTACATAGTACAGAGATTCCTCTACTTACGAACAAGTTAGGTTCCAGAGGTCTTGTTCGTAAGTCGATTTGTTCGTAAGTCCAACTTTACCGCCGTCGATTCCAAACGTGTTATACGGCATGTACACTAAACACGGGGAATGGCTTTAAAAGTTGTATAATTTCCTGTAGATGTGGATGCCACTGGTTCTTCACGTTCTGCAGATGTAGATGCCACTGGTTCTTCACGTTCTGTAGATGTAGATGCCACTGGTTCTTCACGTTCTGCAGATGCAGATGCCACTGGTTCTTCACGTTCTGCAGATGTAGATGCCACTGGTTCTTCACGTTCTGTAGATGTAGATGCCACTGGTTATTCACGTTCTGCAGATGTAGATGCCACTGGTTCTTCATGTTCTGCAGAGGTAGATGCCACTTTTTCTTCACGTTCTGCAGAGGTAGATGCCACTGGTTCTTCAAGTTCTGCAGATGTAGATGCCACTGGTTCTTGATGATCTGCAGATGTAGATGCCACTGGTTCTTGATGATCTGTATATGTAGATGCCACTGGTTCTTCATATTCTGCAGATGTAGATGCCACTGGTTCTTGATGATCTGCAGATGTAGATGCCACTGGTTCTTCAAGTTCTGCAGATGTAGAAGCCACTGGTTCTTGATGATCTGTAGATGTAGATGCCATTGGTTCTTCATGTTCTGTAGATGCCACTGGTTCTTTACGTTCTGCAGATGTAGATACCACCACCACCATCTATTGCGCAGCGGTTTAACTTACGACTCTCGGTCCAAACGGGCAACTGGACATACGGACATGTTTGTTTGTATCTCTGAATGTTTTTAAGTCGAATGTTTGTAAGTAGAGGAGTCCCTGTACACTAAAATGTAACTATTCCATGATGCTGCTGAGAGAGACACGTTCTGCTTGGGCGTTCCCCTGCACCGTGTCCAATCGAAGCATTCACAGAAGAGAATGTTAAGAAAACCCTTCACCCCAAAAGTTCGAGTCTCTCGGTTTGTAATAGCGTTTAAATGCAACGCGGTTTGAAAGTCAGAAAAATAATGCGTCCGCGTGGATTATGTAACGCTTTTGAACACGCATTTTCATTCGCCAACGGGCAGTTGTTAGGTCAAAGATATTTGCACGTTCGCAAATAGTTATTGTTTTTCCTCGCCAGATTTCACAGACCTTAGTGCCCCCAGTGATTCAAAAATACAAATGATAACGGCAGTGATTGCACTGTTGCGTATAATAATAATGATAATAGGGTTTTTCCCCTTTTTTCTGGCAACAAAACTGAAACCCTTGTAAAAACCGAAACCCTTGTTTTGTTGCCAGAAAAAAGGGGAAAACCCCTATTATTATATTTTGGTACCGGCAAAGGAGGTCTAATGATGTAGATGCTCACCCCGAGCCCTCATTACTGTGATAGTGCAGCATTGTCTTTGAGCTGTGGACGCCTTTTAGCGTCCTCTGGTCGAGCACCAATTGGGTCGAGGTTCAAAAGAAAGCCGTCCCTTGGTGTGGACCAATCAGTTTCAAGGACAATGCATATATTATCAGTGTGTGTTTTTTGTTTGCATTTTGACTGCAAGTATTGTGGTTAATGCAGACATGAATCCTTGTAAAAAGGTGTCAGTTTTGTTGCCAGAAAAAAGGGGAAAAACCCCTATTATTATATTTTGGTACTGGCAAAGGAGGTCTAATGAAATAATAATGATGATGAAGTGTACGTGTTACTGATGTTTCGCGTGTCCGTCGCTTAAACAGCGCCGCTTTCCCATCTGTCGCCCCAAAGTGGGCGGTCACGTGACCACGTACGTCCTGTCGGGGCCGGCGGACCAGCGGTTTGCGGATCAGCGCGGCAGCCCCGTCACCGCGAGCGCCACCGCCTCCTCCGCTCCTCCGGGCTGGTGAGAGCCGTACAGCCAAGTGTCACTCATCGTCGTCATCACCGTTGTCATCGTCGTCATCGTCGTCATCATCGTCGTTATCGTCGTCGTCGTTATTATCGTCGTCATCGTCATTGCCGTCGTCATTGCCGTCGTCATCGTCGTCGTCATTGTCGTCGTCATCGTCGTCGTCATCGTCGTCATCGTCATCATCGTCATTATTGTCGTCATCGTCATCATCGTCGTCATCATCATCATCATCGTTGTCGTCATCGTCATCGTCGACATTATCAGCGTCGTGATAATTGTCACCGTAATTTATCATCGCAGATCTCTCACGCCGGAAGGTGAGTGCAAGTGCATCCTCGAAAGACCAGGCTGATTTAGTGTACGTGTGTAGGTATGTTCAACTTCTTCCTCAATCTACGTAGCCAACCGTGCTGGTGATGGGGGTGCCTGGGAATATCAGTTTCCTTAAAACCTCGAGAATCCACGAAGACCAAATTGACCTCATTTGCAGTTTAAAAAAATAATACCTGAAAAATATAAAAAGCGGTGTAAACAAGTGGCAGTGAGTCCAATGGAAGGATCATGAAGATGGCGAGGACACGCGACTTTGTAGCTCATCCGAGACCGGACTGGGAGCCGTTGGAGGGTTCTGAGAATTGGCATCGAGCTGGCCTCGCTCACTGGTGCTGGCAATTCTGGCAAATCGCCTGATGCTGGTTGTATTCACCAGAGAAACGTCACAGTACTCGCATTCTCTTTGGTTCTTTCGGTAAAGTCACGTAGGTCGAAAAAATAACAGATCGCGACGTTTCAATCGCAACGCAAGCAATCGTCATCAGGTGGGACAACCACAGCAATAAAAACTGCTCCCCCCCCCCCATCTCTCTCCCCTCCTACTGCCGAGGCCTATACAACCTCGAACCACGGCAGATGTCTCGCCTACTTCAGCAGTTTTTTTCTTGCTGTGGTTGTCCCACCTGATGACGGACGCTTGTGTTGCGATCGAAACGTCGCGGTCTATTATTTTTTCTACCTACGTGACTTTACCGAAAGAACCAAAGAGTATGGGTTCCTGTAGTCACGAAAGCTTCACACCAAGATTAGTACTCACGTTGTAAATGTTGTGGATTTACTCACCAGCACACGACCGGTGTGCTGAAGTCGTAACTAATTGGTTAGGTTTTGCTTACGTGACAAACCCTTACCAGTTGCCTGTGTCGGGTGGTGGCAGGGTTTAACGGCGCGTTTATAGTAATAGGTTTTTACCCTTTCAACTGGTACAAAAACTGACACCTTTATACAAGGCATCATTTTTGCAATAACCACAACACAATGCTCTGATAGTGCGCTGTCTTTGAGTTGTACGCCTTTTGGCGTCATCTGGTCCAACACCAATGGAGACTAGGCTCTAAGAAAAGCTGTCTCGGGTGTGGACCAATCAACTTCAAGGACAGTGCATATCATTATCATCATCAGAGTTGTTTCTTTTTGTTTGCATTTTGACTGCTTGTGTTGTGGTTATTGCAAACACGATGATGCCTTGTATACAGGTGTCAGTTTTTGTACCAGTGGAAAGGGTAAAAACCTATTACTATATTTTGCCACTGGTAAAGGAGATGTCTCATAGTGGCGCGTTTATATTTACGCGATCTAACCCCAAAAAGCCTTTACTGTGAATAATATTGCTCGCGAAAGCCTACTACTACTACTACTACTCCGTGTTAAACTGCTCGCGCGCTAGCTGGCCATGGAGGAGACGACGTCGCAAGAGCAGTCGGGACGTGCGCGCTAAGTTTCTGTGCGGGTCGAGAATTTCGAGAGATTTCCAAGAACACCTTCACGCGAACGCGGTTTCCGCATCTTCCTGACCGCGTCCGTGTTTCCTCCTGGTCGGCGCCGCAGCGCGTACGGCGCGGGAGTGGCAGCGCTGGGGCCCGTGCCAGCGCAAGGGGTCGCCGCATTCGCAGGTGAGGTCTCCTCCCCCTCGCCGTACGCGGAGAAGTAGTACGGGGAGCGGTGGCGCTGTAGGAGACGCTGGACTGGGGCAGTTCTCCCTCTCTCTCTTCCTCCCTCCTTCGCCTCCCTCCCACCCTAGCCTCCCTCCATAGCCTCCCTCCCACCCTAGCCTCCCTCCCTCCCCAGCCTCCCTCCCTAGCCTCCCTCCCTCCCCAGCCTCCCTCCCTAGCCTCCCTCCATAGCCTCCCTCCCACCCTATCCTCCCTCCCTCCCTAGCCTCCCTCCCTCCCCAGCCTCCCTCCCTAGCCTCCCTCCCACCCTAGCCTCCCTCCCACCCTAGCCTCCCTCCCTCTCTTTCTAGCCTCCCTCCCACCCTAGCCTCCCTCCCTCTCTTTCTAGCCTCCCTCCCACCCTAGCCTCCCTCCCTCCTCCGCTGATAGTGTCGCTCATCCGACCGTCGCGTATCCACCCCGACCAATTAACCGCCCAGCACCCAGTTTTAGGGCGGACGCGGGTGTGAGGGTGGTGCGGGTGGGAGGGGAGGCGGGTGGGAGGGGGGGGCGGGTGGGAGGGCTGGGACGGGTGGGAGGGGGGGTGGGAGGGGGGGGCGGGTGGGTGGGTGGGAGGGAGGGGCGGGTGGGAGGGTGATGCGGGTGGAAGGGGGGGTCGGGTTGGAGGGGGCACTACTGATCTTTTGTGAAGCTCCAGTTAACTCCCAGGTGCCCCCCCCCCTCCCCCCATAGAATGTTCACTGGGATGGGTGAGTTGTATTAACACCTTTCCCGTTCCGAGGTGTCTGCAAGTTTCAGGGTGCGAGCGGCTCAGCGTTTATTTTATTTAGAGAGGCGTAGTTGCTGCACCGTTGTTTCTAAAGGCACCGTCCTCGCCGCAGAGAACCGGAGCGGCACGACCGCACTCTACGATAGCCGGCGCCAAACTGTGCCACACTCCCTCCCGCTCGGCCTTGTGGGAGCCTCGGGCACATCTTCCGACCTGAAGCCCTGCCCATGACGTACGCGCGCGTCACCGCGATGGGAAAGGGTTCACATTGCCCCCGTTTGTTCCACTCCTACAGCCGGCAGCAGCAACCCATTCCTACCGGCGGCACCGGCGGCAACGATCGTGGGCAGCACCAACCCGTTTCAAACGCAGGCCAACGGTACGAACGCGCACGCACGCACGGCCCTTACGCACGACCTCACACCCCCACCTTCCCTGTCTCTCCTCCCTGGCTCCTCCCCCCCCTTCTCTTACCCGTATGACCTCTTGTTGCAGCAGCCGCTTTTGCCCACTTCAGCAATTGTTTCTTGCTGTGGTTGTCCCACCTGATGACGGACGCTTGTGTGATTTAATGTATTTTATTTTATACCTACGTGACTTTACCGAAAGAACCAAAGAGTATGGATCCCCGCAGTCACGAAAACTTCAAATCTAGATTGACAATTGGAACGTTCAAACGTCAGCGGGGAGAAAGGGCAGAACTTTCGGTTCCGTTGTTTCGTTTTTCCGTTTCCCCGAGTTCATCCTGACCTGTACCGCCGTGGTCGCGTCGTGAGACGAAGCGTCCACTCGGATTCCTCGGAGAACAGCGTCGCCCTCCATGGGAGCGGATATAGCGACGAGTTAGCACCTCCTCGAGATCCCTTCACGCCAGAGGTCGCAAACGGGTTTTGATTCCTTACCCGTACCCGTACCCGGCCGCACCAGGGTCGCAAACGGGTACCCGTACCCGTACCCGGCCGTACCCGTACCCTACCCGTACCCGGCCGCACCAGGGTCGCAAACGGGTACCCGTACCCGTACCCGGCCGTACCCGTACCCTACCCGTACCCGGCCGCACCAGGGTCGCAAACGGGTACCCATACCCGTACCCGGCCGTACCCGTACCCTACCCGTACCCCGTGGTCGTGTGGATTTTTCTCCGGGTCCTCCGGTTTTTCCCACCACGTTTAGAATCAACGTCACGCGTTTAGAGTGTTTGGCTGGCTGCTGCTATAAACTTTGACACGATACACCGCTTCATTGAACTATAATTTGTGACAGCCAGGTTGCTTCTGAAAAAGAGCTACATAGCTCGGTAGGCCTTACCTGCTAAGATAAACGTAGTTTATAGTTTAAATAGAAGTTGCCAGTTTAATCGAGAGACGCTTAACATAACTTAAAAAAAACCAGTACAAACAAAGCAATGATTTAGATGGTGTGCCTGCGTGTGTGCGTTTCCATTTGCTTGCGTGTTTGTGTTTGCTCTCGCAATGTTTGGATTGTGCGTGGACGCGTGTTTGGCACGCGCGTGTCTTTGCAATGCGTCTGTGTGTTTGTGTTTCTGCGTGCGATTGTGTTTTCCCGTGTCGTTTGCGTGTGCGTGTCTTTACACGCGCGTATGTGAATTTTCACATTTGCTCGTGGTAACGGCGGGTGGAATTGGTAGTTTAGCGGCGAACGAACTATGTTGCGAACCCGGCCACCTGCGTTCGATTCCCGACGGTGACCAACATCACTGGCGAGTGATGTGCAGCACTAGTCCCGGGGTTCCCCTCGGCCAAATCTGACTCAAATGAGCACCTGGTGCACTGTGTACACATCAGCTCTGGGGAGAGACAAAGACGGCCCGGGCGCGGTGCTACCCACACCACCCTGTCACACGCCGCGGCTAACCCACTTTGGCGTTTCCTAACAGCACCACGTCCTACGTAGGCGGGGGCATTTTAGTACGTTTGCGTGCGCTCATGTAATGTGTGCTTGCTCGCTCGTTCGTACGTGTGCAGGCTTTGCGTACGGCGGATTGCCGGCTGCCGCGCCGGCCGCCACCGCTGCCACACCAGCTGTGGTGCCGGCCGGATTCGGCGTTCCCGTCGGCTACGGCGGCGCGGAAAGCGGCGGGCAGGCTGCCCACGGCGGCGTGCAGTACTCCCAGCATGCAGCGCTGTACGTGCAGCCGGCGGCCTACGGGGGACAGCACGGTGGTACAGCAACTCGCAGAGACACGCACAGATCCGCTGCCGCACGCACTCATATGCACGCACAGAGCCTGCAATTGGCGCGGTTGGCTATGTACGGTGCGAGGGAAGCGTACGTACATACGTGAACAAAGACAAAGATCCTCTGTCCTCCGTATAGCCTTCACAGACTTTTGGGGCAAGTGATGTTAGCGAGCACCTATGAAGGCCGATACGGCACACGATGGGGTGGGTGGCCAGCACCACGCCCGGCCGACCTTTGTTTCCCGAGTGGCGATGTTTTTATACATCGCACTAGGTACTCATTTGAGGTTGAGTCGACCTAAGGGAGGCCCAGGTCCGGTTCAGATAATCGTCACTGGTGTCGCCTGTGAGCAGGAGTCGAACTCGGGTCGGCGGGCTCGTAGCGCGGCACTTGGATTCATACAACGACAACAGCCACCGTTTGCCACCAGGTGGCTGTGACAGGCTTGGTGCATTTCGAGGCCACGTGAAGTGTCGAAGGCTCGCTTTATAGGAGGGACAGACCCCGGTGTTATGGTTTGTCTGACTGAGATGATTTGCAGGTGCAGATACCTACCGCCTAAGTGGAGATACGAGGCCAGTGTCAGATCCGACTTGTCCTGCGTGTGCATGGTCAGGGTTTGAACCCAATTTGCCAGCATGTTTGGTATCTTTATTCATAACGGGTGCCTTACATTATTTAGAAGGCCTCAGGCTGTAATGTGCGTGTGTCTTTGTACTGGGGAGCGGTGATGTAGCGGTTAGCGCACCACACTACTAACCCGGTGACCCGAGTTCGATTCCCGCTCATGTCCGCCACCAGTGACGATTATCTGAACCGGACCTGAGCCTTCCCTCAGCCTCAAATGGTTACCTAGTGTGGTGTGTAAACATCGCCACTAGGGAGACAAAGGCGGCTGGGCGTGGTGCTGGCCACCCATACCACTCCTGTGCCGTGCCAGCCTTCATAGGTGCTCGCTAACAGCACTTGCCCCAACAGTCTGTTAAGGCTATACGGGGGACATTTGCCTTTAATTTTAATGGTATACCAGGCACTGCATTAATTTAGTAACATTTTTTATTAAAGTTCATGCTTCTTAGGCAGTGCTCTTTTTATCACTGCACACCTAACAGGCTGCAGGCCATTAAAAGGTGCTTGTATTATTATTATAGTTATTCCGTTAGCAATAAAGGTAAACACCCGCCCGACGTTTTTTTTCTAACGAGAAAGAATTGTTGCATTTGAACCTCGATATTTTTTTGCTCAAGTAAAAAAAAAATACGTTTGAAATTCCATTTTCCGCCCTTACAGCTGTAATGAACGCGTCGCTTTTAACAGGGCCTCGGGCTGAGTACATTTATAAGTAAATAAAAAAAACAACCCCTTGTTGATTTTTTAGGTGTTTCTTTTTTTTACGGCAAATCCGTTCGGTTGTGTTTAACGTCCGTTGCTTTGGACACTTTTTAACTCGCGCGTTTATTTGCGTATTTTTTTTGTCCCAGGAAAGTCCCACTTAGGGGCCAAGGCTTTGGTCAGCAGGCTCCTTGCTAAGTATGAAGGAGGGGGGGGGGGGCGTTGACTGCTATGTGTTTCTAAGTGAAGCAATATGTGGGTTATTTTTACAAAGTGTAGAAAAGAGGGGGGGGGGGACCGTGACACCAGCGCACATACGGCCTCCACTTATTCAAATGACGGCAAACGAAATTTTTATTTGTATGAATCATTTATCATTATATATATACACATTTTCATCTTCTTGGTTCTTTCGGTAAAGTCTGAATGAGACGCTGTCTTTCCGACAGACCTGTTCTTCACCTGAGGACGGCTGCTTGCGTTGTGGCTGAAACGTCGTGAGAATTGTATTTTATTATGTTTTATTATTTTATTATTTCCCTTCTACGTGACTTTACCGAAAGAACCAATAAGATGAATCCCTGCAGTCACGAAAGCTTTAAATCGGATGCACATTTTCACTTTATATAACGATACGTGAGCCGCGTTACAGCTCCCGGGCGCGATTCCACACGTCCCGGGGGGAGGTCAAGGGTCGCGAGCCCGTTTGTAGGTTAGGGGGTGCGGAAAAAGAAGGGGAGGGGCGGGGAGGGGGGCTGCTGCCCCAATCAGGTGAGGACATCGCGACGGGGGAATGATGAAGATTTAAAAAGGGGGGGGCGGTGGGGGGGGGGGATGAACGGGGAGGGGGAAGTTTCACCAACCTAATGAGGGTAATAAGGGGTAGCAGGGGAGGGATCGGGGGACTGGGCAGATGAGGGGGAGGGGAGGAGGGGGTAGGCGGGGGGGGGGGGACAGAGAACAACCCCTAAACACTGATAACATACTTCTAGATTTGAAGCTTTCGTGACTGCAAGGATTCATATTCTTGGGTTTTTTCGGTAAAGTCACGTAGGTACATTTTTAATTTTTTTAATTTTTTTAATTTTTTACCTGCGTGACTTTACCGAAAAAACCCAAGAATACTGATAACATGCGTCCGGCATTTTGGCCGCTTTTTACAGTCCCTCCGCCTTCGCGAGATCCCCTCCCCGTCGGCGGTGGCGGAATATTTGAACGCTCGCCGTGAAGGAGGACGGCATCCGGGGATTTTACGGTGAACGCCCGCCCCCCCCCCCGCCCGCGGTATTGACCAGGGCGGCCGTGGGGCTTGAAGCGGGAGCCCCGTGCAACGAGCGGTGAACTTTGCGGCCGCTTGGCCCTCTTGTGATCGCAAGGAAAACCCGAAATGTATTCGTTTCCTCAACGCCAGAGGTCGCAAACGGGTTTTGATTCCTTACCCGTACCCGTACCCGGCCGCACCAGGGTCGCAAATGGGTACCCGTACCTGGCCGGGTACGGGTAGCCGGGTATCGGGTAGGGTACGGGTATCGGGTACCCGGTTGCGACCTCTGCTCAACGCACAGAACGCCGTCCGTCTCTCCGTCTGGGTTCAGAGGTCGATGGTGAATGTGTGCCAGCACTTCTTCTCTCTCTCTCTCTCTCGGCGTATTCCTCGGTCCGGACACCCCTCAATTATTCACGTGGAAATCTGACCCCTTTGGCTGCCCATGTTGCAGCTCCTACTTGTTACAAAGACAAAGAGCCCCCCCCCCCCCCCGAGTAGCCTTAGCAGATTGTCGGCGCAAGTGCTGTTGATGAGGAGCGCCTATGGGGGGTGGCACTGTACGCGCGATGGGGCTGGGTGGCCGGCACCACGCCCGGCCGCCTTTGTCTCCCCAGTGGCGATGTTTTTATACGCGTCACCAGGTACTCATTTGAGTGGGGAGGCCCAAGACCGAGTTCAGATAATCATCGCCGGCTTTGGCCGCGAGCGGGAATCGAACTCGGGATCGCCGGGTTCGTAGCGCGGCGCTCTAACCGTCGCACCACCGCTCCCCTACTTGTTACGGGCAACGCGTCCACGCGCGCCGGTCGCTATTCCGCGCGGAGTGGTGGCGCAGCGGTTAGCGCACTTGACTACAAACTCTGCCGCCCGAAGTTGATCCCTTTCTCCGGTGACGCGGCTAAACATCGGCAGCGAGCGATCACCTGCCACGGTGCTGGGCCCTCCTCCCCTTCCTCCGCTGGCTACCTGAAGTGCGATCTAAGGGGCCGTCCATAAATGACGTCACACACTTCGGGGGGGCGGGGGGGTCAGACATTTGTGACGATGTGTGACGAGGGGGGGGGTTTGAGAAATGTGACGTCACATCAAAATGCGCAACTTTAAATAAATATAGACAACACGTTCTACTTATTCTTAGGTTTTTTCGGTAAAGTCACGTAGGTAAAACATCAAAATTAATGAAAATAAAATAAAATAAAAACAAAAATCACGACGTTTCGGAGGCAACACAAGTCTCCGTCATCAGGTGGGACCGTCACAGCCGAATTAGCTGCATCAAGTGAGGCAATGATTCAAGAAGTAATCCCTTATAAGCAAGTTGAAGGGGGGAGGAGAGGGGGGGGGGGAGCTCATCAGAATGTGGTAGCCAATGAATGGAACGTATCGGGAGGGAGGGGGGCGAGGCTCAAAGACAGCACGGAGTGCCACGTACAACGCATCGGGGGGGGGGCGGGGCCAAAAAAATGGACGACGGCTTGGACGCGGTTGCTGCTGCACACGCCAACACAATGGACAGAGAGGGGGAGGGGAGGCCTGATACACATGATAGACAAAAGAACGAAAATGCCCATGTTTATACCAATGCTGGCTGAACAATGAAGAGAGTACTGTTAAAAAATAACTGGGGATGTTAACACTCGGTAAAGTAAAGTAAAATAGTGCCTGTCAGATAAGATGGTCCAAAAAAGTGTAATTAATTAAATCGACTATTTAATAAATGTTTTCTCCTACAACATCAGAGTGCAGCGCCACATTAAATACGCACAACAATTACAATAGCTTAAAGCGATTTGAAGCATGTTTTATTTTCAAAATGGAAATATGGTTTTGGGGGGGGGGGGGGGCAGAGCTACGTGACGTCATATTTGAGGGGGGGGGTCTGACTTTTTGTGACGCCGTGTGACGAGGGGGGGGGGGGTCCAAAATCGTTCAAAATCGTGTGACGTCATTTATGGACGGCCCCTAAACACCTGCGCCGGGAAGACGGAGGCCAGAGGTCGCAAACGGGTTTTGATTCCTTACCCGTACCCGTATCCGGCCGCACCAGGGTCGCAAACGGGTACCCGGCTACCCGTACCCGGCCGGGTATCGGGTAGGGTACGGGTACGGCTACCCGATTGCGACCTCTGGGATGAAGCCATGTTGCAGGCGTGGGTGGGTTGATTCTAGGAACTTGAATTGTGAGAAGAGACAAGACGTTGGGAAATGAGTGACAAACGGTGACTCACCAGTGACTCACGGTCTACCCATACCCGTACCCGGCCGCACCAGGGTCGCAAACGGGTACCCGTACCCGGGTATCGGGTACCCGGTTGCGACCTTTGACGGAGACAAAGCCGGCTCTGCTGCTGGACACACAGGCCCCCCTCCACACCCTCTCGCGCTCAACTAGCCTCGATCTTTCCTCGCCGTCGCCGTTAGCGAGGACGCAGGGGTGCGGTCGTCAATAAATGATGACGTGAAAGTTTCGGTGGCGGCAAAACCCTGCGTTGGGTTTCCCCGTCTCCGCTTGCGCGATCCTCTCCTCCGTCAACTGTGACGCGACTCGGGCCCTCGCTGCCAACACCGGCGACACGCGCACGCACGCACGTACACACACACAACAACAACAACCGCCATTCGCCACTAAGTGGCGGTGACATCACCACGACGCTTGTGCCAGGCCAAGTGCACCTTGAGGCCACGTGAAGTGTCGAACGCCCCGCTGGCAGGAGGTCACGGGGCAGACCCAGCAGGTGCCACGGGTCGACTGACCGAGATGACCGAGATGACTGGCTGATGCACCACCTGTGCCCCCTACCGTACCAACTTGCTGTGCTTTAGCCACCCGGCGCTCGTTGTTGTGAGCGTCGCTCCTCCGCCCTCCGTTGTTGTTGGAGGGCGACTGCCTCCAACTGCCCAGTAGCGTCCTTCACGAGCCTCCTCCACAGAGGCCGATCTTGACACCGCTGGTACCAGTCATCGGCAAGTCCACTCAGCTCCACGTCCTCCTGTACCACATCACTCCATCTCTTCTCTAGCCCGTGCCGCGCCCGTTTAGCCCCCTCGATCCGGCCGAACATACACACACGTACACACACATACACACACGAGGACTTTCTGAGGTGGGCGGGTGGGGGTGGCGGGGGGGGTGATGAGGTTTATTTGAGCGGCTCCCGGCACGTGGGTATGCCGATGGACCCCGTCGAGTATCACCGTGCTGGCGTCGCGATTGGCCCTCAATGCGGCCACCCAGAGGTCGCAACCGGGTACCCGATACCCATACCCTACCCGATACCCGGCTACCCGTACCCAGCCGGGTACGGGTACCCGTTTGCGGCCTCTGGGTACGGGTAGCCGGGTAGGCCGTGAGTCACTGGTGAGTCACCGTTTGTCACTCATTTCCCAACGGCTTGTCTCTTCTCACAATTCAAGTTCCTAGAATCAACCCGCCCGCGCCTGCAACGTGGCTTCATCCCAGAGGTCGCAATCGGGTACCCGATACCCGTACCCTACCCGATACCCGGCTACCCGTTTGCGACCCTGGTGCGGCCGGGTACGGGTACGGGTAGGCCGCGAGTTACTGGTGAGTAACCGTTTGTCACTTATTTCCCAACGTCTTGTCTCTTTTCACAATTCAAGATCCTAGAATCAACCCACCTGCGCCTGCAACATGGCTTCATCCCAGAGGTCGCAATCAGGTACCCGATACCCATACCCTACCCGTACCCGGCCGGGTACGGGTAGGGTACGGGTACGGCCGGGTACGGGTACGGGTACCCGTTTGTGACCCTGGTGCGGCCGGGTACGGGGGGTAAGGAATCAAAACCCGTTTGCGACCTCTGGGGCCACTCCTCTCGTCAAGATCCCTTATCCGGTGGTCACGTGACACGGGAGATCTTTGTTGTTGTTGTTGTTGTTTTCCTCGCACTTTTCTGTTTGTAGGTGGCGTGGGAGATCTTTGTCATTGCCCTTGTTGTTATCGCCCCCCTCCCCCTCCCCCCCCCCCCGTGCGTACAGAGTCTGCGTACGCCGCTGCTTATGCGCAGCCCAAGGTGATGGCCGCGCAGTTTGGCCAAAGCACTCGGATATTGCCAACGAATCCCTTCGTGGTGAGTGACCTCTGTCCACGGAGGGGGGACGGCGGGGGGGGGGGTTCTCTGTGACGATGAGAGCTGAGCTCCGTAGCAGCCGCGGGTGCCATTCTTTTCAGGGAGGGGGGGGGGGACCACGTGGTGGGCAACCCTGGGTGGCTCAGAGGTCTTAACGAGCAGCGAGCCGCCGCTACCACCGAGATCATCTGGGCTTAGCAGGCGGCTGCCGAGTGCGCTCCCCCCCCCCCCCTCACCGCCGATTAACACGGGCTGGCTACGTACGGTGCGAAAGAAGTTCAACGTACATACGCACGTGACAGGCTGACAAGTCGAGTTGTCACGTGCTCAGACAGCGAGTCGCCTGACACGAACCCTTAATTAGGGTGCGGTGTTGTCATCGGATCGGCCAAACCGCGTGAGCCAGAAGTTAACGTGATAATATGAAATTCCGAATTCATATCATTATTTACTAGTATGTTGTTAAGACTATGGTCTTATATTTGTGGTGTTATTGTTATTCTATATGACACCAATTTGGATTATGTGTGTATGTATCTTCTTGGTTCTTTCGGTAAAGTCACGTAGAAGGAAAGTAATAAAATAATAAAAATAAAACATAATAAAATTATTCTCACGACGTTTCGGCCACAACGCAAGCAGCCGTCCTCAGGTGAAAACCAGGTCTGTCGAGGCGACAGCGTCTGAATGTATGCATGTTGAACTTCTTTCGCACCGTACGTAGCCAACCGTGCTAATTGGAGGTGCGGGGAAGGACAACAAACTAAACACTGAAAACAAATTGTCAATCATAACGCCGTGGTAGCGATGGCCTGTGTGTTAATTTACACGCTGCCCGCCGACTCTTCAAAAGTGCAGAAGTGTGTCTCTTCGCATAAATGACATGACCTTGACAGGGCGGCTAAGATATACACAATTCACAAATACAACAAATACAACAACAACAACGACAGCCGCCATTCACCACGGCGCTTGTGCCAGGCCAGGTGCACATAAACACACACGCAAATTGGTAATGCCCTCAAGTGAATCTGCATAACGTATTATTATTTTCATTGGCATTTTCTAAAAATGCTCATTTACATCTGTTTGCTAATCCGCTGCTGGATGAATGCATCCCCACAACTGTGTCCAGTAGTGGGGATCGTATGGCCGTCCTTCACCAGCGCTGTATAGGTGGATTGGTGACGACGGGGGGTTGGGGGGGGGCAGGAGCGCAGGGCAGAGGTCGCAACCGGGTACCCGATACCCGTACCCTACCCGATACCCGGCTACCCGTACCCGGCCGGGTACGGGTACCCATTTGCGACCCTGGTGCGGCCGGGTACGGGTACGGGTAGGCCGTGAGTCACTGGTGAGTCACCGTTTGTCACTCATTTCCCAACGTCTTGTCTCTTCTCACAATTCAAGTTCCTAGAATCAACCCACCCACGCCTGCAACATGGCTTCATCCCAGAGGTCGCAATCGGGTACCCGATACCCGTACCCTACCCGATACCCGACCGGGTACGGGTAGCCGGGTATCGGGTAGGGTACGGGTACCCGTTTGCGACCCTGGTGCGGCCGGGTACGGGTACGGGTAAGGAATCAAAACCCGTTTGCGACCCTGGTGCGGCCGGGTACGGGTACGAGGGGTAAGGAATCAAAACCCGTTTGCGAGCTCTGGCGCAGGGTCGGCTAAGACTTCGATCGTCACTGATGCTAGCCGTGGCCGGGAATGGAACTCGGGTGGCTTGGGTTTGTGTCGCGGTGCGCGGACCACTGCACCACCGCTCCACCCGCCCGCCCACCCGCCCAAACTCACCCACCCGCCCGCCCGCCCACCCGCCCGCCCTCCCTCCCGCCCACGGCACATTATTCTAGGCGTTATTAAATTGCCGGCATAATTTCTCGGAGCAAAATGCAATTTATTTTGCTTTCAAATTCTGCAGCGCAAGTCGGCTCAGCTCAGCTGCGACCTTTATTTCCCGGGTCACAAGGTAGGCACTTTTTGCTTTTAATTAACACATGCCGCCTAAAAATTGCTTACGTTGAGTGGTTAATTTAAAAAATAAATGCGTGGTAACCTCTGTGCAAACTCATGTGCCAGTGGATACACGAATTTGCTTTTAGCTGTTTGCTTTAAGGGAGGGCTCTGTGATCCAGTTAGTAGCTAATTCTCTTTTGGCTCCAAGGCACAGCATAATTTGTCTAAACGTAAATGCATTTTTTTTTTGACTTAAAGAAACGTTGCTGCAGACAACCCGATTAAGGTCGCACGTCAGAAATCAAGGATGCTGCTGCCACAATCGCGATCCGGAGGTTCTTACTCCATCTGTACAACAAGCGTCAAGGTCGGGATCGAACCCACGACCTCCTGTATACCAGGCGAGGTAGTTAACATCCCTTAGCCACCATGGCGTCCCACTTGATTAACAAAAATAATTAATGAATTCATCATTAGTTTTGTTATTCACAACAGGAATGGTCATTTTCGTTTGGTCCTTTCAACCAGTGGTGGCAATTCCCACATTCCTACAGCGGGCATCAGTCTAAGTCATAAATTCCCACATTCCTACAGCGGGCATCAGTCTAAGTCATAAAAGCCACGATCAATGAGGGGTGGCCAGGTGTCTCCAGGGTTCAGAGCCACTCAGCCCGCACCGCTGAGAACCTCGGTTTGAATCCAGGTTTCAGCCACCAGCGATTGAACCGTGTTCTCAAGGGCGCAGCGAGTTGATGGGAAAAGCGCAACGGGCACCTATTGAAGTGGCGTTTCCTTCTTTCTCTTGCAGAGTGGAGCGACCTCAGGGACGTTTCCAAGCACGAGTGTCTCCAACAATCCCTTCCTGTAACCCCCGACTTTGCCTTCCACCCTCAAACCCACCCACCCACTCACTCGCCCCCTCGCCCGCCGAGTAAATTGCCCCACAAATCCACTCACCGGCATACTCACTCGTCACTTGTTAACCTACTCGCTCGCCCTCTCACCCGCCGTCTCGCACGACCCAAATCGCCTGCTCACCAACCCACCTACCCACCCACCCACCCACATACTCATTTGCACATCCACATACCCGCCCGCCCGCCCGCCCGCTCGCTCGCACACCCCGTATACTCGCCTCCTACCCACTTGCAGACATGATCACGCATCCACACACAACAACAAGAACTGTCGTTCACCACTAAGTGGCGGTGATGTCACCACGGCGATTGTGTCACGATAGGTGCACTTTTAGGCGACGGGAAATGTCGAAGGCCCGCTGGCAGGTCACGGAACATGCCTCAGGTGCCACGGGGTGACTGAGATGCACCAACGAAGACAAAGATCCCCCGTATAGCCTGAACAGACTGTTGGGGCAAGTGCTGTTAGCGAGCACCCATGAAGACCGGCACAGCACACGAGAGAGAGGGTGGCCAACACCACGCCCGACCGCCTTTGTCTCCCTGGTGACGATGTTTACACAGGTACTCATTTGAAGCTGAGTCGACCTAGAGGAAGCCCAGGACCGGTTCAGATAATTGCCACCGGTGTTCGCCGTGAGCGGAACTTTGGTTCGCCGGATTCGTAGCGCAGCAGTGCGCTAACCGCTGCACCACCGCTCTCCGAGATGCACCAACACGCACGCACGCACACACGCACGCACGCACACCCGCATTCACGCAGCCGCCAGCGCAGCTGCCCTGCACACACACTCAAACGCTGCCCCGTGTAGTCTTGAATCTCAACTGCGCGGGGCAGTGTCCACCTGCGGTCGTGCTGCGCGCGAAGGTCATGAACCCGACACTGCAGGACGCACACGCGTCTGCAATTCGGCGTTAAGCAGTATTTAACTAAAGACTAATTGTGCAATCGACTGAAGCTTGGTCGCGAACGATCGTGATTTCACTCCTCAGCTGCCGGCTCTGGTTTATACGTTTGTATCTTTCATCGTGCGGTACGTACTTACCAAAAAGTGTTGTTTACTTGGCGTCTGTAGCATTAATCGTTGTTTTTCTACACGATCCGTCGGAATCGGCCGACACTCCACGAGCCAGACTGAGAGGGCCTCTGTCGTGGGGAGCCTCTCGGCATCGGATGGAACGCCGCAAAGCACTTGTTGTCACGTGGGCGGCGTATTGTCGATGACACGTCCACTACCGACTGTATCCTCGGCCACTGAAATGCGAGTCGGGTGTTGTGACCGAAACGCTGACAAATGGCCACGGCTCTGTTATTATCCACTCGGTATGATTACGATTATCTTTGATCATCCACCTGTTTACCGTACTCATGCACATATACAGTACGTTATGTGTTACACAAGAGAGATTTACATCGTCACAATTGTACGTTTGCCTTGCGGGTAAATTATTTGAATTCTTTGTCACCTAGCCACCTGGCCTGCACCTGTCATTGCAAAACGTCGTGGTATTTGTGTACAAACTCTTCCCCCCCCCCCGCCCCACACTTCCAATGCACTATCTATTCTTGTCACGACGACCGTACGAAGCAAACTGGAAGCAACGTAAATCTTCTTGGTTCTTTCGGTAAAGTCACGTAGAAGGGAAGTAATAAAATGATGAAAGTAAAACATAATAAAATAATTCTCACGACGTTTCGGCCACAACGCAAGCAGCCGTCCTCAGGTGGAGAACAGGTCCGTCAAGTAGACAGAGTCTGACGGACCTGTTCTCCACCTAAGGACGGCTGCTTGCGTTGTGGCCGAAACGTCGTGAGAATTATTTTATTATGTTTTATTATTATATTACTTCCCTTCTACGTGACTTTACCGAAAGAACCAAGAAGATGAATCACTGCAGTCACGAAAGCTTTAAATCGCAACGTAAATCTGTTTTTTTTTATAAGGATGTTTAATATATTTTTTATGGACAGAAGATGAGTACGCCTTTTGGTGTCCTCTGGTCTAACACCGTTTTGAGACTAGGCTCAAAAGAAAGCTGTCTCTGGTGTGGACCAATCCGTTTAAAAGACAATGCATATATTTTCAGAGTGTGTTTTTTGTTTGCATTCTGACCACAAGCATTGTGGTTAATGCAGACATCATAATAATTCCTTATAAAAGGTTTCAGTTTGGTGTTTTAACATCTCAACCCCTGTTTTGTTGGCAGAAAAAAGGGGAAAACGTATTCTCATAAGATGGGTAATATTGACTGTACTATAGATAGCAGATGCAAATATACAATGTATGAGATTAATGAGAGAAAGGAAAGTTATATATCTTGAACGAGACTGAATATAAATGAGTTGACTGGGACAATTAGGGATACAAGAAGCCGGGGAACATAACGAAATAATCACAGTGGCTAGGAGATGTTAACTCCCTCGCCTGGTATGCAGGAGGTCGTGGGTTCCATCCTGACCCTGACGCCTGCTGCTGTATATTTGGAGTTTGCGTGTCTCTCTCTTTCATTATCATCACGGTGGCTAGGAGATGTTAACTCCCTCGCCTGGTGTGCAGGAGGTCGTGGGTTCCATCCTGACCCTGACGCCTGCTGCTGTATATTTGGAGTTTGCGTGTCTCTTTCATTATCATCACGGTGGCTAGGAGATGTTAACTCCCTCGCCTGGTGTGCAGGAGGTCGTGGGTTCCATCCTGACCCTGACGCCTGCTGCTGTATATTTGGAGTTTGCGTGTCTCTCTCTTTCATTATCATCACGGTGGCTAGGAGATGTTAACTCCCTCGCCTGGTGTGCAGGAGGTCGTGGGTTCCATCCTGACCCTGACGCCTGCTGCTGTATATTTGGAGTTTGCGTGTCTCTTTCATTATCATCACGGTGGCTAGGAGATGTTAACTCCCTCGCCTGGTGTGCAGGAGGTCGTGGGTTCCATCCCAACCCTGACGCCTGCTGCTGTATATTTTGAGTTTGCGTGTCTCTCTCTCTCCCCGTGGTCGCGTGGATTTTTCTCCAGGTCCTCCGTTTTTTATCCCACCACATTTGAACGTGCGTTTAAAGAGTATTTGGCTGCTTTACATATCCACGTGATAAGCCACTTGGTTGAGCCATTGTGTGTGGCCAGGTCGCTTCTGAAAAAAGAGCTATACGGCTCAGTGGGCCTTACCTGGTAAAATACAAAATGGTTTAGTTTTACATAAGCAATTTGAACAATTTCATGCAATTTGGAGTATTCAATGTTCTTGATAATGATCATGGACAGAGCTAATCGTAAGGCTATTATCTTTGAAAAGGACATGGTAATATTTTTTTATTTTAAGCTTTCGTGACTGCAGGGATTCATATTCTTGGTTCTTTCGGTAAAGTCACGTAGAAGGGAAATAATAAAATAAAATAATATAAATATAAGACATGGTCATAGGCATCAAAATTACATATTTATGTTACACACTTGCGCATTTTGATTTGTTCAGGGTGTCGTTTGGAGGATACTCGTCTGGCGCGTGGCAATAAAACACTTAAGTACACAGGAAAATATGTTGCCATCGTTTAAACCGTGCAGCCCAAACGGCCGTCGTTATAATTCTTTCCTCGCGGATAATTCTTTACGAGCATCCCATATGAAGCGTTGGGAAAAGCTTATTCCTGCATTTGTCATTGCCGATTGCACACGGCTGCCACACAGCCCCCCAGACACTGTTTATGATGATCTGTCTGCCTCGTCGAAAGGACGATAGCAGGTGTTTGCGTATTCCCCGTCGGGCATTTAAACCCCTGTAGTAGAGCACCATGCCTCGCTCACACGTGCGCGCATGTACGGAGCAGTTATCACCGAGGGAGAGAAATCATCCTTGAGATTTCAGCGATTTCCCACCCCACCCCCTCCCCAAAAGGTAACAACTGCCTGCTTTTTTGTTGTTGTCCGTAACTCGTTATTGACCTTACCTTACGCTAGTGACCCTTGACCTTTCTGGGAATCACGGGCTTCTGTCCGCCCTAAAAAAAAAAGAAATACGCGGGCCACCGTAAACCAATATCGTGAAAAGGCCACGTGGCTTGATTTTTATTTATTTATTGACACGCACTCGTGAGATGGGGAAGTAAAAAAAAAGCGCCGTGATTCTTGACGCAAATCGTAGTGTCTGAAACAATTCTGTTGACCATTGTCCGCCCCCCCGTGGCCTCTGCAGACCTCCGGTTGGTAACCCCTGACCTAGTGACCTCGACCCGAGCACTTGGCGCGCTGTACGGCACATCGAACCTCCGATCGTTGGCCAGCTGAGCGGCGTCATCGCGTGTTGTTGCAATGACCTTTAAAACATCGTCTGGCGTGTCCCCCCATTTCTTCAACTTCCTCTGTTCCATCTTCTTGGTTCTTTCGGTAAAGTCACGTAGAATGGAAATCATAAAATAATAAAAAATAAAACATTAAATAATTCTCACGACGTTTCGGCCACAACGCAAGCAGCCGTCCTCAGGTGAAGAACAGGTCTGTCGGAAAGACAGCGTCGAAACGTCGTGAGAATAATTTTATAATGTTTTATTTTTATTATTTTATTATTTCCATTCTACGTGACTTTACCGAAAGAACCAAGAAGATGAATCCCTGCAGTCACGAAAGCTTTAAATCGAAATTCCTCTGTTCCATTTTCTCTTCTCCCTACGCTCTTTCGGTTTATTTGCCTGGCCTTTCAGTCGAGGTTCTCGTCCGCACGACTGAAATTTTTAATGAACCCACACGAGATGTCGGCTACGCAGTTTCGTGGGAATCTCGCCCAACAGCTGGGATATTTGTCAGCAGCCTCCCATCGTTTTCTATGCACCTGTGCCACCGTGGAACGAAGGGCCAACGTTTCCAATCGTCGGTCGACGGATTCACAAAATGTCACGTGTGACCACTTGCAAACGGCATCGTGTAGAGCAGTGGCGTGTCACACTCGGTTTGTTGCAACACACAGAAGCCTCCTTCAAAGAATTTAAACGCATGGGGTTGCCTCTTTGGTGATGTATTATTCGTTGCTACTTTTTTTCTTCCGATTAGCACGGTTTGCTACGTACGGGGGCGAATGAAATTCAACATTTTGCTAATACCAATGTGAGAACTTGCCAGACCTGGACAAACGTGGGCTCTTGTGGCATCCCGTCGTGGTGTTGGAGGTGAACTTATGCCATCCGGATGTGTGAATGCAAATTTTTTTTTAATCTTCGGCTTCTCAAGCACGTGCTTGCGTAACTTTTTTGTTCTTTTTACACGTCCTTTTCAAATTGAACGCGTGTTACTTCTAATGACGGGTCGGTGAATCGCTACGAGTCGCTACCGCGTGTATGCTGCGCCGCTTTCTGATGTAATCCCTTGGTTGTACCCACGTGTCGATCGGCATGATGTGGCCTGGCGTTTGGCTGTGGTGGCGAGATATTCACTTCCTCGCCTGGTATACAGGAGGTTGTGGGTTCGATCCGTTTGCAGCCCTCAGCCGGTGGTGGAAATTCCACATTGCTATGGTGAGATTTGGGGTATGAGTCTATCCACACGTCAACTGCTGTTGAAGGTGGGAGCAGGACCTGTAATTACTTTCTCTCTCCGCTACTGGTTGAAGGGCCGCCACGACACGGGGGAGCGAGTCCAGAGAGCCTTTCTAGCGGGGGAGGGTATTTGGCCTACTCTTCTCCACTAAGCGAGACATCTCGGAAGAGGTGACACTATCACCCACACTCTGACCCCAACAGCGTACACGACTGCCAGTCGACGTGAAATTCGCGGGAGCGTGATGCGTCGTTTTTAATCGCCGGATCGTGAATCAAATCGTCCGGGACTTGTCCTACTGCGGTGGCTACCCCGATCTGCTCAGTGACATTCGTTTTGTATATTTTTTTGGGTCGCATCTTCCTTCAACAGGAGTCGGGGCGGTGAGTGGAATGCATATCCTGAGATTGCTAAAGCCGTAATAACCAACCTCTTGCCCTGGCATTCATTTTAAGAGGTACGTCACTTTAGGGGATTGCCACCTGCAAAGTAGGAAAAAACAAAACCCCGCACACGTCATTGGAAGAAAGAGTATCTCCATAGTAGAGGTCTTTTTGGGTTAGATCGCGTAAATATATAAATGTGTCGTTAAAACCCGCCACCACCCGACACAGCCAACTAGTAAGGGTTGTCATGTAAACCGAACGTAGCCAATTCGTCACTGGTACAGCACCACCGGTGTGTTGGAGAGCTAGATTTGTGGCTGTCGCCTGAAGCTAGTTGTAATTACTGGCAAGACGTCGTACTCAGATTGTAAATGTTGTGGGGCTTGGCTCTCCAACACACCGGTGTGCTGTACTAGTATATTACACTATACACTACACTACTATACACTACACTATACACTACACTATACACTACTATACTATACACGACTCTACTATACACTACACTACTATACACTACACTACTATACACTACACTATACACTGCACTATACACTACACTATACACTAGTGCTGTACTAGTAATTACACTATACACTACACTATACACTACACTATACACTACACTACTATACACTACACTATGCACTACACTATACACTACTATACACCAGAGGTGTGGACTCGAGTCATGTGACTTGGACTCGAGTCAGACTCGAGTCATGAATTTGATGACTTGCGACTCGACTTGGACTTGCATAACAATGACTTTGTCCCACCTATGAGATGTGGACTCGAGTCATGTGACTTGGACTCGAGTCAGACTCGAGTCATGAATTTGATGACTTGCGACTCGACTTGGACTTGCATAACAATGACTTTGTCCCACCTCTGCTATACACTACTGTACTATACACTACACTACTATACTCGATACACTATACTATACACTACACTATACACTACACTATACACTACACTATACACTAGTGCTGTACTAGTGACGAATTGGCCACGTTCTGTTTACGTGACAACCCTTACTAGTTGGCTGTGTCGGGTGGTGGCGGGTTTTAATGACACATTTATACATTGACGCGATCTAACCCATAAAGACCTCTATTATGGATATTGGTTGCGAAAGCCTGCTACGTGTTAAACAAAGAGTATATCCGTCAAAGCGAAGAGGCGATAACGACGTTGTACATGCATCGTACTGAGCGGCGTTATCACGACGCATTGGGCAGAAAATCTCGACCTTTTAATGCACCCCGGGAAGGCCGACGGATTTCCCAGGACAGCGACCTCAAAACATCGAGGAGGAGGAAGATCCAGGGGAAAATCGGGACAGGTGGCAACCCCCCCACCCCCCCTACCTAACCCCCCCCCTACCTAACCCCCCCCCCCCCCCCTGAGCGTCATTTAAAGTCGCCGCTTATTTGGCCGCGTTTACTTTGGAAGTTATTTTTCGTAACTTTTTTTTTCTCCGTATGAGCCGATGTCAACAAAAATGGGAGGATGGTAATGAAATGGTTAAGGGAACGTGGTGTTGTCGCGTTCATCTCTAGGCCTCAACGTGCCATCGTTGTCATTTTTAAATCCTTTATATTAAGTTCACTTGCTTGCTTGCTTACAACCGTGCAAATCTTTCGGTCGTTTTTTAACCCACTTCCCGTGATCCAATCGAGCTGACATTTTGCACACAGACTCGTTGTGCGTGACAATTAATGGTCGTAAAATTTTTTTTCCAAAATTTTACACTTTTTAGGACAAAAATATTATATTTAATTACCAATTGCTTAATGGTGCAATGCAATCATCTGACCCATAGGTGGCAGCCATCTCAAGCCAGAGGACGAGAGGACTCTAGCCGCCACGCATATAAAGGATTTATAGTGAAAAACTTAGTTTTTACGGGTTATACTTGTTATACGGTCAACTTACACCAACAAAAAGTCTCATCTTCTTGGTTCTTTCGGTAAAGTCCCGTAGAAGGGAAATAATAAAATAATACAAATAAAACCTAACAAAATAATTCTCACGACGTTTCGGCCACAACGCAAGCAGCCGTCCTCAGGTGAAGACCAGGTCTGTCGGGGAGACAGCGTCTGAATGAAACACCTCATCCTAACCATTTCAACACAAACTGTGTTAAGATCGTAACAATCATCATAATGGTGTCTGTGTTTACCCAGGAATTGCCTCGCTTGTTTGCAGGAGGGCTCACGCATTTCGATTATTTGGCCAATTCCATTCGTGAGTGTTTGGCTTCACGCGAGAAGAGATCACGGCTACTTGGGAGAGAGAAACAAAAACCACGATGCATATTGATCATAACGGCGCAACACTTAAGCCTCCACATGGGCGCAATGATCCATTGTTGTAGTGTCATCTCCTAGCACCCCACGCTGCCCAAAGCGTACAACGCATTACCCCCCTCTAGTGTGGGAAATACGAGTAGGTGTTTTACCCTTTTCTGGCAATAAAACAGCAGGTGTTCAAACAACCAAAAATAAACCTTTTGCCATCTACATGACAAAGGCTCAGTCCCAGCAGCAGCAGTACTAACCATCTCACAACAACTCCTCTCACGCGGCCCATCCTGGCTACTCCCCCCTTAACCAGTATATATAAGGTCGGTCTCTTGGGACTTCTTTTTACTTGATACAGCAATTGTGCTGTGACGGTTCCACCTGAAGACGGAAGCTTGTGTTGCCTCCGAAACGTCGTGATTTGTTATTTTATTTCTTTAATTTTTTCTATTATTTTTTATTTTTATTATTACTATTTTTTTACCTACGTGACTTTACCGAAAAAACCTAAGAGTAATTTTGCAAGGAATCAAATTGCGACAGCCTGCGTGTTAAACTGGATATCTGTTGTTTAAATCTAACTGTGGACACGTGAAGGCGTGTGAAACGAAAGAGCAGATGATATGCGTTACATTTGGAAGATCAGTGGTGCCGATCATTCAAATTGGGGTGGTTCTGAATGCCCTCTGATGTCACCGTAAATTTATTTATTTTAGTTTTAAAATGTTTTAACGGTTTCATTTCATTTCATTAAAATTTCAAACCATCGCGCACGCGACCGAGTTCGAGTGAGCTCGGCTTTGCTTGTAAATACGGTCCTGTATAAAATAAGAAACCTTACGTACATATTTACAGTAATAACATTGATATATATACACAAACACACACTTGCCACACCCTGAAAGTGATGTTGAATAGTAGAATAAACACGGAAGTCAGGAATTTTCGTTTTGTTAAATACGCGTCGTCATCTTCGTTCGGGTTTTTTAATTCCTTTATATTAAGTTCGCTTGCTTGCTTAGGACCGTGCAAATCTTTCGGTCGTTTTTTAACCCACTTCCCGTGATCCAATCGAGCTGGAATTTTGCACACAGACTCGTTGTGCGTGACAATGCATTTTCGTGAAAACATTTTTTCCAAAATTTTACACTTTTTAGGGAAAAAAAATGAAACATTTAATTACCAATTGTTTAATGCTGCCAGACAATCATCTGACCCATAGGTGGCAGCTATCTCAAGCTTTGTTTTTACGGGTTTACTTGTTTTATTCTTCGTCTTAACACAATTCTGGTAAGGCGTCGAGTGACACCGCCTCTCCAACGCCACAGCTCAAAGAAAACCAAAGAGCCCCTATCTTGGATTGGGGGTGTGGGGGGGGGTCGCGATCTCTCCAGCCGCGTGTCGAGTCGGTGACGGGGGGGGGGGGCCTTTGTTGGACCGTGGGGGGGGTGGGGGGCACTTTCTAAACATGTTACGCGATGCGTCAGGGCTTGGAACTCAGAAAGCCGGGTTCATTTTAAATGCGGTGTGCCAACCATTGCCCCACCACTAACACCCCACCCCGGTTTTGGTTTACTAGTAATCTCTGTTGGCTACCCCTTTATTACTAAATCTCTGCCCCCCTACATTTACAATGGTCAAGCGATATTCTGGCTACTTTAACCCCGCGGCTGACACATTCGCACTGTACCAGTGCTGGCCCCGGTGCCACCAATAATCCCAATTTTTTTTTTTAAACAGCTGTTGATGGGGCGGGGGAGTAAAAGAATAATTGTGTGAGTGAGCGGCAGGAATTTGTGCGGGGATGGACTGTTTTAACAAGAAGGCCCCCTTCCAGTGCGGTCTGCGTGTGGCGTCCCCCCCGTGTTCTCTCACCCCCCCCCCCCCAAACGGAGTTGGGCGAGGGCCTACTCACCCACTCACCCAGCCACTCATTCGCCCACTCACTCATTCACCCACCCACTTACTCTCACCCACTCATTCACACACCCACTCACTCATTCAACCACTCACCCACTCACTCATTCACCCACCCACTCATTCACTTACCCAGCCACTCATTCACCCACTCACTCATTCACCCACCCACTCATTCAACCACTCACTCACCCACCCACTCATTCACCCACCCACTCATTCACTCACTTACCCAGCCACTCACTCATTCACCCACTCACTCATTCACCCACCCACTCACTCTCACCCACTCATTCACACACCCACTCATTCACTTACCCAGCCACTCACTCATTCACCCACCCACTCACTCATTCACCCACCCACTCACTCATTCACCCACTCACTCATTCACCCACCCACTCATTCACCCACCCACTCATTCACCCACCCACTCACTCATTAACCAACCCACTCACTCATTCACCCACTCATTCATCCACTCACTCACTCACCCAGCCACTCATTCTCCCACCCACCAGAGCGGTATTATCCAATAGGCCACACAGTAGGCACTGTGCCTAGGGGCCTGTGAAAACTAAAAGGGCCTACGGGAATAAAAAATGTGACGATTGCCCCGTGACCGCGTTGTAAATCTGGGCGTGCACTCGACATTTTAATTTGTGGGTGGGGGGGGGTCGCGATTACGCCCAAAGTGCCACCACCACCACTACCTGCCCGTTCAGGTCCAAATTGCCGCTGTAGCCAATTACCTGCGCTGCCGTTGAGTCACGTGGCCTAAAAAGGTAAGCCGCTCACAGAACAAAGACAGAGATCCCCCGTATAGACTTAACAGACTGTTGGGGCAAGTGCTGTTAGCGAGTCGCACCCTATGAAGGCCGCCACGGCACACGAAGGGGTGGTTGGCCAACACCACGCCCGGTCGCCTTTGTCTCCCTAGTGGCGATATTTACACACACCGTGACAGGTACTCATCGGAGGCTGAGTCGACCTAGAGGGTGGCCAGATAATCGTCACTCGGTGTTGGCCGTGAGCAGGAATCGTAGCGCAGCGCGCTAATTGCTGCACCACCGCTCCTCACCCACACACACACACGCCGTACACAGGCCATTCTGGTTTATCATCAACTTCGTGCAACGCATTTGCTCATGAATGTGGGATCGCAATCTCATTTGGCAATCATTGCCACCACCACCAACCACCCCAGCATTCCTTTTTATTGAAGGGAACGTGTCTATGAAATCTATATAGCCATTATCCACGCAGATTTCATTCATTATATCGCGTTAAAACTCGAGAAACCAGTTAGTTGTCAGGCTGCTAATCAAAACCTGGGTCAGGTTATTTGAATGACTGTACAGGCACCGCACTGTCCCGTAATGACGAACGTCAGATGCAGTCGCCTGTCACAGTCCGACCTCTAAGTGCCCCCCTTTTAGGAAGTGGCGAGGGAATCAATAGGAGTCTTGTGGGCCGTCCAAAAATGACGTCACGCACCTAGGGGGGGGGGGGTCAGACGTTTGTGACGAGGGGGAGGGGGTGAGAAATATGACGTCACATCAAAATGCGCAACTTTAAATAAATATAGACAACACGTTCTACTTAATTAAATAGATTTTTTAAGAAACGTATTCTCCTACAACATCAGAGTGCAGCGCCACATTAAATACGCACTACAATGACAATAGTTTAAAGCGATTTGAAGCATCTCTTTTTTTGGGGGGGGTGGGCAGAGCTTTGTGACGTCATATTTGAGGGGGGGGTCTGTCTTCTTGTGACGCCGTGTGACGATGTGGGGGGGGGGGGTCAAAAATCGTCCAAAATCGCGTGACGTCATTTATGGACGGCCCCTTGAGCGACTTTTAGCTTGACAACAATCTGCGGTTACATTAAAAACTATTTTTTTTAATTCAATTTCCCCGCATATTTTTTGAGATGGCCAACAGCTGGGCCAAATGTCACGGCGAGAAGCGATGCCTGACTTTGAAACGTCGAGCTGGTGGCCAGCTCGAGGTTTGGCGATGTTTGTGTGTTTACTGCATGCGGTGAGGACGCGGTGTATAACCCAGTGCCGGACGAAGATAGTACGGGGCCTGTAGCAATTATTATAAAGGGGGGAAAAAAAAAATGAATCCTTGCAGTCACAAAAGCTTCAAATCTAGAATGTTATAAAGGGGCCCTAAATTAAAAACAAACACAAATGTTAAAACACACTTTTTTTACTTGCATAGTAAAGTAATTGTATTTTTTTTCATTTGCTATACGGCCAGATAATACGACAAATCGCTAACCTTAAACACTCAGTCGTTCGTAAAAGTTGAAGGCGGTATAGTACTATAGTAATAGAGCAAGTGCAGAACCACTGAACCGGAATTGATAGCTTGAAAGCATTTAGCGCGGGGCCCTTGAAAGTGCGGGGCCCGTCGCGTGTGTAGCTCCTGTTGCTACTAGAATAATCCGGCACCGATATAACCTAATAAATGAAAATCACCATCACCATCGATGTTGACGATGGAGATTGACTCAGCTGTTTGCTGCGACGTGACGGGGTCGTTTGCGAGGCGCGCGTGTTGTAGCGTAAAAGTTATTTCGTGCCTGTTTTATTTTTTGAAAGCGTTACAGGCAAACCTCCTCCTCCTCCCCTCTCTCTCTGTCTGTATTCGCGTGACTTCGTAGGCAGGATGTGATGGGGAGCGGTTGTGACACGTCCAGGGTGCGTCCCTGGCAAGGGGCTTGGTTCGGTGGTGGTTTGGTAGAAGAGAGCGGGGTGGGAGGAGACGCGACGTTTTTCATTGTATCATGGATCTCAATCCGTTTGCGCTCCTATGTCAGGATATCAATCGACAGTGGCTCGTCTTGAAGACGCTCACAGGTACGAAACGGAAAGGCGAACGAGTCCTTTTTGGCTCGCAGTCGCTGAATTCTCATCGTGGTTTAGGGTTTTGGTTTGGTTTGTTTTGTTTACATCAGAAGAGTTCATTTTTCGAGCGCGTGTGTTTTCATTTTGGGGGGTGGGATTATTAATTTATATCTTTAACACCGTATCGCACCTTCACTAAGTGTTCGTTTGGTTTCTCAACCACTTTGATGACGGTTATAATTGATAATGATTTGAATCTGGTTGTACCCAATTTTTTTTTTTTTAAACGGAAGCGGTGATCTCGGTTGAAAAATGTAGACTGTGATTTTTTATTTATTTTGTTTGAGCTGGAAATGTCAAAATGTAGCCTCGGTTGACAGTTGAAAAATGTAGTGTCACAAGACGCAGGTTGCTGTACCAGAATGCAGTTCGGGTTACTTGGGGAACGGTCAAACAGTTTATATAAATGTCATTTAAGAATAGATTTGAACCCGACATAAAAAGATTTACGGCTCATTTCAAAATGTCGTACATCTTTGTAATGTCTATTTTGAAGTGTCTTACATCCTCCATAATTGAGTTTTTTTGGGGGGGTTAGATCGCGTAAATATAAATGTGTGTCGTTAAACCCGCCACCACCCGACACAGCCAATCAGTAAGGTTTGGCATGTAAACGAAACACGTCAATTCGTTACTGGTACAGCAACACCGGTGTGTTGGAGAGTAAACCCACTACGACATTTACAATTCGAGTCTGCCGTTTCCACAGTAATTACATAACTAGCATCGTGTTAATTATGGATTTACTGTCCAACACACCGATGTGCTGTACTAGTAACAAATTGGCATGTCGTGTTTACATGAAGAACCTTTAATAATTGGCTGTGTCGGGTGGTGGTGGGTTTAACGACACATTTACATTTACGAGATCTAACCCACACAAAATAACTCTTGTGGATAGTATTGGTCGTGAAAGCCTCGTACGTGTTTAAAGTGTCATACAGATTTGTAATGTCTATTTTGAAGTGTCCGTACGTGTTTGTAAATGCCTAATGAACCGATAGTTTCACGCACGTTCAACATCGCGTGCCCACTATTCGAGTGCTTGAACAGTGAGTCGCCTGCCAAAGATGTTTTGCAGGCAGATCTCGCTCACGGCTCAGCGTTCTCCCTCGTTTTATGCGGCAGGCGAGTTCGAAGTAAATAGCGCACTAAGCGAAATCGCACGTGACAGCGCACACGGTACAGACAAAGATCCCCCGTGTAGCCTTAACAGACTGTAGGGTCAAGTGCTGTTAGCGAGCACCCATGAAGGCCGGCACGGCGCACGAGGGGGTGGGTGGTCAGCACCACGCCCGGCCGCCTTTGTCTCCCCAGTGGCGATGTTTCCGCACCGCACCAGGTACTCATTTGAGGCTGAGTTTACCTAGGGGTCGCCGGGTTCGTAGCGCGGTGCGCTAACCACTGCACCACCGCTCCCCACGGTACAGAGTACACACACATACGATGTTGTCACACGTCCGACCGCATAGCCGTATATGTGAGTGAATTCAAACCGCATAATGTAGTGATTTGTGTTGTTGTTGTTGGTAGAGATGTGTTGCCTCCGAAACGTCGTGATTTTTTATTTTATTTTATTTTATTTTCATTCATTTTGATGTTTTACCTACGTGACTTTACCGAAAAAACCTAAGAAGACGGTAGAGATGTGTTAGCCGCATATGCGGAGCGAAATCGCACAAACTGAAACTCCATAAAGTTTCGGGAGAAACCTGTTTTGCTTTTTTTCCTGGGTCTGTGTTGTTGGGTCTCACGTCAATACCAGTTTGGCAACAAGTCTTTAATGATTGGTCTTCTGTACGTGGATCGGGACAATGCGTGTTGTGAACGATGGGCAACTTTAAAATAACCGTGACGTGGCGATGACCATGATGAAAGCAAACTTGCAAACAGACGTGGGAGGCGATGGCGATGATGAAAGAGCTACAGCGATGGATTGCAAAGGCACGGCAGAAGGGAGGGGTTACGATCCTGCGTGGACGGTAATTGTTCATGCTCATCACTCCTAATACGGCCCGAGTGGGTGGGTGGGTGAATGAGTGAGTGGCTGGGTGAGTGGGTGAATGAGTGGGTGGGTGAATGAGTGGGTGGGTGAATGAGTGGGTGGGTGAATGAGTGGGTGGGTGAATGAGTGGGTGGGTGAATGAGTGGGTGGGTGAATGAGTGGGTGGGTGGTTGAATGAATGAGTGGGTGGGTGAATGAGTGGGTGAATGAGTGGGTGGGTGGTTGAATGAATGAGTGGATGGCTGGATGAGTGGGTGGCTGGGTGAGTGGGTGGCCGGGTGAGTGGGTGGCCGGGTGAGTGGGTGGCCGGGTGAGGGGGTGGCCGGGTGAGTGGGTGGCCGGGTGAGTGGGTGGCCGGGTGAGTGGGTGAATGAGTGGGTGGGTGAATGAGTGAGTGAGTGGGTGGCTGGGTGAGTGGGTGAATGAGTGAGTGGGTGAATGAATGAGTGGGTGGCTGGGTGAGTAGGCCCTAGACACAGTGCCTATTATGGCCTATTGGATGATACGGCCCCTACGTCTTTGTCGTAAATTTGAGCCGCTGCTCTCCCTCCGCTGGGCTCAGCCGCCGTTCACGGTCGTTCGTAAAGCAGGGACGCACACTGTGGTAAGATGAAAGTGGACCATGACGGAATTGACGATAATAATAATAGTTCAATTTGTAACGCGCGCAAATTTGCAGACGTAGTGGCCGCAACTCAGAGGCGCGGAGCCAAGCTCAGAGTCGCTCAAAAGCATGATTGTAGAGGTGCGTTTTTAAGTCTCTCTTGAAGGAGGCGATTGAGGTGATGCTGCGAATGTGCAGAGGGATATCGTTCCAGAATGTTGGGGCTGCCACCGAGAAGCGGCGCATAGACATAACCATCCTGGATCTTGGTATCAAGAGGAGGTTGCTGATGTGAGCCATATGTGGGCAGAGACACGCCCCCTTCGACCAACGTCACGCCCACCTTCTTCCACATACAGGGACTCCTCGACTTAACGAACAAGTTAGGTTCTAAGAGGTCTGTTCGTAAGTCGATTTGTTCATAAGTCCAACTTTACCCCTGTCGATTCCAAACGCGTTGTACGGCATGTACACTAAACACTGGTTCTCCGTGTTCTGTAGATGTAGATGCCACTGGTTCTTCACTTTCTGCAGATGTAGATGCCACTGGTTCTTCACGTTCTACAGATGTAGATGCCATTGGTTCTTCACGTTCTGCAGATGGAGATGCCACTGGTTCTTCACGTTCTGCAGATGTAGATGCCACTGGTTCTTCACGTTCTGCAGATGGAGATGCCACTGGTTCTTCACGTTCTGCAGATGTAGATGCCACTGGTTCTTCACCTTCTGTAGATGTAGATGCCACTGGTTCTTCACGTTCTGCAGATGTAGATGCCACTGGTTCTTCACGTTCTGCAGATGTAGATGCCACTGGTTCTTCACGTTCTGTAGATGTTGATGCCACTGGTTCTTCACGTTCTGCAGATGTAGATGCCACTGGTTCTTCACGTTCTGCAGATGTAGATGCCACTGGTTCTTCACGTTCTGTAGATGTTGATGCCACTGGTTCTTCACGTTCTGCAGATGTAGATGCCACTGGTTCTTCACGTTCTGCAGATGTAGATGCCACTGGTTCTTCACTTTCTGTAGATGTAGATGCCACTGGTTCTTCACGTTCTGCAGATGTAGATGCCATTGGTTCTTCACGTTCTGCAGATGTAGATGCCACTGGTTCTTCACGTTCTGTAGATGTAGATGCCACTGGTTCTTCACGTTCTGCAGATGTAGATGCCACTGGTTTTTCACGTTCTGCAGATGTAGATGCCACTGGTTCTTCACCTTCTGCAAATCATCCTGTTTGCACACAGTGGCTCAAACACGATTACATTTTTCACAGCCACTGCATATTACGATTCACAGTTGATTTTTGGATTGGGAATTCATAATGAAAGTCCAAGAAGTAATGTTTGATTTCATGAAATGTATACATTTAATTTATTTTCTACCTACGTGACTTTACCGAAAGAACCAAAGAGTATGGATCCCTGCAGTCACGAAAACTTCAAATCTAGATTAATGAAATGTATTCTAACGTCCTGAAAAAAGTGTTTTCCCTGAAGAAGCTTGCCATAGTTTCAAGCTGAGCGTCATCGTTCATCTCATCGCTAAAGCTCATTGTGAGAATTCCCCCGCAACCCACAGGCGAGTGAGCTGAAATGATCATTACCGGCGCGTTAAAACGCCTGAACGCGTGACAATTTGATTTGATCGGCTACGTCGCGTGGCCGGAGGGTCTTACGACAACACGGATCTGGCCGGATCATCACATCACGATTCGCTGGTAGTTTCAAAGCCACTCGCGACGCCGATAGGGCTATGAGGAACTTCAGACTGACGGTGCCTGGCGATTTCCCCCTTTGCCGCAGGCCATCGATTCGCCCTGGCTCAAACGAAAGGTCCGCCCGTGCCCAAACTTGCCCTCCCGAGTTGCGGTCGCATGCCAGACGTTGTATAAAAACGAAACAAAAATGTCCGAATCGCATTGCGCCGTGAATTGTGTTTGCATGCCTGGGTGAGATCTCCGTTGGTTCGTGTCTCGTACGATGCTGGTGGCGGCTCCAAGGGGGTTGGGGGCCGTCCATAAATGACGTCACGCACCTAGGGGGGGGGGGGTCAGACATTTGTGACGATGTGTGACGAAAGGGAGGGTTTGAGAAATGTGACGTCACATCAAAATGCGCAACTTTAAATATAGACAACACGTTCTACTTAATTAAATGGACTTTTTAATAAATGTTTTCTCCTACAACATCAGTGCAGCGCCACATTAAATACGCACTACAATGACAATAGTTTAAAGCGATTTGAAGCATGTTTAATTTTTTTGGGGGGGGGCAGAGCTTTGTGACGTCATATTTGAGGGGGGGGTCTGACTTTTTGTGACGCCGTGTGACGAAGAGGGGGGGTCAAAAATCGTCCAAAATCGCGTGACGTCATTTTTGGACGGCATACATACAAAACGTTAATGACGATGATAACGGAAAAGTTGTATATCTTTCGGCCGGTGAATTTCTCCGCTGAACTCTCTCACCTGCGTAGCCCTATGAGGCCCGCGAAATCATTTGGTGTGGCCCTGCCAAGGCAACCGCAGGCGGGACTCGAAATTCAATAAATCTAGGAGCAAACCTGGAAAAGCAGTTGCGAGTAGCAACATCATCAACACCAGCTAACATCACACGCCTAGCCAAAGAGAAGCAGTTCCAGCCGTCACATTAGGGGTGAGTTAATGAAATGTTTGATCAAATTTCACAAGGCTAAATTTCGATTTAAAGCTTTCGTGACTGCAGGGATTCATCTTCTTGGTTCTTTCGGTAAAGTCACGTAGAAGGGAAGTAATAAAATAATAAAATAAGAAATAATAAAAATAAAACACAATAAAATGTAATTGTGTTTCACAAGGCAAATTTTGAAGTTGATAATTTTGTATGGCCCGCGAATGATGTTATAAATATCCAAATGGCCCTTGGAAGAAAAAAGGTCCCCACCCATGCTTTAGTTCCACGTGAGGACAGAGCGATGGGAACCGCTCGGTTATCATCCTCGCCGTTGCCACTGCAGCCGACAGCCGTTTCGGTGGTGGGCAGTGGTGGTCGGCCCCTTTGCGATGGGACATTGCCGCTGATTCATAATTAAAAGCTATCGGCCCCCCGGTTGCGTGGTTACCTCTATAGCTCCCCGAGGTATCCATGTCACACCTATCAGTGTCAGCCCGAGCGAGCTCCGCCAATGCCCCCCTTCTCTCTCACTCCCTGTCGCCGCAGTTTTTTTCCACTGTGAAAACCGACAAACCTCAACGTCGCCACGACGTCGTCCACTTCTTCCCAATTGACAGAAAATAAAACGAAACGCTGGACGACTTAACTTTTTTGTTTCTTTGTTATCTTTCATCTCGCGTGACTCGAATGGCAAAGCGTTGTCCAGCGGCTCTTGCGCTATTTTTTTCTTCCAAGAATTCGCGCGATATTCAGCTTCGCCCATTTATTCATCCATCCATTCACTTTCTCGACGTAAGTGCATGATTTTCCCATTCGTGGCCAGAGCCGTCGACAGCCTTCACAAGCGGTGTGCGCGGTCGTTGTGCGAGCCGCCGCCAGCTTCGCCAGTTCAGAATCATCGGCGAAGGAGCGACACGTGACGTCTCCCGGTGTGTAAAGAGCGATGCGATCGTTCGTGCCAGGGTAAGTGCCGACGCAGCATCGCCGTAGCGGCCGAACGGTTTTTTGTTTTTGAGTTTCAGCGGTTGCAGATCCCAGTGGTGTTCACCACCTCGCCTGGTGTACAGGAGATTGTGGGTTCGATCCCGACCCTGACGCCTGCTGCTGTATATTTGGAGTTTGCGTGTCTCTCTCTCTCTCTCTCATCATCACGGTGGCTAGGAGATGTTAACTACCTCGTCTGGTATACAGGAGGTCGTGGGTTCGATCCCGACCCTGACGCCTGCCGTATATTTGGAGTTTGCATCTCTCATCATCATCACGGTGGCTAGGAGATGTTAACTACCTCGCCTGGTGTACAGGAGGTCGTGGGTTCGTTCCCGACCCTGTCGCCTGCTGCTGTATATTTGAAGTTTGCGTGTCTCTCTCTCTCATCATCACGGTGGCTAGGAGATGTTAACTACCTCGCCTGGTGTACAGGAGATTGTGGGTTCGATCCCGACCCTGACGCCTGCTGCTGTATATTTGGAGTTTGCGTGTCTCTCTCTCTCATCATCATCACGATGGCTAGGGGATGTTAACTACCTCGTCTGGTATACAGGAGGTCGTGGGTTCGATCCCGACCCTGACGCCTGCTGCTGTATATTTGGAGTTTGCGTGTCTCTCTGTCATCATCATCACGATGGCTAGGGGATGTTAACTACCTCGCCTGGTGTACAGGAGATTGTGGGTTCGATTCCGACCCTGACGCCTGCTGCTGTATATTTGGAGTTTGCGTTTCTCTCTTTCATCATCATCACGGTGGCTAGGAGATGTTAACTACCTCGCCTGGTGTACAGGAGATTGTGGGTTCGATCCCGACCCTGACGCCTGCTGCTGTATATTTGGAGTTTGCGTTTCTCTCTCTCATCATCATCACGGTGGCTAGGAGATGTTAACTACCTCGCCTGGTGTACAGGAGATTGTGGGTTCGATCCCGACCCTGACGCCTGCTGCTGTATATTTGGAGTTTGCGTGTCTCTCTCTCTCTCTCTTATCATCATCACGGTGTCTAGGAGATGTTAACTACCTCGCCTGGTATGCAGGAGGTCGTGGGTTCGATCCCGACCCTGACGCCTGCTGCTGTATATTTGGAGTTTGCGTGTCTCTCTCTCTCTATCATCATCACGATGGCTAGGGGATGTTAATTATCTCGCCTGGTGTACAGGAGGTCGTGGGTTCGATCCCCACCCTGACGCCTGTTGCTGTATATTTGGAGTTTGCGTGTCTCTCTCTCCCCGTGGTGCGACTCACGTATCGGCTCGGCTCCGTATCTCCCGGCGTGGCAGTTGAAAATAATGGTGAGTGAGTCGCTTGTGACATTTCCTGCCCCTCCCGACCCACCCACCCACCACGTCTGTCCACCCAGCATCAGTGGACTGTGCTGTGAATGGGCGCAACCACAGCTTTAATTCGATCGGCATGGTCGCGTGCGGTGGGGCAAAGTGTGGGTAACCCACCCACCCACCCCAACAACCCCCATCGCTTTCAAATTGCCTGGTCAGCTTTGAGGAGTCGTCCGAAACGCGTTCGAGTCGAGCTGACCTCAAGCTCCCTCGAGTGGAGGCCACTCTGCCGGCAGTGACGTGAGCGAGCAATTGCAGGGCTGCGCCTTTATCCCTTTTTAGTTACCAAAATAAAATCTCATTGTTATTAACTTAGTCGCTTATTCTTTGGGTGTTTCGGTAAAGTGACGTGGATAGGTTTGAAGAAAATAACCAAAAAAGTAACGAAAAACTACAGTAGTTTTTTTTTAAAATTATGGTTTACTTTGAATATATCGACGTGACTTTACCGGAAGACCCAAAGAATATGAATTCCTGCAGTCACGAAAGCTTTAAGTCAACATTTAACTTAGTTGCTTGTTCGTGTATTAATATAGTGGAAAACTCTGTTTCATATGCAAGGTTTAATTTCAGCCGGAAAATTATTTTATTAAATTTATTTTATTAAAATTATTTTATTAAAATAATTGTATTAAAATGATTTTATTAAAATTATTTTATCTAAATAATTTTATTAAAATTATTTTATTACAATTATTTTATCTAAATTATTTTATTAATATTATTTTATTACAATTATTTTATCTGTACTCCGCACGCCAGTGGGTTGTGGCAACGAGTCACATGCGACCTTTGTCTCCCGAGTGGCGGTGTCTGCACACCGCACCAGGTACTCATTTGAGGCTGAGTCGACCTAGGGGAGGCCCAGGACCAGTTCATACATTCGTCACCGGTATTGGCCGTGAGTGTGAAATCGACCTCGGGTCGTCGGTATTCGTAGCCCAGCGCGCGCTAACCACAACGCCACCGCTCCCCACACAAAAACACCTACACACACGCACACGCCTACCTACACACACACACAGAGGCACACACCTACGCGCGCTCACACGCCCAGCAAATAAATAGGCTCGCTGGAATGAAAAGTGCAGCTGCCACTGCAGCGGCTGTTAGTGGCTGCCGCGTGTTTGACATGCAGGTCGCGTGTGCGCGCATCTCCCGGGCTAATCTCTATCCACGCGGGTGGGTTTGGGGTAGGGTGGGTTTGGGGTGGGTTTGGGGTGGGTTTGGGGTGGTTTTGGGGGTGGGTTTGGATTGGGTTTGGGGTGGGGTGGGTTTGGGGTGGGGTCGGGGTGGGTTTGCGGTGGGTTTGGGGTTGGTTTGGGGTGGGTTTGGGGTGGGTTTGGGGTGGGGTGGGTTTTGGGTGGGTTTGGGGTGAGTTTTGGGTGGGTTTGGGGTGAGTTTGGGGTGGGTTTGGGGGTGGGTTTGGGGTGGGTTTGGGGTGTGGTTGGGGTGGGGTTGGGATGGGGTTGGGGTGGGTTTGGGGTGGGTTTGGGGTGGGTTTGGGGTGGGTTTGGGGTGGGTTTGGGGTGGGTTTGGGGTGGGTTTGGGGTGGGTTTGGGGTGGGTTTGGGGTGGGTTTGGGGTGGGTTTGGGGTGGGTTTGGGGTGGGTTTGGGGTGGGTTTGAGGTGGGTTTGGGGTGGGTTTGGGGTGGGTTTGGGGTGGGTTTGAGGTGGGTTTGGGGTGGGTTTGGGGTGGGTTTGGGGTGGGTTTGGGGTGGGTTTGGGGTGGGTTTGGGGTGGGTTTGGGGTGGGTTTGGGATGGGTTTGGGGTAGGTTTGGGGTGGGTTTGGGGTGGGTTTGGGGTGGGTTTGGGGTGGGTTTGGGGTGGGTTTGGGGTGGGTTTGGGGTGGGTTTGGGGTGGGTTTGGGGTGGGTTTGGGATGGGGTGGGGGGTGCTCTGGGGACTCCCATCCGCTTGTCCCTCGCGTGCAATTGAGGTTTCGGGGGAGGACGGGCAAAGAGTGTTTACGGGTGGCCACTGTGGCGCGCACAATTTGTCGTGCGATTGGAAAATGCGAGAAGGGCGAGGCGATGGCTTCATGTACTCCACCGGTTTACGGAATGCTCCCGGACGAGCAATGAGCAATGCACCTTCGTGTTCGAACGCTTGACAGAGGCGGCTAGGGGGCACGGGGGCAAGCAAATGCACCGCGTGACTAAAACAATGATTGACGCTGTTGTTAAAGCGCGCATATATTTATTTTAAAATAATCATCGGCGTGAGCCATGCTCGATTCGCTGCGGGATGAAGCCCCCCCCCCAAGGAGGCCTTCCCAGTGGTGAGATGTTAACTGCCTCGCCTGGTATGGAGGAGGTCGCAGGTTCGATCCCTGGACCCTGATACCTGCCGTATATTTGGAGTCTGCGGCTCTCTCTCATCATCGTCATCACGGTGGCTAAGGAATGTTAACTTTCTACTGGTATGCAGGAGATTGTGGGTTCGTTCCTGACCCTGACACCTGCTGCATAGTTGGAGTCTGCGTGTCTCTCTCTCATCATCATCACGGTGGCTAGGAGATGTTGACTACCTCGCCTGGTGTACAGGATGTCGTGTATTCGATCCTGAACCTGACGCCTGCTGCTGTATATTTGGAGTTTGCGTGTATCTCTCTCTCTCGTCATCATCACGGTGGCTAGGAGATGTTGACTACCTCGCCTGGTGTACAGGAGGTCGTGGGTTCGATCCTGACCCTGACGCCTGTTGCTGCTGTATATTTGGAGTTTGCGTGTCTCTCTCCCCGTGGTCCGGTTTTTCCCTCCACATTTAGAATCGACACCACGCGTTTAGAGTCTTTGGCCGCTGCTATAAATTTACACTCGATGGGAAGCCACTTCGTTGAGCTGTCATTTGTGGCCAGGTGGTTCTGAAAAAGATCTCAATGGGGCCTTACTTAGTGAAATAAAAAAAACAGTTCAGTTCATTGCCCTGCATGAGGCTGCCATAGCAACGGACAAACAGGGCCCTCCACATTGTCATTCCTCCTCGAGGTGGATTTATCTGAAACTATTCAAAATGCCAAACCGCTTTGAAAAAAAAGAAGGTACTCCAATTATACAGGCGCCAGGGTCGGAATCGCACCCGCGCCCTCCTGTATACCAGGCGAGGGAGTTAACATCTCCTAGCCACCGCGGCGACATCACTCCCTGTGACAATGCCTCCCCCCCACCACGCTCCAGCACGGCAGCAGCGTGGTGCAGTATGGTGGAACAAGCCCCTTCCATGGCCTTTGTCCAGCCGTGGATTGAGCGGCAGTTGCATTCAGTAAGGCTTTTCTCGGCAATAATACGAGGCGCCCGCAATCCCTACCTTCAACGACACGGCACACAGCTCCAGTTTCACAGCATTAAATGCCGGTACTGTTGAGGGCTGTTTAGGTATCTTGGTTTTAATTACTGTCTATAAGGTCTCCTTTGATGTCATAGTCCAGTGGTCAACACTAGCAGATTCCCATTGCAGCCATGAACGGGGGGGGGGGGGGGTTGAAGGGGTGGGACTGTCTGCAGTGGGAAATGCCAGTAACCGCATAGGTATCAAAATATTCACGCATGCATGATCGATTGGCATGTACGACATTTTTGACGGCACGCCAGTGACACTCACATCGGCGCCCATCTGAATTCGACGCTTGCAGACATATCGTTCAAGTTTATTCATTAGGTGTAGCCCTGTGAGCGATTCGGCTCTTGAATCGGGTGCAACAGCAACAAACAAAAAACTAAAACATGAACCAAAAAAACATCTTAAAGTGACTATGTGACTGAGTGCAAACAGAAAATCAAATTTAAAGACGGCAAAATATTGCAGAAAAAAAACACCGTACACCAACGCTGTGTGCGTTATCGTGAAATGCACAACAGCCCTGGCACGTGCTCGGCCTTGTGCCACGCTTGGCACACGGGCCTCCACTCAGGGCGGTCGTTCTTAACCTTTTACATGCAGCCTTGTACCGCCTTTTGGTTCTCAACGGTTAAACATAACTTTTTAAAGTAATGTTAATAAATACGTGGGGTTTGATGAAACAAAGTAAGTTGTAACTTACGTTGCCCGCGCTTAATTTGTGTTTTTGATGATTTGCCTTCTAAAATAACACTGGTCAACACACTTTTTCTGGCATAAGGTATTCCAACGGTTTTAAGATAATTTTGGGGTGCTGATTCCAAATCTGGCATCAGTTTTTGTCTATCACATCAGGTTTTTGAGATATCAGATATTGCATTTTCAATAAAAACTGCAGAAGAAAATTATTGAATAAATGTGGATATCTACATAAAATGATATTATAAACACACTATCCTGAAAATACAGCACCATATTTTAACACTAAAGCAGTCACTGACTCGCAACAACTTGCAATCATAAGTGACAGAGTTAATTTCGGGTAAAATCAATGAAAATGGGGTATGCCGATAGCATAAAAATGAGATGTGATAGAGCAAATCTGAGATCAGATTTGGAATCAGCACCCTGAAATTAGTCTAAAACAGCTGCAAATGTCCAGGCCAGTAAAAAACGTTTTTTTTTGTTGACCAGTGTATGATTAAAATAAACTTTTATCGGTGTAGTTTCTACCGTTCCGTTCATTCAATCAGCCCAAATGATGCATCGGCGTTTCGCTTGTCAAAATTCGTGGCGGTCGGCCAGGGCTTTGCTGCGTACTCGGCAGAATGAGTTATATTCTTAGGTTTTTTAGGTAAAGTCACGTAGGTACAAATTTTTTATTCAAATTAATAATTTTAATTAAAAAAAATTTTGAATCCTTGCAGTCACGAAAGCTTCAAATCTAGAAAGAATGATTTGTGTTTACTGGACACGACTAATAAGACCGGGGACAAAGCGATGTCTGAACCGAGTTTAAGCCCCCCCCTCAAACCCCCCCCCAACCCCCCCATCATCACTTCCCCAGGCCACTGGTCTCGTCTGGCAAGGTCCAGCCCAGCAACCCTCACAACTGAAATAAACAAAAAACGATTTTGTATTTTACCAGGTAAGGCCCATTGAGCTATGTAGCTCTTTTTCAGAAGCGACCTGGCGATCACAAATGATAGCTCAACGAAGTGGGCTTATCGTCATCACGTGGACATTTATAGCAGTGGCCAAATACTCTAAACGCGTGATGTCGATTCTAAATGTGGTGGGAAAAACCGGAGGACCCGAGGGAAAAATTCCACGCGACCACGGGGAGAGAGAGAGATACGCAAACTCCCAATATACAGCAACAGGCGTCAGGGTCAGGATCGAACCCACGACCTCCTGTATACCAGGCGAGGTAGTTAACATCTCCTAGCCACCGTGATGATGATGAGAGAGAGACACGCAATCTCCAAATATACAGCAGCAGGCGTCAGGGTCAGGATCGAACCCACGACCTCCTGTATACCAGGCGAGATAGTTAACATCTCCTAGCCACCGTGATGATGATGAGAGAGAGACACAAACTCCAAATATACAGCAGCAGACGTCAGGGTCAGGATCGAACCCACGACCTCCTGTATACCAGGCGAGATAGTTAACATCTCCTAGCCACCGTGATGATGATGAGAGAGAGACACGCAAACTCCAAATATACAGCAGCAGACGTCAAGTGTCGTCGGGATCGAACCCATGACCTCCTGCAAAGCAGGCGAGGTAGCTAACATTTCTCCACTGTGGCCCACGCCTCTCTCGCCACCGTGACACGGGGCGGGGAGACCATCATCTAGCAGTGGATCGACGGAGGAATGGCAAACGACTGTGACAATTCGCGTGCGTTGTTATTGAAGTCGCTTCAACGGGCGTCTTTCATTGGCACAAGAAGCGACCCTTCCACATGCCACTCGTCGACCACACAAACAAGAAGATTTCAATTCTAGATTTGAAGCTTTCGTGACTGCAAGTATTCATATTGTTAGGTTTTTTCGGTAAAGTCACGTAGGTAGCTTGTGTTGCCTCAGAAACGTCGTGATTTTTATTTTATTTTTATTTTACTTTTATTAATTTTATTTTTTTAAGTACGTGACTTTACCGAAAAAAACCTAAGAATGAGAAGATTTCAAATCTCAGAGCTGGCATCAGCCTCATTTGTGTAAAGGCAAATTCTAAAACCTTTGATACATTTTTTGGGGGGGATTTTTTTTTACCGTAAAGAATAACACGCCGGGGAACCCAACATGACCTTCACGGAGAGAATGTCACTTTTCTTTGTTTAAATCGAACTCTTTCGGCAGCTGAAATTTATATTTGGCATGTTCCACCAAACTGCCCACGCCTTGAAGCCAAAGGCAGTTAAACCGGATTTATTTTTGTACCTCACAATTTAGCTGAGTGACCACGAGTCGCACCATTATTATACTTTTAAACAAAGCTGTAAAGAGAAGAAAAAACACAACGATACGCAGTACAGTACAATCGGGTTACATTATTTTTATCGCACGTTCCTTTCTGACATGCGGTTTGGATGTGTACATTATAAAAAGATTGTTCCACGAAGTTGTTTGGGATTGTATTGGAATCTTTCAGAGCGAAAGAAGTTCAGCACAGCACTTGTACATATGCATACCTGGCCGTTCACTTTTGCAAATTGTGTGCTGACTTTACATCCAAATAATGGAGCGAACGAAACTCCAAACGAGACGTATATGGGGGCAGAAACAATTGAAATGAGATGGTGAATACGAAACGGAAGGGAAATCTTCAATTGAAGTGATTCGTGAGGCTGGAGGGCTTTGGGGGTGAGCAGGGAGCTCTGTAAATCGTCCATTCTCATCTCTGTTGGTGTGACTGAGCCAGTGGTGGGAATTCCACATCACTATGGCAGGGGCCAGTCTCAAACCTGTCAACCCCTTATCAGTGCCCTACCTTTTTAAATCCTTTATATAAAGTTCACTTGCTTGCTTGCTTGCGTGTTTGCGTGATTGCTTGCTTACGACCGTGCAAATCTTTCGGTCGTTTTTAAACCCATTTCCCGTGATCCAATCGAGCTGACATTTTGCACACAGACTCGTTGTGCGTGACAATTTATTTTCGTGAAAAAAAATTCCCAAATTTTACACTGTTTAGGGAAAAAAAATTAAATATGTAATTACCAATTGCTTAATGGTGGCAGACAATCATCTGACCTATAGGTGGCAGCCATCTCAAGCCAGAGGACGAGAAGACTCTAGCCGCCACGCATATAAAGGATTTATAGTGAAAAACTTTGTTTTTACGGGTTAAATTTTTTACAGGTCAATTCAGACCTTATTGATCACCCCGTGCCCCTAATAAACCTCAAAGTGTATCTAACAAAGTCCCATCACAAGGTCTTCAGGTGAAGACAATTGGTTGTTGCACCCATCTCAAACCCATATAACTTCTTGTTGCAGCCGCTCTCCCGCCATATTTCTCCTGCCTCCGCAGTTTGCCTTCTGTATTTTTAAATCCTTTATATTAAGTTTGCTTGCTTGCTTGCTTGCGTGCTTGCTTGCTTGCTTACGACCGTGCAAATCTTTCGGTCGTTTTTAACCCACTTCCCGTGATCCAATCGAGCTGACATTTTCCACACAGACTCGTTGTGTGTGACAATTAATTTTCGTGAACATTTTTTTCCAAAATTTTACATTGTTTAGGGAAAACAAATTAAATATTTAATTACCAATTGTTTAATACTGGCAGACAATCATCTGACCCATAGGTGGCAGCCATCTCAAGCCAGAGGACGAGAAGAATCTAGCCGCCACGCATATAAAGGTTTACTTGTTTCACCTGAAGACGATTGCTTGTGTCGCGATCGAAACGTCGCGATTTTTTAAATTATTTTTCTATCTACGTGACTTTACCTAAAGACCCAAAGAGTATGAATTTATCTTTGATGTTGCTCAGATTTGGTGGAGTCGTTGCTCACGCGGCCCGATTCAGTTCGGAAAAACACGTCGATATTAATTGATTGCTTGCTTCTCACATTTTGTTGTTGTTGTTTTTACATCATCCAAAAATGTATTAACATTTCTTTTTAAAAAATCATGCACTTTGGTGTTTTTTTCTCTTTCCTTGTACGTTGACGGTTGTAAATGATAAAGTTGCGGCTTGATGTTGTTTACATGCAGAGTTGATGAATGGGCGTTGTGTTATTGCCATATCGTAAACCTCTCATGCGTATTGGTTGTGTTCCACTCCCAGAAGAATATAATTTTAAAACACGGGTGCTAATGAATAGATCCATTATTCAACGTCAATTCTGCGGGGCAACATACATTCATATGGAGAGACACCAAATATAATTATTTTCCCCAAAGTAAATTAACTATCGATTTAATTTCCACAACCTTTGCGCATCTTCCCTTATTCCTCCCATATTAATAAACACGACACAATCCTCAGCATGATAACGAACAACATCAAACCCGTCAACCCACCACGGTTTATACCCGGTTTCAATCCAGCAGCCACATTAAATACGCACTACAATGACAATAGTTTAAAGCGATTTGAAGCATGTTTTATTTTGCGGGGGGGGGGGGGGCAGAGCTTTGTGACGTCATATTTGAGGGGGGGGTCTGACTTTTTGTGACGCTGTGTGACTAGTGGGGGGGGGGGGGGGGTAAAAATCGTCCAAAATCGCGTGACGTCATTTATGGACGGCCCCTAACACGCACACTCAGTGCCGGATGAAGCTAGTGCGGGGCCTGTAGTATTTGTTATAAAGGGGCCCTAAATAAAAAAACACGTAAATATTAAAACACTAAATGTTTAACTTGCATAGTAAAGTAATTGTATTTTGTCATTTGCTATACAACCAGATTATACGACAAATCGCTGACCTTAAACACGCAGTCGTTCATAAAATTCGAAGGCGGTATAGTACTATAGTAATAGAGCAAGTGCAGAATCACTGAACCGGAATTGATAGCTTGAAAGCATTCAGCGCGTAGGCCCGTAGCATGTGGGATAATCCAGCACTGCGCTCACTCCACCTCCAAAAGGACCACGACTGTCAATCCATCATCATCATCCGTGTTCGATCCACTGCTGGATGAACACCATACCCAAGCCACGACCACTTCCCATTCAATGCATCTGCCCCCCACCCCCCACTTCTCGCTATCGTGACGACGCCAACGCCGCCGCCTATGAACCACTACTGCACCCTTCCCCTTGGGTCTTTTCCTCCCTTCTCTTGCCCTCCGCCATCCCTCCTCTCGGCGGTGGTGGCGCTTGAGAGAGAGAGAGCGAGCGAGCGAGAGGCACGTTGATACTCTGACCACGGCGCAGCGCTGTGGTGCTGCTCATGCTGTTGATGCTGCTGCTGCCGGGCAAATGGAGCCATTTGTTTCGTATTCCGAGACACATTTTTCTAGCCGCCGCCGCTGCTGCTTCGCTGATGGCGATGCTGTGAGAGGAGCTTGCCCCGAATCGAACGCGTGGGATGGGTGGTAGCAGCATCGCCGTGGGGTTTTGTGGAGCTTTATTAGCTGCTGGACGCCGAGGTTCAGCGCGTTTCAGTCGGGCTGTTACGGTTCAGGGAGTTGTATTGTAGAGCCTTCGATGCGCTATCGTGTCGGGTCTGCACTGTTCCATAGACACGCACACACGTGCAGGCAGATGTACTAGTGTATACCGTGTGTGCGGTGTGTGTGTGTGTGTTACACACACGCATGCTGTAGGTGATGTCATGCCTCGGATTGCTTTGGATCCAGCCAGGAGCAATCGTACGATTTGTGACTTCCATTCACTCTGCGTGCGCTGTGAGTGCGAGCTCGGGTGAGTGCTACTGCTGCTGCTGCTACTGCCAGAATTATTCGTCTTTGTGAGCCGTGGATTGTCTTCATCATTTGCTACGAATCGACTGCAGCTGCTGCTGCTTCAACCACCGCCGCTTCTACTGCCGAGACCAGCAGCAAAAACATTCCGCTTTGGTAAGATGGAAGTGAATGGATGCATTTCACCGCTGTCATTTAAACAGCTGACTGGGCACGCGCGCGGGTTGCCTTCGAACATCACAATGCCACGTATGGTTTCGACACGTTAATTGCAGTCGAGCATTATAATGGTCGTTTTTGTTTCGACGAAGGGAAACTCTGAACGTGGGTTTCCGATGTTCGGTGTCTCTCATCGGCCAGAGAGAATTTGACGCCGGTAAACAACCCGGTTTGGATGTTCGGTTCACAAGAACACCCCATAACGCGAGCAAATGGGTCTCGGTTCGACGGAATTGTGATTAGCACACGCTCTCGTAATAACCAGTCGCAATAGCAATAATTGTTAAAGCGTCGCCTGCGTGAATGTTCAAATCCATTGGTACAGTACGAGCAAGCCGGACTCTGCCGATAAGGTTGAGAATGTAGAAACCGGTTCAGCGGTTGCTGCTGTGGAGTCGAGTGTTGCTGATAAGATACACACCCGTTCCCCGATGGACTTGTGTCCAATAATACTTGAACGTGTTTTTTTTTATATAAACGTGCTGCTTCAAAAAAATGTTAACGCTTCTGAGGATTTGTAACAATACCGCAAGAAGTGCGCTTCCTCCGAGCTCTGGAGACCACTTGGAGAAGATTCCAGGCACGGGGTTGACAATGATGGCGAACGAGTGGGGAGATTGACTTTTTGAAGCTATCAACATCACATTTTTCGATTTAAAGCTTTCGTGACTGCAGGGATTCATCTTCTTGGTTCTTTCGGTAAATCACGTAGAAGGGAAATAATAAAATAATGAAAATAAAACATAATAAAATAATTCTCACGACGTTTCGGCCACAACGCAAGCAGCCGTCCTCAGGTGAAGAACAGGTCTGTTGAGCCAAGTGTCGGAAAGACAACCCTGTTCTTCACCTGAGGCACGCCTGCTTGCGTTGTGGCCGAAACGTCGTGAGAATTATGTTATTATGTTTTTATTACTTTATTATTTCCCTTCTACGTGACTTTACCGAAAGAACCAAGAACATCACATTTGTTATCATGTTGCAGTGTATTATTAATATTCTTATCCGTTTCTTTTTCCACTAAAAACGATGGTCCCGTGTAAGTGTTAGCATTTTTTTGAAGCGCACTGTATAGACGAAGAGAGACACGTGGCGAAGGAGGCATCGTTAATTACCGTCATTAACATTTTTCTTCCCACATCGGTGAGTCGTATTTTTTTCTTTTGTCTGCAACAGAAATTGCTCGCGAGAAATTTTAGAGTGTGCGTGGATTATCTCTGGACTCCCTCCGATTCTGTAACAATGGTCCCCCCCCCCACCCCGTATTTCCAGGGCCCTCCTGGAGAGAGAGAGATATTTTTAAAAAAAAACACGGCGATTTTCCGCTGGATGAACAATGAGAACCCTTTTCGTTTCATTATTGATGAGATTAAGATGTCTGTGATAGGGCCGGACAGCTTTTGGCTTCTCCGCAAGACGTTGCACAGATATCTTGTGCTTACAGCCTTGCCCTTCGTTCCATTGCCCCCCTGCCTTTTAGAAAATGTAGCGTGTCAAGAGGGGAACCGATCAATATAATTGCTAACATACACGTGTTTTTTTGGATGTGTGTGTAATTCATGGATTGAGTGGCAATAATCGTCTTAGGATCGGCGCTCGATCCGCGGTTATAGAGAGAGAAACTCTGAACTGGTAGATTCATCGCATTGCTACTAATAAAAACCTCCTGGTTACACCAACCCACAGGGGATTGTTGTGTCCGTCGTGCAGGGAGGATAGGGCTGGGTGGGGAGGAAGGGTGGGGAGGGGCTGGTCACCCCGTGGTGCCCTTATAAAACTCAACGTTTAACCTACTCACGCCGGCTTGTGCCCACCCTCACAGTCGAGCATATTTGCGGAATACACCACGCCGCCGTTGACCCTGGCCTTTGACCGAGCAACCCAACGTTCCTACCAGCTCCCTCCGCAGGAGGAATGTGTTCCGCAATTTTCTACGATTTCGCGTGGCACTGTTGGGGAGCTAGATGCGAACCAAAGTGTCGAGAGGTCTGCTACTGGTCACGACGAGAGGGATTTAGCCGAGAGAGAGTTCCTGGAGCTTCGCTGTTTCTCCTCCGTTGAAGGAGTGCAGACTACAGCGGTCTATCTTCTTGGTTCTTTCGGTAAAGTCACGTAGAAGGGAAGTAATAAAATAATATAATATAATAAAATAATTCTCACGACGTTTCGGCCACAACGCAAGCAGCCGTCCTCAGGTGAAACCAGGTCTGTCGAGGCGACAGCGTCTGAATGAAACAGCACACGTGCTTGGAGCATATATATAAGCTGGGTTGGAAGGGGGGGGGAAAGGGGGCGCCTTGACAAAAGAATTTGCATATCAAGAGGAATTTAGCATATTTATGGGAAATGCAGGTATGTGATTAGTACTACAGCGGTCTACTTTAGGGCCCCATAGTTTGGCTTGCATGGCCACAATCACGTTACAGTACTGTGGCTTGTGTCTTTAATAACACTGGTCAACACACTTTTTCTGGCATAAGGTAAAAACAAATTATTGCTGTGGATTTCACACCTGATGACGATTGCTTGTGTTGCAGTCGAAACGTCGTGATAATTTTAATTGTTTTATATTTATATTATTTTATTATTTCCCTTCTACTGTATGTATTGTTTAATGATACGCTTCGAGGCCGCACTAAGCCTGTAGATGTCAGAGCGATTAAAGTTATTTGTGTTTCTCTCAATCTCAATTGATTCTCTAATTAGTCTTGGCCAGTAATAATTAGTTTTGCATAACACTTCAACGTTATTAACATTAATTGAGTGGCCTTGTTGGCAAGCCTGTTCTGCCACTGCCGACAGTTGTGTTTGAGATAATTAAATATTTATTTAGTGTTCTTTTCGTCTTAGGGGCCGTCCATAAATGACGTCACGCACCTGGGGAGGGGTGGGTTAGATATTTGTGGCGATGTGTGACGAGGGGGGGGGGGGTTTGAGAAATGTGACGTCACATCAAAATGCGCGACTTTAAATAAATATAGACAACACGTTCTACTTAATTAAATATACTTTTAAATAAATGTTTTCTTCTACAACGTCAGAGTGCATCGCCACATTAAATACGCACTGCAATGACAATAGTTTAAAGCGATTTGAAGCATGTTTTATTTGGGGGGGCAGAGCTTTGTGACGTCATATTTGAGGGGGGGGGGGTCTGACTTTTTGTGACGCCGTGTGACGAAGGGGGGGGGGGGAGTCAAAAATCGTCAAATCGCGTGACGTCATTTATGGACGGCCCCTTACGCTGAGGTTACGTCCCGTCTGTCCAATATAGTATCTGCCACATAAACAATTAATCCGCTTTACACCTTATGTTGATAACTTCGGTAATTCGTCTTTAGTACAAGATAGTAGTGTTTGAATTTTGTGTACTGTCGCAAATTTTACTTTAATATTTTGCTTTTGCAAAACACGGGCTCATTTGTCAGTTACTCCTGAGATATACGTTTTTGTAATTGTTTTAATAATATAATCTGATCGCCAGGAGATCGTGTGTTCGATCTCGACCCTGACGCCTGCTGTATATTTGGAGTTTGCGTGTTCTCCCCGTGGTCGCGTGGATTATTTTTCTCAGGGTTCTTCGGTTTTACCCTCCACATTTAGAATCAACATCACGCGTTTAGAGTATTTTACTGCGAAACATTTCGACATGATAAGCCACTTCAATGGGCTGTCATTTGTTTCCAGGTCGCCTCTGAGAAAGAGCCATGCAGCTCTCTGTGAGCCTTACCTGGTAAAATGAAAATAAGTTTAAAACAAACAGATGTACCCACTGTTTCTGTGCGGTGTCTTTTCTCTCCGTGCAAAGTCGCACGTGTAAAACCTCCCTAATTTGTATTACGCATTGTATAAAGTAACACATTTGTCGTTTCTCTTGTTGGGAGTATAGTTCATTGGAGGGGTAGTTAGACGTCTGACGCCTCGTGGTAAATAACTCGAGGACCGTTTCCGAAATTTCAAACCACACGCGCGATGCCGCGCGGCAGTTCAAACTGCTGTCTTATATTACGTCGTTACTTTTTAATGGGTGACAGCGTTCTTCACTAATATTCAGTGGGCGGGTGGGGTGGGGTGGGTGGGGTGGGTGGGGTGGGGTGGTGGTAGGGGGGCGGGTGGGGTGGGTGGTAGGGGGATGGGGTGGGTGGTAGGGGGTGGGCGGGTGGGGTGGGTGGTAGGGGGGTGGGGTGGGGTAGGTGGTAGGGGGGTGGGTGGGTGGGGTGGTAGGGGGGCGGTGGGGGACGGGTGGGGTGGGTGGGTGGTAGGGGGGTGGGCGGGGTGGGGGGGCAGGTGGGGGGCGGGTGGGTTGGTAGCGGTGGGTGGGGTGGTTGGGGGGGGGGGGCGATTGGGGTGGTTGGGGTGGTAGGGGTGGGCGGGGTGGGGGCTGGTGGGGGGTCACTTTCGCCGATGAGACATCATTAGTGAGTGTGAGGGCTGCCACACCATCTGAAATCGTTGGGGGTTTGACAGCAGCAGGATGATGATGATGGGGGTGTTTTCAGTCCTCCTGTATTGTCAGGGTGGGGGGGGGGTTCACAGGTCCACACTAAAGGGGCCGTCCATAAATGACGTCACGCACCTAGGGGGGGGGTTGGGGTCAGACATTTGTGACGAGGGGGGGGGGAAATGTGACGTCACATCAAAATGCGCAACTTTAAATAAATATAGACAACACGTTCTACTTAATTAAATATACTTTTTAATAAATGTTTTCTCCTACAACATCAGAGTGCAGCGGCACATTAAATACGCACTACAATGACAATAGTTTAAAGCGATTTGAAGCATGTTTTATTTTTTTTTTGGGGGGGGGGGGGCAGAGCTTTGTGACGTCATTTGAGGGAGGGGGGGTCTGACTTTTTGTGACGCCGTGTGACGAAGGGGGAGGGGGGTGGTCAAAAATCGTCCAAAATCGCGTGACGTCATTTATGGACGGCCCCAAAGGCCACCAGGGGCTGTCAGTGATCCGCGGGCCTTGCAATGAAGAACGCAGCTCTATGGGTACCTCGTGGTGATGTGCGGTGTTTACACGATGCAGCATATTCGTGTGCAGCTCCTTTATAATCCACTGCTGGATGAGGGATCCTCCCACGCCGTACGGGTCTTGGAGGGGTATCTGACCATACTTCCTTTTTTTAGGTTTTTTCGGTAAAGTCACGTAGGTAAAAAAATTAAATTAATAAAAGTAAAAAAAAATACAGCTATCGTGCTGTGACGGTTCCACCTGTAGACGGAAGCTTGTGTTGCCTCCGAAACGTCGTGATTTTTATTTTATTTTTTATTTTACTTTCATTAATTTTAATTTTTTACTTACGTGACTTTACCGAAAAAACCTAAGAATATGAATCCTTGCAGTCACGAAAGCTTCACATCTAGAATTCATACTTCCTTTATAGGCATTGACGTGATGGGACCAGCAGTTACCGTGTGGCACCATTAAAGCGGCCGATGGCTTTTCTTTGTTGCCGTGCCCGGCATTTGTGTTGTACTGCATAGACTCTGTCTCTCTCACTCTCTGTCCTGCGTGTAACTCGATTCTGCACTGTAAGTTTTCGCGTCACCACACAAACCTCACAGCGGCATCACACCAGTGCGGGATGAAGCTAAGTGTGCGGGGCCTGTAGCATGATGTTATAAAGGGACCCTAAATAAACAAAAAAACACGTAAATATTAAAACACTATTTTTTACTTGCATAGTAAAGTAATTGTATGCTTTCATTTGCTATACAGCCAGATAATACGACAAGTCGCTTCATTCAGACGCTGTCTCCCCGACAGACCTGGTCTTCACCTGATGAGGGCTGCTTGCGTTGTGGCCGAAACGTCGTGAGAATTATTTTATTATGTTTTATTTTATTATTTTTATTGTTTCCATTCTACGTGACTTTACCGAAAGAACCAAGAAGATGAATCCCTGCAGTCACGAAAGCTTTAAATCGAAATTTAAGTCGCTAACCTTCAATACTCAGTCGTTCGTAAAATTCGAAGGCGGTATAGTACTATAGTAATAGAGCAAGTGCAGAATCACCGGAATTGATAACTTGGAAGCATTTAGCACGGGGCCCTTGAAAGTGCGGGGCCCGAAGTATGTGTAGTAGCTACTTGTGATACTACGATTACACTGGTCAACAAAAAAAAACATTTTTTTCTGGCCTGGACTTTTGCAGCTGTTTTAGACTAATTTCAGGGTGCTGATCCCAAATCTGATCTCAGATTTGCTCTATCACATCTCATTTTTATGCTATCGGCATACCCCATTTTCATTTATTTTACCCGAAATTAACTCTGTCACTTATGATTGCAAGTTGTTGCGAGTCAGTGACTGCTTTAGTGTTAAAATATGGTGCTGTATTTTTAGGATAGCGTGTTTATAATATCATTTTATTTAGATGTCCACATTTATTTAATATTTTTCTTCTGCAGTTTTTATTGAAAATGCAATATTTGATATCTCAAAAACCTGATGTCATAGACAAAAACTGATGCCAGATTTGGAATCGGCACCCCAAAATTACCTTATTACCGTTAGAATACCTTATGCCAGAAAAAGTGTGTTGACCAGTGTAATCCGGTACTGCACCACACTTGCAATCTAAGTGCCGTGTGGATATTTGCCAAATCGCGTTGTACTGCCGGTGCGAGAGCGGACAATTTGCACCGCTCGCTTTTTTAGTTTTTCCATCATCCAAATGGGGCAGTCCACCTTCACATCATGGGATCTATACTCTTTGGTTCTTTCGGTAAAGTCACGTAGGTAGAAAAATGTAATAAAACAAAAAATAATCACTTTTCTCTACCTACGTGACTTTACCGAAAGAACCAACGAGTATGGATTCCTGCAGACACGAAAGCTTCAAATCATCATGGGATCTCCAATTGCCAGTATCAAAATATAAGAATAGGTTTTACCCTTTCTGGCAACGAAACAGTTGTGTTAAGATGTTAACATACCAAACTGCAACCTTTTGCAAGGAATCACGTCTGCATTAACCACACGCACTTGTGGTGAACATACAAAAAAACACGCTCTGGTCGTCGACGATGATGCATTGTCTTTGAAACTGATTGGTCCACACCAGAGACAGCTTTCTTTAGACGCGAGTCTCAGACAGTGTTTGACCAGAGCACGCCGCCACAAAGCGACCAGCACAAAGACAAATATGTGTGCTTAATGCAGACAAGATTCCTTGCAAGAGCTTTCAGTTTGGTGTTTAACATCTTAACACAAACTGCTTTATTGCCAGAAAGGGTAAACACCAATTCTTATATTTTGATACTGGCAAGGGGGGTCCCATGATGTAGCTGCCCTCACCCCGAGCTCTAAATGTCCCGACAGTGGTATTGTCTCGATTTTAAGCTTTCGTGACTGCAGGGATTCATCTTCTTGGTTCTTTCGGTAAAGTCACGTAGAAGGGAAATAATAAAAATGAAACAATAAAAATAATTCTCACGACGTTTCGGCCACAACGCAAGCAGGTCTGTTTTTCCGACAGACCTGTTCTTCACCTGAGGACGGCTGCTTGCGTTGTGGCCGAAACGTCGTGAGAATTATTTTATTATGTTTTTTTTATTATTTCCCTTCTACGTGACTTTACCGAAAGAACCAAGAAGAGTGGTATTGTCCTTGTGTATATTCATTGCAAAGGGTTTCTGTTTGGTTTTTTAATATCTTAACACAACTGCTTTCTTGCCACAAAGGGTAAACACCAATTCTTACAGGCCACTTACAGGCCACCTTTGTCTGCGTTGGCCCACCGTCAGACCCTGACGTTGACCGTTCGTCAAGCTGTGAGTTTTGGTCACAGTGGAGTTGAAAAAATGTAATTAAACTTGCGTCGACCTGGCTGGGTGGTTTTCGGAGGCCATAGAGCTGAGCGAGCACTGTTGAGATCTGGAGGTTTAGTTCAGGCCTGTGGATAAACCAGGTTTTTAAAATGTGGAGTTTTGTTCTCCCAGCGTGGCAGTCTAAACGACGTACAAGTATCTTAACCCTTTCCCATTCGGCTGACGTACGTCTACGTCATCAGTTTTGTCTTCTGATTCCGTTCCAATGACGTTCACGTACGTCATCGGAACGGAGGGCGTGTGGCACAGTTTTGCGCGGGCTATCGTCGAGTGCAGCGGTTGTGTCACTACGGTTTTCGGTGGCGAGCAACAATGTCTTTAAAATCAGCGGCGCTACTACGCCGCTAAATCAAATCAACACGAACCGCTCGCGCGTTCCCAGATTCAGCAGTGAACGGGACACCACCACCCCTGCAACTTGCAGATGTCTCGGAACGGCAGAGGTCGCAAACGGGTTTTGATTCCTTACCCGTACCCGTACCCAGCCGCACCAGGGTCGCAAATGGGTACCCGTACCCGTACCCGGCCGGGTACGTGTACCCGTTCCCTACCCGTACCCGTACTCTACCCAAAATGAGTGACAAACGGTTACTCACCAGTGACTCACGGCCTACCCGTACCCGTACCCGGCCGCACCAGGGTCGCAAACGGGTACCTGTACCCGTACCTGGCCGGGTACGGATTGCCGGGTATCGGGTAGGGTACGGGTATCGGGTACCCGGTTGTGACCTCTGCAGAACGGGAAACGGTTAAATCCTTCCGCCTTTGTCGACCCACAAAGTGTAGATGGATGTGCCACAGTCAGTGAGTTGATTGGCATATCGCGTATGGTACTCCAGCCTCTTCCGAGATGTCTGGTCGGCGTGGAAGAGAAGGCCAAAAAATATCCCCAAGAGAGGCTTTCCACAGCTTCCTCTCGTCGAGCCTCTTCCGCCCATCCACCCCTACTTGACACATCGGTGAAACAGAGCTTTGTAGCTCATCGGATTCCTCCAGTGTAAATAAATATTCTGATTCTGAAGCCATAGCAGGGCTGCACCTTTTACCGTGAACCCCTCTGCCCACTCGTGCGATGTCTGCCAAGGTGCGGTTGCGCTCCGGCACAGCGGCTAACGTTGCCCGCACACCGCCGCCACGTGACGGACACCGCGCGTAATCAATCGTGCCATTGGGTTCCTGTTTATGACGTTAATTGCACTCTCCCACGATGCGCTGCTGCGGAGCAACGTTCATTACACGTCCGGCCATCACGCGTCCGGTGAAACCAAATGTTTTCAAGTGTGAGTTTTTTGGCAATTGAAGTGGAGCTACACAGATCTAACATTTATTTATTTTGTGTGAAGTTGACTGAGACGATCAACTCCGCGACACTCAAGAACCCTGTTTAATCACGGACGGCTGAAACCTGGATTTCAACCCAGCCTGTCCGCAGTGCTGGCTTGGCGAGATGTTAACTCCCTAGCCTGGTGTGCAGGAGGTCCTGGGTGCGATCCCGACCCAGACACTCGCTGTATATTTGGAGTTTGCGTCTTTCTCTCTCTCCCTATGGTAGAGTGGATTTTTCTCGGAGTCCTCCGGTTTTTCCCTCCTCATTTAGAATCAACATCACTTTTTTTTATATAGAGCATTTGGCTGCTACTGCTGCTGCTATAACATTCCACATGACGATAAGCCACTTCGTTGAGCTATCATTTGCGGCAGGCTTGATCGCTTCTGAAAAAAGGCTATGTAGCTCAGTGGGGCCTTAACCTGGTAAAATAAAATAATAGTTTCAAATAAAAGCATAGTTTAAAATAAAATAAAAATTGTAAACAATGAAAAAAATTGTTTGAAAATCTAAAAAATTAGTTTAAAATAACAAAAATATTTTCGAATAAAAAACATAGTTTATGTTTCGGTGCCTGAGCCCTTCATGTCACCTCAGTGCCGTGGTTATTAATAACGAGTCCCTGCCCGCCCATATGGGTGACCTCACCCCTGCAATGTTGTTTTGGCTGCCCAAACTGCTCTCAAATCTCCATTATCGGGGCACACGGAGTCGCTTCGGCGAATCCCCCATGGCGATCGACCTTTTATTGTTTCGCTTTTAGTTTTTTTTACATCTTTAACTTTGTGGGGGGGGGGGGGGGAGGCTCACGGACCGTATTGTAAATTATAGATGTTCTATATTTTGTAAATTTTTGTCTATATTTTTGTTCTCTATTTTTATAACGACTGCTTTGATCCCAATTCCTCGATAAGGTGGCAAATAAAACAAGCACAAAGCCGGCTGGCGGAAGTTGCAGCAAACTTTCCCAGCTTGCCATCGGAAGCGCCTACGAGTTCAAATCCCGGGCGCGGATTGACTTGGTCCGCGGATCGATTAAAATGGTTCCACTTGAAGGTAGACGTCATCAGAATCTGAATATTTATGTATGCTGGAGGAATCTGATGAGCTATAAAGTAATTTTTTTTCACAGATGTCCTATAATATGGTCCGCTACGAGTACTGTACTTGTCCAGTTCGCGTTGTCAAATCCCCTTCTGGATGAGGGCCTCTCCACAACTTGCTGCCTTCGTTCATCGTCATCATCATCATCAGAAGCCATGGTCAATCCACTGATGGATGAAGGCCTCCCCGATCGCCTGCCATCTCTCACAATTCTGCCCGGCAGCTGATTTGTATCGCTCCGTCTCGCGTCCTAATAGTCGTAGTTAGTTCATAATAGAGATTATGCAGGTACACGGTGATTTTTTAATGCGTATTTATTTGGGCGGGGGGGAGGGGGGTTTGGTGGGAAGCAAGGTTCATCACTTATCTGTGTGGTTTTTAAATTCTTGCAGAGATGTAAAACATTTTTCTGTGCGGCTAGCATGGTATGTGCTGACTTGTGCACGCGCGTGTACTATTTCTTCCTGCACGTCACATGTTTGTATCGATAAGAAAGATAAATAGATATGTAACAAACGAAATGATTGCGTTGCCATTCGGCGAAATGTCCCACCCGAACCCACGGAACTCTTCATCACAGTCGCTGCGATGATGTCCTCTACCCTTCCTCTTGCGATCCGTGCGTCTCCTCTTCCCCCCTCTATGAATCCCAACGTGGATTTGTTTTCTTTTGTCATTGTCCACGCTTACAACGATCAGTCCACACGGCAGGTGATCGGCGCCGATTTGAATAATTTCCTTTTGTTGTTTTGTTTTAGTTTTATAAATGTAGAGCGATGGCTGCCTTGCTTATTAGTCGAGTTATTCTCACACGCAGCCACCGTACCATTTGGATTGCGCCTTTCCAGAACAGGCTTGTGGAGATTGATGATTTCAAATGGAGTTATACACAATATAGTTGTTTTTTTTTGGGTTAGATCGCGTAAATATCAATGTTGTGTCGTTAAACCCGCCACCATTACCCGGCATGGCCAATTAGTAAATGTTTGTCACGTAAACAGAACGTGGCCAATTCGTTACCTAGTACAGCACTAACCGTTGTGTTGGAGAGCAATTCCACAATATTTACAGTCCAACACACCGGTGGTACTACTGGGGAGAGGGGGGGCGTAGAAATGTGACGTCACATCAAAATGCGCAACTTTAAATAAATATAAACACGTTCTACTTAATTAAATATTATTTTTAATAAATGTTTTCTCCTACTACATGAGAGTGCAGCGCCACATTAAATACGCACTACAATGACAATAGTTTAAAGCGATTTGAAGCATGTTTTATTTTGGGGGGGGGGGGCAGAGCTTTGTGACGTCATATTTGAGGGGGGGTCTGACTTTTTGTGACGACGGGGGGGGGGGGTCAAAAATCGTCCAAAATCGCGTGACGTCATTTATGGACGGCCCCATACCTCTCCCGAGGTCCCTCACCGAGATCTATTAAGAGTAGGCCGCAATAGCCTCTGCCATGGACCCTCTGCAGCTCGCTCGAGTAGAAAGCCTTTAATCCAGCAGTTACACGGTTGCAGTGCTGAAAGTTTTAGCACTTTAGCTTTTCGTAAGCTTCGTGAGAAGGGAAAACCGTATCCCTTGAAAACCCCCGGGTAAAAAAAAAAACCAATGCCAAATTGCCAAGTACTCACAGCACCGTGTGCAAATGGGGAAAGCGTTCCATTGTGCCTGTCTGTGGAAGATTTAAAAAAAAACGTTTCACTCAATTGTGGTTTTTGTATTTAATAAAAAAAAACCCCACCCCTCTACTCTGAAAACGTGTGCCCTGCCGCTCGGCACCGAGGTTGTTTTTCTGCCTCTTCCATTGAGGCAAAGCCAAAAATAACAAATATTTACGATTCGACCCATTTGTGCGTGCGCGCGTACGTGCGTGCGTGCGTGTCCGGATTCGAATCCTGCACGTTACGCGATGTTTTGTTTTGTCGAACCATCAACACGTGTCACACCGGCTGTGGGAAGGGGGGGGGGCAGATTTTCCGTTGGCTTTTGGGAACGGTCACTTAGACACCGCCGCCGCCGCTGCATAAGCATCACTCACACGGGAGATCGCCACTTTTATAGCCCAGGCTGACTGCTGGGACCAGCGCTGCTAACGAGCACCAATTATGGGCAGCGTGGCACAGGAGGGGGGCGAGTGGCGCGGGACATTTCGCGTCATGCCTCTGGCTGCCGTTTTGTCTCCTCAACTTTGCTTCGGTTTTTCTTTACGTTCTGAAAAGAAAAACACGTTACCAGGAGAAACGCATGTTTGAACTTCTTTCGCACCTCGCGTTGCCAACGGTGCTAATCGGAGGAGTGGGTGAAGGTCTACGAATGAAACACAAAAAGCTGTTCTTCTTGGTTCTTTCGGTAAAGTCACGTAGAATGGAAATAATAAAATAATAAAAATAAAACATAATAAAATAATTCTCACGACGTTTCGGCCACAACGCAAGCAGCCGTCCTCAGGTGTAGAAGACAGACGCTGTCTTCTCGACAGACCTGTTCTACACCTGAGGACGGCTGCTTGCGTTGTGGCCGAAACGTCGTGAGAATTACTTTATAATGTTTTATTTTTATTATTTTATTATTTCCATTCTACGTGACTTTACCGAAAGAACCAAGAAGATGAATCCCTGCAGTCACGAAAGCTTTAAATCGAAACAAAAAGCTGTTCTTAAGAAGTTAGTTTTCACTCTAGATTTAAAAGGGCGCAGCCCAAGCGGGCTTCCTAATATCAGAAGGAACGTTCCAGACGGCCGCAAGAAGCGCATCTTAAAGCGCACGGTGCCGTGGTCATCTTCATTCGTAATATATCCACAGAAATAAAAACATTGATTAAGAGACCATCGGCAGGTTAATTACATAATTCCGACTGAAAAATTAGCGGTGGGCTTCGGCGGGACACGTTGCTGGAAGGAATAATGGTTCGTGGTCGAGCTGAATGATGGAATGGCAGCCGAGGGAAGGAGCAAGCCCGGGATGTTACGATGGAACCATCTCGTGTACAGCAGGTGATGCTGAGTGGATTATTACATCGCAGAATTCTTGAGATATGGTGACCGCTTTTGGAGGCCTTCATCCAGCAGTGGATCTATCATGGCTGGTGGTGGTGGTGAGTTGAAAATCTGCCACAACGAGAAGTGTCAAACCAGGGTGGCCATGATTGTATTCTGAGGACTTGTATGTATGTACACTGCATAATCATTATAAACTCTATCCACAATACAAAGAAAAGGATCCCCCGTGTAGCCTTAACAGACTTACGGGGCCAGTGCTGTTAGCGAGCACCTAATGAAGGCTGCAACAGCACACGAGTTAGGTGGTGCCAACACCACGCACGGCCGCCTTTGTCTCCCCAGTGACGATGTTTACTACACACCGCACCAGGTACTCGTTTGAGGCAACCTGGAGGAGGCCCAGGACCGATTCAGAAATCGTCAACAGCAGAGGTGTGGACTCGAGTCATGTGACTTGGACTCGAGTCAGACTCGAGTCATGAATTTGATGACTTGCGACTCGACTTGGACTTGCATAACAATGACTTTGTCCCACCTATGAGATGTGGACTCGAGTCATGTGACTTGGACTCGAGTCATGAATTTGATGACTTGCGACTCGACTTGGACTTGCATAACAATGACTTTGTCCCACCTATGAGATGTGGACTCGAGTCATGTGACTTGGACTCGAGTCAGACTCGAGTCATGAATTTGATGACTTGCGACTCGACTTGGACTTGCATAACAATGACTTTGTCCCACCTATGAGATGTGGACTCGAGTCATGTGACTTGGACTCGAGTCAGACTCGAGTCATGAATTTGATGACTTGCGACTCGACTTGGACTTGCATAACAATGACTTTGTCCCACCTATGAGATGTGGACTCGAGTCATGTGACTTGGACTCGAGTCAGACTCGAGTCATGAATTTGATGACTTGCGACTCGACTTGGACTTGCATAACAATGACTTTGTCCCACCTATGAGATGTGGACTCGAGTCATGTGACTTGGACTCGAGTCAGACTCGAGTCATGAATTTGATGACTTGCGACTCGACTTGGACTTGCATAACAATGACTTTGTCCCACCTATGAGATGTGGACTCGAGTCATGTGACTTGGACTCGAGTCAGACTCGAGTCATGAATTTGATGAGTTGCGACTCGACTTGGACTTGCATAACAATGACTTTGTCCCACCTATGAGATGTGGACTCGAGTCATGTGACTTGGACTCGAGTCAGACTCGAGTCATGAATTTGATGACTTGCGACTCGACTTGGACTTGCATAACAATGACTTTGTACCACCTATGAGATGTGGACTCGAGTCACGTGACTTGGACTCGAGTCAGACTCGAGTCATGAATTTGATGACTTGCGACTCGACTTGGACTTGCATAACAATGACTTTGTCCCACCTCTGGTCAACAGTGTTGGTCGCCGTGAGCGGGAATCGAACTCGGGTGACCGGGTTACCAGTACGGCGCGCGGAACGCAGCGCCACGCACACACACACACGCGCAGCCGCTGTGCTCCGGAGGGAATTCAGCAGTTATCGCCGTGTAAGCAAAACCACATCCATACAGACACGGCCGTTGAGAATCCGGAAAAATCCATCCATTGTTTTTGTCCTCACTGCGCAGTTCATGAAAAGGGGTGAAGTCATCCGTCGCAGCCGGTTGCGATACGAGACTTGGCAGATGGGAGCCGGGGTCCATTAGGCTGACCCATCACATCTGCTCTGACATTGCCCGGCTGCCTCCTTGTTGACACACACGAGAGCTACGTGCACAAGTGGCGGGGCATGATTGCCTTGCACCCTGGGGGTTGCCACGGGTCCCGGTGACTACCATGGGCCCTGGGGGTTGACATGGGCCCTGGTGATTACCATAGACCCTGGTGGTTGCATTGGGCCCTGTGGGTTGCCATGCACCCTGGTGGTTGCACCCTGGGGGTTGGCATAGACCCTGGTGGTGTACATGGGCCCTTGTGGTTGCCATACAACCCTGGTGATTGCACCCTGGGGGTTGCCATGGGCCGTGGGGGTTGCCATGGGCCTTGGTGGTTGCCATGGGCCCTGGTGGTTGCCATGGGCCCTGGTGGTTGCCATGGGCCCTGGTGGTTTCCATAGGCCCTGATCGCTGCCATGGGCCCTGGTGGTTGCCATGGGACCTGGTGGTTGCCATAGGCCCTGGTGGACGCCATGGGCCCTGGTGGTTGCTATGGGCCCTGATCGTTGCCATGGGCCCTGGTGGTTGCCATGGGCCCTGAGCGTTGCCATGGGACCTGGTGGTTTTCATGGGCTCTGGTGGTTGCCATGGGCCCTGATCGTTGTCATGGGCCCTGGTGGTTGCCATGGGCCCTGATCGTTGCCATGGGCCCTGGTGGTTGCCATGGGCCCTGGTGGTGGGCAAGGTCCCTGGTGCAAGGAATTAAATGAGCCCCCCCCCCCCCCCCTTGTCCACCTAGCCTGGCACCTGGGCCTGTCCGGGCTGTGGTTGGCCAGCACCACGTCCAGCCGCCATTGTCTTACCCATTGGTAATGTTGTACACACCGCACCAGGTACTCATTTGAGGCTGAGTCGACCTAGGGTAGGCCCAGGACCGGTTGAGATAATCGCCGTGAGCGGGAATCGAACTCGGGTCGCCGGGTTCGTAGCGCAGCGCGCTGACCGCTGCGCCACCGCTCTCCGCCGACACGTGTGTACACACTTGGACATGGACACACACGTACAACGCATTCTCAAATTGCCAACTGTGGTGTCCGATTCCTCCAAGATGGAAAGAAGAAGCACTTGCCAAGAGAGTAGTTATTTGTTTTGCACCGTTAGTGATACAACAGTGAACTTTAACCCGGTGCTATTGACTGTCTCTGTTGTGTGGTGTGCTGTGTGTGTGTGTGCAGTGTCAGATGCAAACAAACACAACAAATACGAACTGTACAGGGGTTATTGCCACTGTACAAATACTGTAATATGGAAATAACCCCTGACCTTACCTCAGCAGGGTCTTGTGCTCCGTGAAGGCCACGTGTTGTACCAAATGGCATTCGTGGGGTGCTGTGTGGCACAACAAGGAGAGTACACATCAGAGGGCCGTGGTTATGACAAAACGCCACGTGCTTTGAATAGCTGGCTTTCATCACATTGAACATCGCTTGAAGTCCCATTGTTTAGGCTCGTGTAAGATGCTCCATTGTGTCGCCTTCAAACGAGGGGGGCTGCCCTTGAATATATCAAAACAAGCCACGCGTTAATGTAGAACAGACTTGAGACAATACACAATGCAGTGGTGTCACACGCCAAATATGAGGATCGCTGCGATATAGGCAATAGTGATATCGATATTTCGTACAATACAAGATCCGTGGGAGTGTGCCGTGTTGTAAAGGTTATCACACTGGACTTGACGCAGAGGCCTAAAATCATAGCTGTCAACCCACATGGTTTATACCCCGTATTCTTGTAGAGGGACATTGAGTTTTCAGGTCCGTACGGCGTACAGCCGTTTCAATCCGGACAACATTTTTTGTATCTATTTGTTTGTGTTTCTCCCTTGCGATGGGACTTTGTAGGATGAACGTTGAGATTTATAAGCGCACGGGGTCACCAATTCGGTCTGAATTGGTCTGTAATAAGGTAGGGCACTGATAAGGGGTTGACAGTTGTGTATATGTGAGTAATTATCAGTTGTTGAAACGTGTCCATTTTTAATATCAGCCGGGTCTGTCCGGGTCTGCGACCTGGACACTATTTGAGCACGCTGCGCACCACATCCCAAGATGCCTCTCGCTCTGGTTGTGGCTAATATTTCTCGTGCCGTCCACTCAAGTCTAGCAGCAACGCAGAACAAAAGTTCACCTCTGCCGTCGGCCGTACGTTGTACCGAGTGAGAATTCAGTGTAACAAAAACTACATTTTTGTTCCAGTGTAGTAAGTGTTATTTTCTAATTCCTTATGCCCCAGAAGTACAGAAAATGGCTTGTATTCACCACAAACTTTGCTTTTGTGGCCAGGACAGTGATATTTCGAAATGTACCTATTTTCAGTGAGAAAACGTGGGTGTGCATTGGTGTCATTCCTTCACGTAAAGTCCCGGTCACAAAAGCAAAGTTTGTGGGGAATAATAGCCATTTTCTATACTTTTGAGGCATAAGCAATTAGAAAATAACACTACCCAGGAACATGAATCGTGTTACATAGTGGAATCAGAAGTGTGGGAAAAACTTGCTCAACGCGGTTTTATATCGACCGCGTGTTTCCCGTCTCTCCACGGTTTACCCCGTGAGGTCTGTTTTTTTTTTATCCTGAAAGCAGCGGCGATGTTTCGACGGCACGCAGCTTGTGGCGCTGCTAAGATGCTCGTCTCTGCGTCGAAAATTGGTGCCGTGAGAGCGCCGTTGGAAGCTGTGAAGGAACGGACCTTGTGAGAACACTTTACCATGCGTGTTTTTGTGCGTGTGTGCGTGTTTTTGTGCGTGTGTGCGTGTTTTTGTGCGTGTGTGCGTGTTTTTGTGCGTGTGTGCGTGTGTGCGTGTCTTGTCGTGCGGCGGCGCTGCGCTACGAACCCGGTGACCCGAGTTCGATTCCCGCTCGCGGCCAACACCGTTGACGATTATCTGAACAGGTCCTGGGCCTCCCCCTAGGTCGACTCGGCCTCAAATGAGTACCTGGTGCGGTGTGTAGTAAACATCCCCTGGTGCGCCGCTGTGCCGGCCTTCATAAGTGCTGCTCGCTAACAGCACTTGCCCCAGCAGTCTTGTTAAGGCTACACGGGGGGGTGGGGGGGGGCAATCTTTGTCGTGGTTGTCCTCGTCGTTGTTTCGTTGTTTTTCGTGCGACCGTGGAATGTTTGCGCGTTGCCACGTGCATCTGGCCGTCGAGTCGTTGAGGACGTTTGGCATTCGGACGCCGGGATGGCGAAGCGTTGACGTTGGAGTGACGGAGTGTCGGGGAGCGGAGAGGGGAGTTTGGCGAGCGTTTGCGCATGAGTGGAATGGAAACGGGCGTTTTGTGTGGAGGTGAAATTTAAAAATAAAAGGGTGTAAACGCAATAAATAGAGCGTGACGCGGCGGCCGTGATTACAATAACAAGAGTTGAAATCGCGTAGAATTAATGAAACAAAAGAGGGAAGGGTGACAATTTTAGACCCAGGAACGTGACCCTACTTTTCCCATCATGGGACCTCCTTTGCCAGTACCAAAATATGAGAAAAGGTTTTCTTCTTTTTTCTGGCAACAAAACTGGTGTTGAGATGTTTAAACACCAAACTGAAATCTTTTACAAGGAATCATGTCTGCATTAACCACAATATTTGTGGTCAGAATGCAAATAAAAAACACATAACATATGCATTGTCTTTGAAACTGATTGGTCCACACCAGAGACAGCTTTCTTTCGAGCCTTGTCTCAAACGGTGTTAGACCAGAGGACGCCAAAAGGCCTAATAATTTGTCAAACGCCGTTTCGCCGAACGCGGTATTGTCCAGGAACTTGTAAACCACCGCCACCACCGCCGCCGTGTTAGGTGTTGCGTCGTTTGTTTCTTGGACTTGCGGTTAGAGGGGGCGACAAACAAAACTGGGACGGGGAAGCACCCCCCGAGTGTTAATGGAGCTAATAAGTCAAATATAAAAAGCTTTTTTAAAAACACGCTTTTATGAAATGTACTAGTAATGGTAGAACTCCACGACTCCAGGAAGTGGCCCCAAGGCTTGCCATGACGTAAGGGACCGTGGCCAATTACAGCCAACGTCAGTTGACCGTGGACAATTTGACCCAAGCCGAAACATAACATATTAAAAATAATGTTTAAAACAAATGTTATTTTTATTTGTTATGATCAAATATAGTATTGTCATCAGTATGACATAAGTATACCAAGTTTGCAGTCGATACCACATTGGGAAGTGTGTTAAAATTGAGTTACAAGATTTGAAGAAAAAGATTTGAGGATACAACAACGACAACAACAACGACAACAACTACAACAACAGACAGTGAGCTAAAAGAAAGCGTGTAAAAATAAGAAGAGAGAGAGATATTAGCGTAACGGAGTGGTGAATCTATGCCGATTTTATTTTTATAAACGCGCCCCCCCCCCCAACCCCCTCGGGATGTCGTTACTTTACGTTCAGTGTGCATCATTAAATCCCGTCGCTCGAGCGAGTGAGCGAAAAAACTAAATTTCGTCTGCAAAATATGCAGTTTCTAAAACGCGTGCCTTGATGTGGCTCAAAGTGGCATGGAGATGAGGCAACGCTGGCCCAATTTTGTGAAGAGGCATCCGTTTTAATTGCCCTGTGCAGTGGCGCTGCGTGTTTTCAAATTAAGCCCGTTTCTCTCTTCCTAATTAGGCCTATTTAAACCGTAAACTAATGACAAGTTGCATGTACAGCAATTATGCGAAAAATGACACTTATTAGGTTTTTTATTGTTCATCAACTGCGTAACAATTATCCTCAAGAGAATGTACGCACAATTCAGACCTTACGAAACAATAATGCTAATATAATTTGTAAATACTAATAATAATGACGTCAGTTATTGACTCAGGAAGGCCTCGCCGAGTACCCAGATTGTATCGGGGATGTTTGGCCAATCCCATTAATGAGTGCTGGGCACCACGTGTCCAACACCAGGTGCCCAACACCACGTGCCCCAACACGCATTCGTTAAATAATTAAAAGAAGAACCGCGTTATAGCGAAACCGCATTGTGTGAACGCTCGTTAAGCGAGGAATCGCCGCACTGCACTCACCAGATCCGATGAGATTGGGAAAATTCGGGGTGATTTGGTCATAGACCGCCCCGACCAATAGCAATGTGGAATTTCAAGCAATGGCTCGGTAATTCCAATAGGAGTGAGCCATCTTCTTGGTTCTTTCGGTAAAGTCACGTAGAAGGGAAGTAATAAAATAATAAAAATAAAACATAATAAATATATATACATAATAAATCTATATCATAGAGCCCAATGCATCTCCGACCATGAACACATTTCCAGGGAACTCAAACACGTACGCCAAGCTCTTAAGGCTAATGGTTACTCCGACTACACAATCCGCAAAGCCATCACTCCAACCATCAAGAAAGATCCTGTTGAGCCTTTCAAGACCATCACCTTACCCTACATTGCTGGGGTCACAAAAAAGATCTCCAAAATCCTGATTAAACACAAGATCCAGGTCCGATTCAACACAGTACATAAAATCCGTGATCTGGTACCATCTGTAAAAGATGTGATTCCAGACATACAGTACCCTGGCGTCTACAAACTAAGTTGCCTCTGTGGTAGCAGTTACATTGGGGAAACCAAACGACACGTCTCAGACCGCATTCGTGAACATAAAGCTGATCTAAAACACGGTAGGACAAACACCTCAGCCGTGGAAGACCACTGTTACAACTCAGTGGGCTCACATGACATTGACTTCTCCAAGACGGAGGTTCTCTGCAAGCCATCTGGCTATCATGAGAGATTCGTTCATGAGGCGATTCACATATACAAACACAGAGACAATTTTAACCGAGAAGATGGATTCAGGCTTAGCAATCATTGGAAGGACGTAATAAACCATTTCGATACACATTAGGGTGAGTTGAATAATACATAGTGTTATATTAAAATGTATAAAGTATAGGGTGGTTTACAGCAATACAGTATATAATTTAATGTTGGGTTTATCTATGGCAGTATATAGTACTGTATATGCTAAGAGAATAAAGTTTAGATGGAAGTATATTATATACTTCTTACGACGTAGAATTGTAATTTATTATTTGTTGTTAGTAACTCAGCTTATTGTAGAGTAAAGTAAGTTTCAGTTTATATTTTAGTTTTTTATGTAGTTTTTACTTTGGTTTTCTACGTGGTTGTTTGGTAAATGCAGCTACATATCACTAACATTCCTTTCCTGTATTAACGCTGTTCCTTGCGCCCCCCCGTGGTGCTGTTGATCCTGCATAATGCATGGGCATAATGGGACTTTGAAACCCCTCCGCCCACCTCCTACGCATTGTCCATTGGTATGCTAAATTCCTCTTCATATGCACATTCTTTTGTTAAGGCGCTCCTCCTCGCAACACCTATATAAGCTCCTAGCTTGATAATGTTCTCATTCTTCGCCTGAGGACGGCTGCTTGCGTTGTGGCCGAAACGTCGTGAGAATTGTTTTATTATGTTTTATTTTTATTATTTTATTACTTCCCTTCTACGTGACTTTACCGAAAGAACCAAGAAGATGAATCCCTGCAGTCACGAAAGCTTTAAATAGGAGTGAGCCACTTTATCTTCTTGGTTCTTTCGGTAAAGTCACGTAGAATGGAAATAATAAAATAATAAAATCAAACATTATAAAATAATTCTCACGACGTTTCGGCCACAACGCAAGCAGCCGTCCTCAGGTGAAGACCAGGTCTGTCGGGGAGACAGCGTCTGAATGAAACAGCACCATGCTTGGAGCGTATATTTAAGCTGGGTTGGAAGGGGAGGAAGGGCGCCTTGACAAAATAATTTGCATATCAATTTAGCATATTTATGGGAAATGCAGGTATGTGATTAGTACTACTTATACCCGTGCATTATGCAAGATTAGCAGCATCAAAGGGAGGGGATATGGGAAATGCAGGTATGTGATTAGTACTACTTATGCCCGTGCATTATGCAGGATTAGCAGCATCAAAAGGAGGGGATAGGGGTAGCACTAATAAAGGGAAGGAGTGTTAATAGTATGTAGCTGCAGCAACCAAAACCACCACGTAAACAACTAAAGTATAAACTACATAGTATCATCAGTATACTAAATATACTGCTGTATATTCACTATACAATTACGATACTATATATTACTTTGTACACTGTCCAATCGGATGCTTGAATTGCCGTCTGCACAATGATATCAGTCGTCCTTTGGAAAAAGTCTCGAGGTTTTTTTTTATCAAGAGGGACTTAACGTGCCATGTTTAGCCAATTCATCATTGTGCATTATACATTGCATATGACGTGTCTATCTGATGGATGGATATATACTTGCATAACACACGAACAGCCCTTTGGCAATACGCTGCTGAATAAGCAGAGCAAGTCTGCACTGCAGTCCCACCATCCCAGGCAACAGAGCCTCATGTGTGCCTTTTTTAAGGGCATTTTTAAAAACTTAACTCTGATATTCTTAGGTTTTTTCGGTAAAGTAACGTAGGTAAAAACATTAAAAAGTAAAATAAAAATAAAAATCACGACGTTTCGGAGGCAACACAAGCTTCCGTCTTCAGGTGGTACCGTCACAGCCACGATAGCTGTATCAAGTAAATGAGTCATGATTTTTATTTTTATCTTATTTTACTTTTTAATGTTTTTACCTACGTGACTTTACCGAAAAAACCTAAGAATATGAATCATTGCAGTCACGAAAGCTTCAAATCTAAAACTTAACTCTGCTTTAGTGGGTTTCCCTGTGTGTGTGTGCGCGCGTTTTAAATGCCTATGTCTGCGCGTGACCTCCATTGAATGCCAAACAAATGCTCGAGGTGAATTTCGTACGGGGAGTTGGACAAAGCCTGGCTCTATCTGAGATGATGATGATGGCACAAGCTATGGACTGAGGAATGTCACAGGGCTGGCACGGCACTGTGACATTGCTACTTGCGTCAGCAGTGCCAGTCGTCCTTTGTGACTGCAGATGACGCCGCTGATGCCACCGCGACTTTTGCCCGCGACTGCGGCCGTGAAGGCCGTGGCATTAGGCGGCGCGTGAAAGAGCTCCGCAGTTCATCGGATTCCTCACAGTGTCAATAAATATTCCGATTCTGGGTACGGCTGCCAAGGTGTCGGAGTGCACCGCTGTCGACCGCCGTGGTGAATGAATACACGCTACAACAACAACAGCAGCAACAATAACAACAACGCGACCCATGTCTACCCAAGCCTTTTTGTCTCTGAGCCATGAAGTGGACTGGGGTCTGTTAGGGGGGGATCCTGGGTCCCGTCGTGAAATTGGTTGGCGGCCCCACAGCGTGCACGCAAAAGGCAAAGACAAAGACCCCCCCCCCCCGTGTAACCTTAACAGACTGTTGGGGCAAGTGCTGTTAGCGAGCACCTATGAAGGCCGGCAAGGCACACAGGGACATTTGGGCTCAAATTTTTTTTTTAATAAAACCCCAGCAAAGAAAAGAGTGCCCTGGCCAAATGATCGAAAGCGGTTTGGGATGAAAATGATGAGATAATGATAGCACAAAAAAATAAGTGTGTTTTCTAAAAACGAATTGCACATCAACAACAACATATCAGCCAACCGGTCGATACGGCCGAATAAGACAGCTTTCAATCGGTGCGCATGCGACTCAGTCTCGACCTATTCTTAGGTTTTTTCGGTAAAGTCACATAGGTAAAAAACATTAAAAAGTAAAATAAAATAAAAATTAAAAAATCACGACGTTTCGGAGGCAACACAAGCTTCCGTCTTCAGGCGGTACCGTCACAGCCACGACAGCTGTATCAAGTAAATGAGAGATTGCAGGAGCTACCACTCCGTTTATATAATGGTTGGAGAAGGTGACTTTACCGAAAAAAACCTAAATATGAATCCTTGCAGTCACGAAAGCTTCAAATCTAGAATCAGTCTCGACCCTTTTGATCAGAATCACAATCTTCATTCATACCGGAGGAATGAGCTGTGAAGCTATGTTTTTCTTCCTCCCACACATGTCCGGTGGTTGCGGGTCAGCTGGCGAGGGCCCACCGAACAAAACGGCTTGAATTTTCACAAAAGGACGCGACGGCGTGGAAACCGCCGAAGAAAATTGGAACGGAGGCTGACAAGGGAGCAAGCGAGCGGATGAACGTGGAGTGGAAGGCAGAGAGCGGTGCGTTGGCAGGAAGGCAAACGGGCGACCGAAAAGAGGAGAACGTGGGATCCGGCACACCGTGTCGGATTCGTCGATACATTGCTCGGACAGATGGCAACCCGCTGATATTCATTATGGCGTAGCGTTAGCACTGTCATATGTGTGTGTGTGTCGTGTGTATGTATGTGGGGAGCGGTGGTGTAGCGGTTAGCACGCTGCGTTACGAACCCGGCGACCCGTGTTCGATTTCCGCTCGTGGTCAACACCGGTGACGATTATCTGAACCGGTCCTGGGCCTTCCCCTAGGTCGACTCGGCCTCAAATGAGTACCTGGTGCGGTGGTGTGTAAACATCGCCACTGGGGAGACAAAGGCGGTCGGGCGTGGTGTTGGCCACCCACCCCCCTCGTGTGCCGTGCCAGCCTTCATAGGTGCTCGCTAACAGCACTTGCCCCAACAGTCTGTTAAGGCTATACGGGGGATCTTTGTCTTTGTTATTATATACACACACACACATCAATCGGTGTACCCCTACTTAGGCAAGTGGTTAGCCTGTTAATATTCATGAATCTCTTCGACAGAGAAACCGCAAAAATCAAGTCCGATGAAGGTGTCCCAATTAGAGGTGGAATGATGCAGTGGGCAGGCTGCCCCCCCCACCCCCCCTCCCCCCCACCCCCCCTCCCCCCACCCCTCGTGTCACCCGGGGACTCCGTCCGCTTGGCTTCTGTGATCCGACGAGATCGGGTGCATTCCGTGAGATTTTGCTATCACGCACGCACGTGCACGCACGCGCGTGATAGCAGACAAAGCGCACAACAGTCCTTGCTGCTGTTGTTCTTCTTCCGTGCGTGCGGTTCAGGCGCGAGATCGGCCAAACGTCTTCGCCACGGCTTCGGTTCCGTCTCGAGGGAAGAGCCAAAGAAGTGGATTCACAGAACTACCGACGCCGTTTTATTCGAAACCCCGCCTCCCGCCCTCCGTTTTTATCCACACTCGGAGCACAACGTTTAACGTGACCTGCAAAAGGGTGCCTTCATCCCACGTCAATCAACGCGGTATTTTGTTGTTACTTCCCCAAAGGTGGAATCGGTGGAATTAAATAGCAATACGAGATATATATATAGACAAATGCTGGATTTGTTTGTGTGCAACTCACGACATTTTGAGGATCTTGTTTAAGCTCAGGTGGCTGTGACCTGGGATTGAACCTAGGGTCTCAGCAGCGGCAGGCCCCAGCGTGCTCTGACCTCTGAACCAACTCTGAATTTTTGTTTAATGTCACGGTGAACTTTATTTGTGCAAGCCATTGGTGAGCGGGCTTAGACCATCAGCTCGCCACATTTAAGAACCTGGTTTCATCACGGGGTGGCTTAAACCCGAAGAAGTCCAAACTCTGCACTCTTGACGCAGCAAAAACTCCCCAGCCACCCGGGCGAAACCTCCGCTGTCAAATCTGAAGCGTTTTCTCTTTGCACGACTCCTCTCGCTCCCCGCCCGAATGAAAGTTTGTATCGATCATCGAGAATTTCCGTCGTCCGTCAGTCGTAGCCCCCCCCCCCCCCCACTTTATTTTTTAAAGATGAGCGCTGAAAATGCGCATGCCATTTTCATCGATCTCCTAATTGTGTGTCCGCAAGGCGCCATCCTTAATAATAATAATAACAACAACAACAACAGGGCCCCAAACAATGCCACGCTCCAGTTGGGGAAAGAAAAATGAACTCCGTTGCAGACAATGCGTTACGCGGTGAACGAAGTGGCAACGTCAGCAGATCTCCAGATGTCTACGAGGTGTTAACGATCGTGAAGGCATCATTGGAACCTTATTTGCCAGTAAAAATATGATTATTGGTTTTTTACCCTTCTATCTGGCAACAAAACTGACACATGTTTTACAAGGAGTCATGTTTCGGGTGTGGACCAATCAACTTCAAGGACAGTGCCACATTATCCGAGTTATGTTTTTTGTTTGCATTATGACTGCAGGTATTGTGGTCTATGCAAACATGACTCCTTGTAAAAAGGTGTCAGTTTTGTTGCCAGATAGAAGGGTAAAAAAACAATTATCGATCGTGAAGGCAGTCCAAGGCTGTCACCTGAAGACACATTTCTGAAAGGAATAATGATTATGTGATCTAGAAGCGGTTGTTTTCCCCCACGAATTATTTTGCCCCACGAATTGTTTTCCCACACGAATTGTTTTCCGTTCCACCGATGTGCCAACCAGCGAAACGTCGTACTCAAATTGTAAATGTCGTGGTTTCACGCTTCAACACACCGGTGGGCTAAAGCAGTGAACTATTTGTCTTTTGTCAACGTGACACTTTTTTACTGATTGGCCGTGTCGGGTCGTGGAGGGTTACGACACATTTATAAATAACGCGATCTAAACCCAAAAACGTTGATTATGAGTTTAATGTTCGTCTGTCTTCGTGTGTATAGATCATCGCGAGCGGGCGGGCGCGTGCGAGCATGTGCGGATGGGTAAGAGGGAGGGTGGGTGAGTGAGTTGGTGTGTGGTTGAGGGTGTGAGTGACTTGGTGAGTGAGTTGGTGTGTGGTTGAGGGTGTGAGTGACTTGGTGGGTGAGTTGGTGTGTGGTTGAGGGTGTGAGTGACTTGGTGGGTGAGTTGGTGTGTGGTTGAGGGTGTGAGTGACTTGGTGGGTGAGTTGGTGTGTGGTTGAGGGTGTGAGTGACTTGGTGGGTGAGTTGGTGTGTGGTTGAGGGTGTGAGTGACTTGGTGGGTGAGTTGGTGTGTGGTTGAGGGTGTGAGTGACTTGGTGGGTGAGTTGGTGTGTGGTTGAGGGTGTGAGTGACTATGTGGGTGACCGAGTGGCTTATTGCGTGAGTGGGTAGGCGAGTGGGAATGTTGGAGACGGCGTGGGTGAGTGATTTAGTGGCGTGTGGGTGTTTAAGCAAGTTGCTGAGTGAGTGGGTAGATGGTTGAGTTGGCGGGTGAGTGAATAAGTGATGAGTGAATGGGTAATTGAGTGAGTGGGTGCACAAGTGAGTAAGTCATTTCGTTGTGTTAAAGCCATGTGTTTTGGATTCACAGAATATAAAAACAAGTTAAATGTAACCTTATCTTTCGTATCAAAAGCAGTGTCTGTGTAGGAAAAAAATTATCCCAAACTTAAATGTCTGATCCAGACAATGTTGGGATCGCCGAAGTCGAGAAAATATCCTGGCCAAAGCTGAAAGGGCTTCAAAACAACAATAACAAGAACAGTGCAGTAGTAAATAGGCATGTCCATGCATTGCTTCACGAATTCCTCTCCATGGCATGTCAGTAAGTGGAAGCTGGGTTGGGTGATCATACTTCACCATTCCGGTCAATGGTGGGGCCTGTGTAGGGTGGCCCAGGACCAGTTCACATGTCACTCGCCATTGGTATTCGCCATGGCCAGAATCACGACGTTTCTAGGTTCATAGCGCAGTGCACAAACCACTACGTCACCACTTCCCTTCCTATCGTACTCAACGCCTTCAACACCCTCCAATGGCCTCTCATGTGTCTCTCATCTCACTCTACGCCCCTCCACTCACTCTCCTATCTCTCCCTTTTCAGCACACTCTACACCCCTCCACGCACTCTCCTGCCTCTCCCCTCTCATCTCACTCTACTCTCCTCCACACACTCTCCTACCTTTCCCCTCTCATCTCACTCTACTCCCCTCCACTCACTCTCCTGCCTCTCCCCTCTCATCTCACTCTACTCCCCTCCACTCACTCTCCTGCCTCTCCCCTCTCATCTCACTCTACTCCCCTCCACGCACTCTCCTGCCTCTCCCCTCTCATCTCACTCTACTCTCCTCCACACACTCTCCTGCCTCTCCCCTCTCATCTCACTCTACTCCCCTCCACGCACTCTCCTGCCTCTCCCCTCTCATCTCACTCTACTCTCCTCCACACACTCTCCTACCTTTCCCCTCTCATCTCACTCTACTCCCCTCCACTCACTATCCTGCCTCTCCCCTCTCATCTCACTCTACTCCCCTCCACACACTCTCCTACCTCTGCCCTCTCATTTCACTCTACACCCCTCCACGCCTTCTCCTAAATCTGCAGTTTTCCACACCGATGTAATAACGCTGAGTGGAAAAAACGCATACAACTAGTATTCGTTGCTTGACGAAATGTTGGGTGACATCATCTGCATCTTTAATTAGACTTTGGAAGAAAAATGTTCAGCGTAGTCCGAAACCGTCATGAAGAGACGCATTCACTGAGCTCATCTACTCTTTAATCGCCCACCATCATTATTATTATGACGAAAGTTCTCTGCATCACGATTTGCGGATTATAACTTCAGAACTGTCGCTCACGGCCCGCCCTGCAAAAACAAACCAGCACGTCCCTTGCTGTCATGTTCTGGAAGTAAGAGCAGGAAAAATATTGGGGGGTGGTGGGGGGGGATATTCTTAGGTTTTTTTCGGTAAAGTCATGTAGGTAAAAAAATTAAATAAATAAAAAATCACGACGTTTCGGTTCCACCTGAAGACGGAAGCTTGTGTTGCCTCTGAAACGTCGTGATTTCTTATTTTAATGTAATTTTTTTACCTACGTGACTTTACCGAAATTAACCTAAGAATATGAATCCTTGCAGTCACGAAAGCTTCAAATCTAGGGTGGGGGGTGGGGGAGTTAATCATTGCAGCTCGCTCAGAAGGGCGACGTTCATCGTGCAGTTGACAGTGTACTGTGTGGTAGTGTACTGTGTGGTAGTGTACTGTGTGGTAGTGTACTGTGTGGTAGTGTACTGTGTGGTAGTGTACTGTGTGGTAGTGTGGGGAGCGGTAGCGTAGTGGTTAGCGCTACGCTGCGCTACGAACCCGGCGACCCGAGTTCGATTCCCCGCTCACGGCCAACACTGGTGACGATTATCTGAACCGGTCCTGGGCCTCCTCTAGGTCGACTCAGCCTCAAATGAGTACCTGGTGCGGTGTGTAAACATCGCCACTGGGGAGACAAAGGCGGCCGGGCGTGGTGCTGGCCACCCACCCCCTGGTGTGCCATTCCAGCCTTCATAGGTGCTGCTCGCTAACAGCACTTGCCCCAGCTGTCTGCCAAGGCTATACGGGGGATCTTTGTCTTTGTATATAATAGCAATTATAATGTCAATCGTGTCTCCTGAGTTTAACACGTGTGAGGCTTTCGCGACCAATATTACTCATAATCAACGTTTTTGGGTTTAGATCGCGTTATTTATAAATGTGTCGTAACCCTCCACCACCCGACACGGCCAATCAGTAAAAAAGTGAGTCACGTTGACAAAAGATAAATAGTTCACTGCTTTAGTCCACCGGTGTGTTGAAGCGTGAAACCACAACATTTACAATTTTTTAGTACGACGTTTCGCTGGTATATTGCATCCAGCATCATCGGGCAATTCTCCTGAGTCTACATTTGATCCTCCGGACAGAGCCAACCAACAGCAGGTGGGTCACCTGGACAGAATATAACAATTGCGTTGTTTTTTTTCTACTCTCAGCAAAAATATCTGTTATGTTGAAAAGGAAGCGTATATAATTCGACATTTACATTAGAGGCCTCCTCTTGTGTGGTGGGCAAGGGTTCTGTTCTGGACACTCAATGGGTGGGGAGATCTCTGTGCTTGCATCTCTCTCTCTCTCATCATCACCACGGTGGCTAGGAGATGTTAACTCCCTCGCCTGGTATGCAGGGGGTCGTGGGTTCGATCCCGACCCTGATGCCTGCTGCTGTATATTTGGAGTTTGCGTGTTCTCCCCTTGATTGAGAGGATTTCTCTCTGGGTCCTCCAGTTTTCCTCTCCCCATTTAGAATGAACATGACGCGAGTATTCGGCTTACTGCTTTACATTTCCACATGGTAAGCCACATCATTGGGCTATCACTTGTGATAACCAGGTCGCTTCTGACAAAGAACTATATCACTCAGTGGGCCTTAACCTGGTCAAATAAAAAAAATTGTTTAGTATAATTTATTGGTTTTGCTGTGTGTGGCATTTGCCAGTCCAATAAACACAAAGTGGAGGGCGTCTTCACCCTCGCCCTGATGTTTTAACGAGCCATGTGACGAAGCGATCCACGGAGTAAAGATTTCCGAATTAGTACCAAAATTGTGTACGTCTTTTTCAGACTCGTGAGCTCGCCAAAGTGCGCAGGCCCTCGGGGTGAGATTCACCACGGCGCCTTTGAATAACCTCGCCCCGAATTGCTCTCTCTGTCGTCCGGTCACACACCTCGCAAGCCAAGCTTGCCCGGCGAGATGTTAACTACCTCGCCTGGTATACAGGAGGCCGTGGGCTCGATCCCAACCCTGATGCCTGCTGTATATTCCAATTGAACTGCGGGGGTGCATTGTGGGGGGGAGGGGGGGGGGCACCTCGTGAATGAGTCTTCAGGGGCGGCCACTGTGGCGCACACAATTTGTCGTGTGATTGGAAAATGCGAGAAGGTTGGAGCGATGGCTTCATGTACTCCACCGCATGTGGAATGCTCCTGGACGAGCAATAAGCAATGCACCTTCGTATTTGAACACTTGACAGCGGCGGTGGCTAGGGGCGCGGGCAGGAAATTTATCGTGTATCGAAATAATTAGCAGTGCATATTATAAATGCACATATTTTTTTTCATTAAAAATAATCATTGTCATCAGCAACGCTCGATTTCCCGCTGGATGAAGGCCTCCCTAAGAAGGCCTTCCTGGTGGCTAGGAGATGTTAACTACCTCGCCTGGTGTACAGGAGGTCGTGAGTTCGATCCCGACCCTGACGCCTGCTGCTGTATATTTGGAGTCAGCGTGTCTCTCTCTCTCTCATCATCATCACGGTGGCTAGGAGATGTTAACTACCTCGCCTGGTATACAGGAGGTCGTGAGTTCGATCCCGACCCTGACGCCTACTGCTGTATATTTGGAGCCTGCGTGTCTCTCTTTCATCATCATCACGGTGGCTAGGAGATGTTAACTCCCTCGCCTGGTATACAGGAGGTCTTGGGTTCGATCCCGACCCTGATGCCTACTGCTGTATATTTGGAGTCAGCGTGTCTCTCTCTCTCTTATCATCATCACGGTGGCTAGGAGATGTTAACTTCCTCGCCTGGTATACAGGAGGTCTTGGGTTCGATCCCGACCCTGACGCCTGCTGCTGTATATTTGGAGTTTGCGTGTCTCTCTTTCATCATCATCACGGTGGCGAGGAGATGTTAACTACCTCGCCTGGTGTACAGGAGGTCGTGAGTTCGATCCCGACCCTGACGCCTGCTGCTGTATATTTGGAGTCAGCGTGTCTCTCTCTCTCTTATCATCATCACGGTGGCTAGGAGATGTTAACTCCCTCGCCTGGTATACAGGAGGTCTTGGGTTCGATCCCGACCCTGACGCCTACTGCTGTATATTTGGAGTCAGCGTGTCTCTCTTTCTCTTATCATCATCACGGTGGCTAGGAGATGTTAACTACCTCGCCTGGTACACAGGAGGTCGTGAGTTCGATCCCGACCCTGACGCCTGCTGCTGTATATTTGGAGCCTGCGTGTCTCTCTCTCATCATCATCACGGTGGCTAGGAGATGTTAACTCCCTCGCCTGGTATACAGGAGGTCTTGGGTTCGATCCCGACCCTGATGCCTGCTGCTGTATATTTGGAGCCTGCGTGTCTCTCTTTCATCATCATCACGGTGGCTAGGAGATGTTAACTCCCGCGCCTGGTATACAGGAGGTCTTGGGTTCGATCCCGACCCTGACGCCTACTGCTGTATATTTGGAGTCAGCGTGTCTCTCTCTCTCTCTCATCATCACGGTGGCTAGGAGATGTTAACTACCTCGCCTGGTATACAGGAGGTCGTGAGTTCGATCCTGACCCTGACGGTGGCTGCCAGCTGTATATTTGGATTTTGCGTGTCTCTTTCTCTCTCTCTGTGATCACGTGGATTTTTGTTTTCCCCTCCACAGTTAGAATCAACATCACGCGTTTAGAGCAGTGCTTCGGAACCTTTGCTCCAGCCTGCATCCCTTTGGTTCTCAATAGAAGAAAAAAAATCCAAAATGTGAATACATAGATAGGTTTGATGAAGCAAAGTAGTTGTACTTATGTGTCTGTGCTTAATATGTGTTTTCGATGATTTACCTTAAACAAAAATTTGGCCGTGTCTTGCACTCCCACAAAGGGCATCTCGCACCTCCAGGAAGGGCATCTCGCACCCCCAGGGAGGGCATGCACCCCAGGTCAGAGGTCGCAAACGGGTTTTGATTCCTTACCCGTACCCGGCCGTACCAGGGTCACAAACGGGCACCCGTACCCGGCCGGGTACGGGTAGCCGGGTATCGGGTAGGGTACGGCAATCGGGTACCCGATTGCGACCTCTGCCCCAGGTTAAGAAGCACTGGTTCAGAGTATTTGGCTGCTATACATTTCCACGCGATAAGCCACTTCGTTGAGCTATCATTTTGTGGGCAGGTCACTTCTGAAAAAGAGCTACATAGCTCAGTGGGCCTTACCTGTTAAAGCAAAAAGTAAAAGAGTAAGGATGTATGTTGAACTTCTTTCGCACTGTACACAGCCCATCGTGCTAATCTGAGGTGTGGGGGAGGGACGACAAACCAAAACACAAAAGCAGTTCTAAAGAAATGAGTTTTCAATCTCTAGGCGATTGGGAAGAAATGGATTCTTGACTCCTCCATCTGTGCAGAACTTTTGAGTGTCACCACTTCTTGGTAAGAGTGGGGGGGTTTTCACTGATGATGGCATTGCGTTGTTTGACCATACTTCACCTTGCTGGTCAATGTGGGTTGGTGGCGTGGTGGTGTTTGGTGCCAAGGGCCTGCTTTCACTGTCACTCAGCGAAAGCGCCACCCACCGCTCTACCCACAGTATCAACACCCCGTAGACTCGGTCTTTTAACACCAGCAACGGCCACTGGTTGAGGGATGCACAAACAGACGGGCTCTATCTGCTGCTTGACGTATGGCCAACCCAATGCCGCCGCTTAACACTGTTTGCTCTGCAACTGTAGCTTGTAAACTGTTCAATGCTCTACTTGTGGTAGATGCCAAGGGGCTGTTAAAAACAAATCGTGCTCGTAACGCCGCTCGCATCGTACGCCGTTGTGGCTTGAGTAGGTGCTCCCAAAGCAACAGCAGTCGAGTCTGTTGTGTTATTTTGTCACTTTTATTGCAGCCAATCTCTGGTCGATTTATATTTTTGTCAACATACAAAGGCTGTTGGGGCAAGTGCCGTTCGCGAGTAGTACCTATGAGGTGAGCGGTGGCGTAGTGGTTAGCGCTACGCTGCGCTACGAACCCGGCGACCCGAATTCGATTCTAACACCGGTGACGATTTTCTGAACCGGTCTAGGGCCTCCCCTAGGTCGACTCGGCCTCAAATGAGTACGTGGTGCGATGCGTAAAAATAATCGCCACTTGGGAGACAAAGGCGGCCGGGCCTGGTGCTGGCCACCCACCCCCTCGTGTGCTGTGCCGGCCTTCATAGGTGCTCGCTAACAGCACTTGCCCCATAATCAACGTTTTTGGGTTTAGATCGCGTTATTTATAAATGTGTCGTAACCCTCCACCACCCGACACGGCAAATCAGTAAAAAAGTGTCACGTTGACAAAAGACAAATAGTTCACTGCTTTAGCCCACCCGGTGTGTTGAAGCGTGAAACCACAACATTTACAATTTGAGTAGTACGACGTTTCGCTGGTAATTGCATCCGGCATCATTGGGCAATTCGCCAGAATAATATTGGTCGCGAAAGCCTACGTGTTAAGCGCTTGCCCCAACAGTCTGTTCAGGCTATGTGGGGGTGGCGGGGAATATTTGTCTTTGTGTGTGTGTACACACGCATCTCCCGCATGTTGTGTCCGACGTTAAATGTATTTGCTTTAATCTTGTTCAACCTAATCCGGCTACCAATTTATCAGCGTTGCCACACTGCGTGCCATGCGGGCTCTGGGCTTTCGGGCGAGTGCTCCGAATTGGATTATAATCAGGCGGGCGCCACTCGGCGACGTGGCACTACAATATAATTGCCAATCGCATTAACGGACCCAGCGGTGCTGTGATATCCCCCCTTCCGAGCGTGCGTGCTTGGGTTGATGCTTTTGCTTGCTCTTCTCGTGCTGGTCAAGGGCAGTGAAGGCGAGTGACTGGCACCGGTATCATTAAGGCAGCGAACCGAGACGGGCACCACGGTAGCAAGATGTTAACTACCTCGCCGGTTATACAGGAGGAGGTTCGTGGGTTCGATCCCGACCCAGATGTCTGCGCATTTTTCTCCGCGCCGTGGATTTTTCTCCGGGTCTCCCCCGGTGTTGCCCTCCACATTTCGAATCGACATCACGTGTTCAGCGTATTTGGCTGCTGTACATTTGCACGGGATGAGCCTCTTTGTCGAGCTGTCATTTGCTGCCAGGTCGCTTCTGATAAAGAGCTACATAGCTCAGTGGGCCTTACCTGGTAAAATAAAATAAAATGTTTAAAAGCCCTCCCCGAATTCAAATAAATATAGCAAGCTAGTTGTTGGTGGATGAGTGAGCGAATGTGTGGCTGAGCGAGCTCATAGGTCGTGCTACTGTATGAGAAACGCAGCCACGTTCGAATCGTTTTTGGTGATACGTTAAACGAAATTTGTTTACATGAGCTTAACCTTGAGCAGATTGATTGGCCAGTGGCTTTTACTATTGTAAACGGTTCTTAGTTTTTTCACCCTCCCTGGGTTGTTCAGTATGAAGAACGCTTTACTGTAACACACGCACGGTGCCGCACAAGCATAATGTATCGTGTGTTGGTCTATGAACAAGGAAGGCGCCTTCCTGACTCGGGACCACTGCTACGTAGCAAAAATATATATATTAAAAAATACCATTACGCGAAAACAACACACATGCTGGTCACATGCGCCTTTGTAGGAAATGCCATCGCTGGCCCACAGCATGGGGATGTCTAGGCACGTGATTTAACCCTGTAACCATGTGCGTGTGTGCGTGTGTGTGAGCCAGCCGCGGCAGACTTAATGTGTTCAGCAGGGAGGCAGGCAGCGTTTTATGAATTATTTAAGACGAAAGGAAAAAAATTGCTGGTCACATGGTCACAGTTGTTGCACATTGCAACACAGCGTGATTGGAGCTATTGCAATCCACCGCACGGGCACTCTTAAGATTCTAGATTTGAAGGTTTTGTGACTGCAAGGATTCATACTCTTAGGTTTTTTCGGTAAAGTCGCGTAGGCAAAAATAAAAAATAAAAAATAAGAACAAAATGACATTTCATTATTTGTTCATGTATTATTATTTTATTTTATTACTATTTTACCTACGTGACTTTACCGAACTAAACCTAAGAGTATGAACCTTAAAATTCCTTGACGACTCGTGCCGATATTTGTTTGTTGTTCTTTAGTTTAAAAAAAAAAATCTAGCTCAGCTGTGCAATATCGATGATTAAACCGGTGGTGCCGTCGTTACTGTGCTGAGTTTGATTCCCTGCCACGGCCACCATCAGTGGCAAGTGACACACGAACCAGTTCTGAGCAATTCTTTCTCCAGCCCGCACTGACCGTTGTGGTGAAGTATGATTCGACAGCCCCATCGACTGACTCGGCATGGGGCGGCCTCCATCCAGCAGCGGGATGGCGAAGTGTGGTGCTGGCTATGCACGTGGTGTGTAACCCAGCAGTGTGGAGGCTGCAGCAAATGGTTGGTGGATCACACGAATGTTGTGAATCTGCCTTCCAAAGGTTAAATTTCGATTTAAAGCTTTCGTGACTGCAGGGATTCATCTTCTTGGTTCTTTCGGTAAAGTCACGTAGAAGGGAAGTAATACAATTATTTTATTTTATTATGTTTTATTTTTATTATTGTATCACTTCCCTTCTACGTGACTTTACCGAAAGAACCAAGAAGATGACTTCCGAAGGTTGTCAAGGTGCCGTACCGTAGCTTGCCAGGAGAAGGCAGTACAGCAACATTTTGGACAGATATCTGTGACTTCCGTATGGGATCGAGTGTTTCCCCCTCGCACGCGCGGTTTTGACTGGGTGCTCCGGTTTCCTGCCACGTGCGAACACTCGTAAATGGATCTACTAAAAAAAACATTTCAATATATTGAGGACCCCACTGAGCTTGGGAAATTGTTAGTGCCAGCTCACAGCCCTGGCCGCTTGCTGTCTTCTAGATTTGAAGCTTTCGTGACTGCAAGGATTCATACTTCTTGGTTTTGTAGGTAAAAAATACAATAAAATAAATGAAAACAACTAAATTAAATCACTTAAGCGGTTGTGCTTTCGCTACGTTGTCCCCACACGTGCGGTGCGCCCGAAACGTCGTGATTTAATTTAGTTGTGATTTCATTTATTTTATTTTATTTTTTACCTACGTGATATACCGAAAAAACAAAGAGTGCTTGCTGTCTTTCCTCTCGTCCGCGGTTCCTTGTGCCTCCCGAGTCGTTGTCAGTTGTCGAGAAGAGTGATTTACCGTACGGCAGCGTTAAATTGTTGTTGTTGTTGTTGTTGTTATAAAGACCATAAAACATACACGCCGGTGAAAACGCGTTACGCTCACAAGTTGTGTGGGAGCGATGGCTGCATGCCACCCAGTTGGCAGGGCATTGCGATGGACGGTGTGAGAAACCTTTTCAAGAGGCGTGGACCGTGATGAATAACTTTTTTTATTTGAAGACGTCCAGCTGACGGCAGATGCCGCTTGAGTGAAAATCTCCCACCGTTCCCCCCCGTTCCTCGCCAAAACGAGGCTCGCTTTTTCGAGGGAATTTTCTTTCTTCCAAACGTCGATTTGGAGCACGAATGGGCTCAATAATTGTGCCCCGCGCAGGAATCAAAAGCAAAACGGGAAATGGTTTTACCATTCGTCCACCGCCAGTCAAACTCCGCTGTGTGTGGCTGGCATGGTACAGCGAAGAAAACCTCTCTTATCCATCCTCGTGATTTTCCACCCTTCCTGTTTATCCGCGCACCGAGTATTATTCCTAATGTCATCCTGTTAGGCGCAGCTTTCAGCGGATAAAAGGGGAGCTGCCCGAAATTGTCACGAATTAACGAAACAATCGATGGCCATTATTTATTTCTTAACACTGAAATGAACGACTCGACATTCCGTGGCTTAAATTTCGATTTAAAGCTTTCGTGATTGCAGGGATTCATTTTTAGATTTAAAGCTTTCGTGACTGCAGGGATTCATCTTCTTGGTTCTTTCGGTAAAGTCACGTAGAAGGAAAATAATACAATAATGATGTTTTATTTTTATTATTTTATTATTTTCCTTCTACGTGACTTTACCGAAAGAAATAATAAAATAATAAAAATAAAATACTAAAATAATAAAATAATATAATAACAATAAAATAAAATAATACAATAAAATTCCGTGGCTTGCAGGGGTCACGCAAAACCATTCAACGCAGCAGATACGAATTTCGCAAACGTCGATCCTTACCCACGTGACTCCATGTGTGCGTATCGTTAAAGCGAAAAACACACACACACGCTGACCCGATATTTACCTCTCTTAGGGGAACGTCCATAAATGACGTCACGCACCTCGGGGGGGGGGGTCAGACATTTGTGATGATGTGTGACGAGGTGGGGGGGTTGAGAAATGTGACGTCGCATCAAAATGCGCAACTTTAAATAAATATAGACAACACGTTCTACTGAATTAAATAGACTTTTTAATAAATGTTTTCTCCTACAACATCAGAGTGCAGCGGCACATTACATACGCACTACAATGGAAATAGTTTAAAGCGATTTGAAGCATATATTTTGGGGGGAGGAGGGCAGAGCTTTGTGACGTCATATTTGAGGGGGAGGGGGGGGTCTGACTTTTTGTGACGCCGTAAAAAATCGTCCAAAATCGCGTGACGTCATTTATGGACGGCCCCTTAAACCCCTTAATTCCCTCAACCCCAGAACTGGGATCTGAACTCGCTCACCCCTTCAGTCTGTGAGGACTCGCTGTACCCCAGGATGGTTTGAGGAACGCTACTGCGGAGAGATGAAGAAGATAACGACGACGATGATGATGTTGATGACGATGGCGTAACTATCCCTCCCGCCCGTGTCTCTTCTATAAATAAGGGAGCATCGCACGAAGCATCATCTCGTCAATTGTGTGGATATATATTTTGAAGTCGTCGTGGTTAGTAAGGAGAAGTGACGAAGTATTTTCAATCTTTTATTTTATTTCCCAGAGGGCGGCGGGGGGGGCACCCAATGTGTTTGTGGGTGAGAGTTGATACGCAACAAAGACAAAGATCCCCCGCGTAGCCTTCGCATCATTCCGGGGCAAGTGCTTGTCGGCGGGCACACAACGCACGCACGCACACACACACATTTTGGCCCATTTAAACGTAAACCCTTGATTTTATTTGCATATGCTGGAATGTGTTTAAACGCTGCGCAGTGGTGGGAAATAGGGATTAGGTCCTGGGTCCAGCAATTGGAGAGAGAGAGTGTGAGAGAGTGTGTGAGATAGAGAGTGTTAGAGAGTGTGTGAGAGTGAGAGTGTGTGAGAGAGAGAGTGTGTGAGTGTGAGAGAGAGTGCGTGTGAGAGTGTGTGTGTGAGTGTGAGAGAGAGAGTGTGTGTGAGAAAGTGTGTGTGAGAGAGAGAGTGTGTGAGTGTGTGAGAGAGTGTGTGAGAGAGAGAGTGTGTGTGTGAGAAAGTGTGTGTGTGAGAGAGAGTGTGAGAGAGAGAGTGTGTGAGTGTGTGAGAGAGTGTGTGTGAGAGAGAGTGTGTGAGTGTGAGAGAGAGTGCGTGTGAGAGTGTGTGTGTGTGAGAAAGTGTGTGTGAGAGAGAGTGTGAGAGAGAGTGCGTGTGAGAGAGTGTGTGAGAGAGTGTGTGAGTGTGTGAGAGAGTGTGTGAGTGTGTGAGAGAGTGTGAGAGAGAGAGTGCGTGTGAGAGAGTGTGTGAGAGAGTGTGTGAGTGTGTGAGAGAGTGTGTGAGTGTGTGAGAGAGTGTGAGAGAGAAAGAGCTAAATCTAATTGGTAACCAAGGCACCGGAATGCCCTGCTGGGAGCCATCATGAACCTGAAGAAGAGAAGCCCTTCAGAGGAAAAATAAGGGCTGGGTACAGTGTGTGTGTGTCTTGGTGTGTGTGTGTGTCTTGGGTGTGTCTTGGGGTGTGTGTGTATTGGGGTGTGTGTGTCTTGGGGTGTGTGTGTCTTGGTGTGTGTGTGTCTTGGTGTGTGTGTCTTGGTGTGTGTCTTGGTGTGTGTGTGCCTTGGTGTGTGTGCCTTGGTGTGTGTGTGTCTTTGTCTTTTGTGTGTGTCTTGGTGTGTGCGTGTCTTGGTGTGTGTCTTGGTGTGTGTCTTGGTGTGTGTCTTGTGAGTGGAGGAGCGGTGGTGCAGCGGTTAGCGCGCTGCGCTACGAACCTGGCGACCTGAGTTCGATTCCCGCTCACAGCCTCCATCGCTTCGTGACGATTATGTGAACCGGTCCTGGGCCTCCCCTAGGTCGACTCAGCCTCAGATGAGTACCTGGTACTGGCCACCCCCACCACCCCCTCGTGTGCCGTGCCGGCCTTCAGAGGTGCTACTCGCTGACAGCACTTGCCCCAACAGTCCTGTTTCGGCTATACGGGGGCTCTTTGTCTTTGGTGTGTGTGGAGCGTGTGAGTGTGTGAGACGCATCACTTGGCTCTCCCTGCTGCAGCCGGGACACATTGACACAGAGAGAGACAGACACAGAGACACACACAGAGAGACAGACACACAGACACACAGAGACACAGAGAGAGACACATTGACACAGAGAGACAGACACAGAGACACACAGAGAGAGACAGACACACAGAGACACACAGAGACACAGAGAGAGAGACACAGAGACACACGGAGAGAGGCAGACACACAGAGACACACAGAGAGAGACACAGAGACACACGGAGAGAGGCAAACACACAGAGACACAGAGACACACAGAGAGAGAGAGAGAGACACACAGAGACACACACACAGAGACACACACACAGACACACACAGACACACACACACACAGAGACACACACACAGACACACACACAGACACACAGAGACACACACACAGACACACACACAGATACACAGAGACTCACACACACAGAGACACACACACAGAGACACACACACAGAGACACACACACAGACACACAGAGACCCACACAGAGACGTGACAGCCTCGCCGAGCTGGGTTCTGGCTCACACCATGTGTACTCCCCGAACAAGCCCCCCAGTTGCAGAATCTTTTTTTTCTCTCCGCCTGATGACGACCGCTTGTGTCGCGATCGAAACGTCGTGAGTTGATTATTTTACGATTATTTTAATTTTATTTTCTATCTACGTGCCTTTACCGAAAGAACCAAAGAATATGAATTCAGGGGGGAGATTGTTAACAAAGAGCTGGATTTAAAATCGTGGCGCTGCCTTCCTCCGCTGAGCGAGAGAGCGGAATACGTGGATGAGTTAAGTGAATCGTCGAATGATTCCGTGGAGGTTGTTGTTGTTTTAAGACGTTATGAATTTAAGTTGACGGCGATTGGATTTTCGGTCTTGATGTTAACTTGATGGTTGTGAGATTTTTTTTTTTACAATGGAAAGTGTTTGTGTCTGTGTGTGGTTGTGGATGTTATGCCGAATGCGTGTGTGTGTGAGCACTGTGTATGTGTGTGTGCCCTCTGTAACTATACGCATGTTATGTAGTAGCCTGTGTGCATGTGTGCATATTTGCGTGTGCTGTGATTGCTGGACATCTGTGAAACAATTACTTTATAGCTCATCGGATTCCTCCAGTATAAATAAACATTATGATGCTGTATATATGCCTGCATCCAGTATATATTGTGTACATGTTGATATTGTGTGTGATTACTTATGTGTCCGCGTGTGCCTTCTATTATCTAGTGGTGTGTGCTTTTGCATCTCCTTGTGTGTGCCCGTCTTCATGTCCCGTGTACGTGTTTGTGTTTGATTTTGTGCAGTATGTGCTGTATATGCGCTTACATTGTGTTTTACGTGTGTTCTACCTGTGTTTACATGTGCGTGTGCCTGTGCGTGTCTGCCTGTTTACGTGTGTGTATGAATGTGTGTGTGTATTAATGTGTGTGTGTGAATGTAGCGGTTAGCGCTACGCTGCGCTACGAACCTGGTGACCCGAGTTCGATTCCCGCTCACGGCCAACACCGGTGACGATTCATCTGAACTGGTCCTGGGGCCTCCCCCTAGATCGACTCAGCCTTAGATGAGTACCTGATGCAATGTGTAAACATTAGCACTGGGGAGAGACAAAGGCGACCGGGCGTGGTGCTGGCCACCCACCCCCTCGTGTGTCGTTCCGGCCGTCACCGATGCTCGCTCTCGGCACTTGCCCCAGCAGTCTGTCGAAGGCTACACGGAGTATCTTTCTCTTTGCCTGTTTACGTGTCTGCGTGTTACCTGTATACGTGCATTTACGTGTTTGTGTGAGTAGCCACTCTGCCAATTCGCCTGTACCTTTGCCTTCTATGCGTACGTACGGTGAACTTCTTTCGCACCGTACATCGGAGCTGCGTGCGTATGGTGCCCCTCCGTGCGTGCCTGTTTGTATCTCTGTCCACGCGTACGTGTCCTGCGGAGTGCTTGGGTACGTTTTAATTGTGTTGGCGAGTCGGTGAATTTGCCCTTTCTTCATCTCACTTTGGCCGGTGTCTTGTCACGGCAGTAACAGCTTGCAGCAGAGGTCGCAAACGGGTTTTGATTCCTTACCCGTACCCGTACCCGGCCGCACCAGGGTCGCAAACGGCTACTCGTACCCGTACCCGGCCGGGTACGGGTACGGGTATCGGGTACCCAGTTGCGACCTCTGGCTTGCAGACAGACATTCAAGTGGCCAGGGAAGGAAGTCTAGTAGTAGTAAAAAAAAATGTAATCCCCCCCCCCATCTCTCTCTTTCTCTCTCCATCCGGTCAAGGTTATATTTATATCTCATTACATATATCCCAAGCTACAGGGGCTATCCTATCACAAGTCAAGGAAAAGCTCCGTGTCAAGGCGGTTGTGCCTCATGCGAGCAAGCCCCTTGCTCGACATTTGCTGAACTCCCAAACACCGATCTCAAAGGGGTGAGACGCCACGGTGGGGCGGTGATTAACCGGTAAAGTGTAGGTACGTGCTGTCATTGCAACCTTCTCCCAAGACGTCCGGCTAGCGTGGAAGAGTAGGCCAAAGTTAGCCTCTAGAGCAGTGGTTCTGTACCTTTGCTGAGGTACTTGCAACTCGTTTGGTTCTTAATCGTAAAAGAAAAAAATGTAGTAATGTTAATAAATTCATAGCTTTGATGAAACAAAGTAAGTTGTCCATGATAGAGGATTTTTTTTGGGTTAGATCGCGTAAATATATAAATGTGTGTCGTTAAACCCGGCACCACCTGACACAGCCAATTAGTGAGGGTTGTCACGTAAACAGAATTGGCAGGTTCTGTTTCCGTGACAAACCTTATTAATTCGCTGTGTTGGGTGGTGGCGGGTTTTAACGACACATTCATATTTCGATTTAAAGCTTTCGTGACTGCAGGGATTCATATTCTTGGTTCTTTCGGTAAAGCCACGTTTAATTTTTATTATTTTATTATTTCCCTTCTACGTGACTTTACCGAAAGAACCAAGAATATGACACATTCATATATTTACACGACCTAACCCAAAAAAAACCTCTTATGGACGAAATTGGTCGCGAGAGCCTGCTACGTGTTGCCCGTGCTAAATTTGTGTTTTTGATGATTAACCTTAAAAAAAATGAATATTGCCAATGTCTCGCACCCTCTGGGTGTGCGTGCACCCCAGGTGAAGAACCGGCGATGTATGATAATTGTTTTTGTACCCTTTTATCTGGCAACAAAACTGACACTTTTTTTTACAAGGAGTCATGTTTGCATAGACCACAATACCTGCAGTCGTAATGCAAACAAAAAACACAACTCTGATAATGTATGCACTGTCCTTGAAGTTGATTGGTCCACACCCGAGACAGCTTTCCTTAGAGCCTAGTCTCACATGGGTTGGACCAGATGACGCCAAAATGCGCACAACTCAAAGACAATGCACCATCAGAGTATGAGAGCTCGGGGTAAAAGAAACAATTATCATATTTTTCTACTGGCAAATGAGGTTCCCATGGTGTAAATGCCGCCTTGTTATTTTACTTTCTTTTCAACGCAATCGTCCCAAATCATTCCTGTGCCGTTCCCTTATTTTGCCGCGGGAAAGGGAAATGCCTGAGGAAGATGGGGAACGTCTTGATGGGGTAGTGGAGGGGGGTGGGGGAAGGGGGGAGGGAGGGAGTTCACCAAAATAGAAGAGGGGGGGATTTTCCAGAGAGATGAAGTAACATCGGATGTTATTGAGAAGAGTGGGGGCGGTTCAAGAAAAACCGTCAGAGCGCTCGGTACAAAACAAAGAACGAAAAAAAATGAAATCCACCCCCCACCCCCACGTGTGTAGCCTTCAACAGACTGATGGGACGAGAAGCTCCGAAGGCCGGCTCGGCACACGAGGTGGTGGTGGGTGGTGTGGCGAGCACCACGCCCTGCCGCCTTTGTCTCTCCGGTTTGTGATGTTTTGCACACCGCACCGGGTGCTGATTTGAGGCCGAGTCGACCTTAGGGGGGGGGGGGGGCCGGGGATGCGGGGCTAGAGGTCCAGGACCGGTTCGGATAATCGTCACCGGTGTTGGCCGTGAGCGGGAATCGAACTCGGGCGGGCGGATTCGTAGCGCAGCGTTGCGCTAACCGGAACGCCACCGCTCCCGCTTAACAAAACACACGCGCGCACGCTGTGGTACAAGGGCACACGCGCGCACACACACACACAACACCTCCTGCGTGTATCATGTGAGGATCAGAGGCTGTTTATAGCGAGAGAGGAAACAAATATCCCATTGGCTTTTTCCCCTGTCGCTCTGTGGGTTGTGAAGATGTTGCAGAGCGAGACGTGGGGGGGAAGGGCTGCGGTTTATATCGCGACTGCGTGTCTGTCCGTGCGACTTCTTCGTGTTCCGTTGGATCCCAGTAAAATATGGCAAAGTTGGGCCAAAGTTGGGCCAAAGTTGAGCCAACGTTGAGCCAACGTTGAGCGAACGTTGGGCCAACGTTGGGCCAACGTTGAGCCAACGTTGAGCCAACGTTTACTTCTTCTCGGCACTGCTGCTGATGTCGAGCAACAGCTGTGATTTTACTTCGAGGCGGATGAGCCCCGTGGATTGCCCCAGGAGTAGCGGATTGGTGCATCGCTGCTGTGATGGGTCTCCCTGTGAGTCTGTGTGTCTCTGTGTGAGTGTATGGGTCTCTGTGTGAGTGTATGGGTCTCTGTGTGAATATATGGGTCTCTGTGTGTGTCTATGGGTCTTTGTGTGAGTGTATGGGTCATTATGTGAGTCTGTGGGTCTCTATGCGAGTGTATGGGTCATTGTGTGAGTCTGTGGGTCTCTATGCGAGTGTATGGGTCTCTCTGTGAGTCTGTGGGTCTCTATGCGAGTGTATGGGTCATTGTGTGAGTCTGTGGGTCTCTATGCGAGTGTATGGGTCTCTCTGTGAGTCTGTGAGTCTCTATGCGAGTGTATGGGTCATTGTGTGAGTCTGTGGGTCTCTATGCGAGTGTATGGGTCATTGTGTGAGTCTGTGGGTCTCTATGCGAGTGTATGGGTCTCTCTGTGAGTCTGTGGGTCTCTATGCGAGTGTATGGGTCATTGTGTGAGTCTGTGGGTCTCTTTGCGAGTGTATGGGTCTCGGTGTTAATCTATTGATCTTTTCATGAGTCCACAGGTCCCAGTATGAATGTATGGGTTTCGATGTGAAAATATATCTCAGTGAAAGTCTATGGGTCTCTATGTGAATTTCTAGATCTCTGTGTGAGTCTATGGGTCTCTATGGGAGTGTATGGGTTTCAGTGTGAATCTATAGATCTCTGTGTGAATCAATGGGTCTCAATGCGAGTCTATGGGTCTCGGTGTGAATCTATTGATCTCTGTGTGAATCAATGGGTCTCAATGCGAGTCTATGGGTCTCGGTGTGAATCTATTGATCTGTCTTCTTGTTTGTATAGCTGATGTTGATGCAGAGCGACTGCTGTGATTTTTACATCGAGGTGGTTGGTGAGCCAGCTGATTGCATCAGGAGTATCATCGCCGCTGTGACGATGCCTTCTCCCCCCTCTTCCTCCCCCCCCTGCTCCCTCTCCTCCCCCCGTGGCCTCTCCTCCCCCTCCTCCCCCCTCCTCCTCCATGTCTGTGAACCGGGCGTTGAGTCGTTATCTGTTTCGTGTTTTTTTTTCTGGAGTTGGGTGACCTTCCGTGGTCCCCCGGAATTTTTATTTTTATTTTTCCATTTGTGCGTCGACAAATCCACGGCCTGCGTGCGGATGCCGTTGAGGGCTCGTGCCACCGTGAGCTTCGCGGACGATCGAAGCCCCAGGGCTCTTTGGATGTTGCATGTCGCGCGTTCAGCTGCAGATAAAGCCTGCCCTGTTTCTGCATCATTGCACCCACAGTGGGCTGTAGCTTTGAAAGGCCCGTGGCTGACGGTGGCGATGCTTGACCCCCGTTTGGCGGTGATTGCTGTGAAACGGCAGCGCGTCCGTAATTAGCGCAGGTTGCTTGTCGCGGGGGTGGGTTTTTTTTTAAGACGCCTTTAAAAAAAAAGATAAGATTCAACAAGTTTAAAAATAAGCTCACCCCATGGGGTCAGCTTGACCCTTACCAGTCACACCTCTACCCACGCCCGGCCTTTCCTGAGTAAGTGAAGCCCATTGTGCGCGCCCGTGCGTGTGTCATCGGAGCGGTGGCGTCGCTGTTAGCGCTACGCTGCGCTACGAACCCCGGGGACCCGAGTTCGATTACCGCTCACGGCCGGCACCTGCGACGATTATCTGAACCGGTACCTGGGCCTTCCCTTGGGTCAACTCGGCCTCAAATGAGTACCTGGTGCAACGTGTAAATATCGCCACTGGGGAGACAAAGGTGGCCGGGCGTGGTGCTGACCACCCACCCCCTCATGTGCCGTGCCGGCCTTCATAGGTGCTGCTCGCTAACAGGACGGGGGTGGCCAGCACCATGCCCGGCCGCCTTTGTCTCTCCGGTGGCGATGTTTACACACCGCGCTCAGGTACTCATTTCAGGCTAAGTCGACCCAAAGGAAGTCCCAGGTCCGGTTCAGATATTAGTCACTGATGTCGGCCGTGAGCGGGAATCAAACTCGGGCGGCCGGGTTTCGTAGCACACTGCGCTGACCGCACACATGCACACACGCACACGCGCACACACGCAAGTACACACGCAAGTACATACGCACACACGCACACGCGCACACGCACACACGCACACGCGCACACGCACACACGCACACGCGCGTACACACGCACACGCGCACACGCGCACACGCGCGTACACACACAGCAACTGGCATTCACCATTCAGTGCCAGTGACATCACCGCAGTGCTTGTGCCAGGCGAACTGCACTTTGACGCTTGGTCACGTGGTGGCTGGGCATGCCGGGCTATGAGACACAGCCCCACGCACCATCGTCATCATCATCCTGGCCGGTGTGAAGATCTGTGCGAGCTCCTCGCGCAGTCCAGTCCGATCTGTCGGTTAGGCCAGTGCGAACGATCAAAGTCCACGCAGGTGTTCCTTGCTGAAGGTCGCCCACGTTTGTCAAACGTATAAAAGACAGAGGGGGGGTTTATTGTGCCTGAAAAGATCTGGCTCGTACGAATGACAAAGGAATATGTCATCCTCCTTCATATCCTTTACAGTCTATTGGAGAAAGTGTCGTTTGTGAGCTTCTTATTGAGCGGGGGTATGACGCACGAGGGCAGGAACATGACTGGCCGTCATTGTATTCACAGCGGTGATGTTTACACAGTGGTACTCATTTAAGGCTGAGTCGACCTTGGGCACCGTTCTTCGTCGCAAGGCCCCACGGGCCACTGGTGGCCGTTAGTGCGGCCCCCTGACATGCGCCCGCCCCCCCGTGACAATGCACAAATGGTGACAACTCCCCCATCATCATCGTCGTTGTCGTGCTGCTGTCAAACCCACAAAAGTGCCACCCCCCTCCCGCACCCCCCTCCCGCACCCCCCTCCCGCACCCCCCTCTGAAAATGAGTGAAGGATGCGCTGGCGTCGTGGGGTTGAAGTCCGGGACCGGTTCGGCTCTTCGACGCCGATGTTGTCTGTGAGCGGGAATCGAACTTGGGTAGCCCGGGTTCGTAGCGTAGCCCTAAAAAATAAAATATCCCCCCCCTCGTATAGCCTCAACATACTTCCGGGGCAAAGTGCTGTGAACCGACTGGACGGCCGGGGTCGGTCGGAGTTGCCCGTTTGACGAGCGGTGACCTCATGAGTACGTGACCCCCTCCTCCCCCCTCTTCCCCCCCCCCCCGTGTCCCCACTGCCCCTCTGTGGTCACGCAGATGAGATCATGGAGGCGGAGTGCAGGGAGCTGCGGGCTCGCGACCTGAAGGTGCTCCTGGAGCAAGGGCCTGCCGTGCTCACAGGTGAGTGGTGGTGGTCGTGGGGCGGGGGGGGGGGGCTGGAGGAGGCGAGGGGGGGGGGGCCTTGGGGGAGGGGTGATCCACAGCGTCTACAGGTGCTCGTTCTTAGGCTACGTAACTCTTTTTGAGAAGCAATTTGGCTCTCACAAACGATAGCCCCAACGGAAGTGGCTTGTCGCGTGGAAATGTATCGCAGCCAAATGATCTAAAGCGCACCTTGATTCTAAATGTGGAGGGGAAAAACCGGAGGACCCGGAGGGAAAATAAAATTCCACGCGACGTCACAGACTCCAAATATACAGGCGTCGGGAGTCGGGATCAAACCCACGACCTCCTGCGTACGAGGCGAGGGAGGTAACATTTGACTGCAGGCTTCTCCCGTGCCACGCTGGCCAGGGGAGTTGTTTGGCCGAACTTCGCAACGCCGGTCGGTGAGGGTTGGTAGAAGGTGGCCCAGGAACACTTCCAATGCTACGCAGATCTTACCCGCAAGTAAACACAGATTGAATGCAGACCGTGGTGGATAATATTAGTTTCAGTGAATCCATACAATGCGGATGCATTTACAGGCAGTTCCCCGACTTACGAACATACACACACTTACACTATGAGACCTCCTTTACCAGTGGCAAAATATAGTAATAGGTTTTTACCCTTGCAACTGGTACAAAAACTGACACCTTTATACAAGGCATCATGTTTGCAATAACCACAACACAAGCAGTCAAAATGCAAACAGAAATAATTATCATCATCAGAGTTGTTTCTTTTTGTTTGCATTTTGACTGCTTGTGTTGTGGTTATTGCAAACATGATGCCTTGTATAAAGGTGTCAGTTTTTGTACCAGTTGAAAGGGTAAAATCCTATTACTAATACACACACTTACGAACGAACTTCCATAAGATGCATATTTTTTACCATCCGACTTGTGAACTCGTGCTCGCGGACCGAAGCGCGTAACTGTTTTGTTTAGTTGAGCGATCCTCCGCGTGATGCAATGAGTCACAGCATCCGGTTGGGAGCGGGTGTTTTTTTCTCTGTTTTGGCAAGATTGAGAAATGGACAACGCGCTTCTCGTCTGTCTGCATAGGACCACATCTGCAAGTGCAATGCAGAAATGAATATTTCGGTGTTGCATATGATCTGAACGAGGAAAAAAAAACGTGTTTGGCAATCGGTTTCAGGATGATAATTCTGAGTGGACGTGCGTGCTTGGCTTTGCTTTCTGATGCGTAGGCAAAAACAGTAAAAAAATAAACGAAACGTCTCAAGCCTGAGGAACTAACGGTCGTGATTTTGACCGCCTTGATGGGCGGCGGCGATTTTGAGAGCGATCGGTGCCGTGCCGGGCAAAATTATCACAACGTCGCATGCGCATTTGAAAACAACATACCACAGACCGCCCGGCTCACACCTCACCTCTACGCTTTGCTTTTGAACCTCCGATTGGTCTAACACAGGGGCGGGTAACGTTTTCATTGCCGAGAGCCAAATAGGCCTTTCCAGTACCATTTTTGTCGGGCGACCAACACATTAGCGCACACACACACGCACGCCTCTGCCACGTCCGTCACGGCAAAAGGCCATTGCGGTGACAGACATTAGTGAGCGTGCTAAAATTAGACCGCGCAATGTTGATGCCACGTTGAAAATATTTCCCCTCCCGGTGCCCGGCCAGTGCTGCTGTTTGCTTGCGGGCGATGGAAGCGGTTGTGGGTGGGCCGCTTCCAAGTGGTAGGTAGAGATCCGTCCGTCCACCTCAGAGGTCGCAACCGGGTACCTGATACCCGTACCCTACCCGATACCCGGCTACCCGTACCCGGGTATGGGTACGGGTACCCGTTTGCGACCCTGGTGCGGCCGGGTACGGGTACGGGTAAGGAATCAAAACCCGTTTGCGATCTCTGGTCCACCTGTTCCTGGTTTTTTCTCGGGATTGCCCTCTATGTAGAGGCTGCCGCTGTCGTGGGAATTTGGAAGAGTTTCCCGAGACGTTAAGCGTGCCATTGTTTTTTTGTCGGTCGCGTAATGATCCACCACTCAAGATTACGCACTCACACGTAGTTACCACCTCTTCCGGCATTGTGAGAACTTCTTGTCATATGTCCCAGCGTTTTGTACCGCAGAGGTGGCAAGCCTGTTGGTAGGCCTCATGTGGCAATGGCCGGTGACGCCGGGGCCGCGGTGGCAAGATCTTAACTCCTTCGCCTGGTGCGCAGGAGGTCGTGGGTTCGACCCTTGATGCCTGTTGTATAGTTGGAGTTTGTTCTCCCAATGGTTGTCTGGATTTTTCTCCATGTCCTTCGATATATTTCCACTTGGTTGAGATATCATTTGTAATGGCCAGGCCGCTTCTGAAAAAATAGCTCAGCGGGCTTTACCTGCTAAAATAAAAAATTGTTTAGATTTAGTTTGAAATGAAACCTTGGGTAATATCTGGTCCATGAGAAAGTCACACGTATCTCAAAGTAAAAACATGAAAATAGAAGTGTAAATGGGAAAATGTTTGAGATGATTTTACATTAAACTGTTTGTGACAGGCGTATTTATGCTGCAAATTCCTGTAACAGTAATTTTTTTTTAATTATCGTACGTTGATGAATTTGAAAATGGAAATGAGCGCAGCGTAATTGTTCCGAAAAATTATACATTTTTGAGAAAAATGAGAAGTTTAAAATGTTCCTGCGCACACTTCCAAAACATTACAACAAGGGAAGTGCGTTTTTTTGCAGGGCGAGTGAGCGACAGTTCTGAAGTTATAATCCGCAAATCGTGATGGGAGAACTTTAATAATAATGATGGCCGATTAAAGAGGAGATGAGCTACGTGAATGCATCTCTTCATGACAGTTTAGCTAAAGATGCAGATGATGTCACCCAACATTTCGTCAAGCAACGGATACAAGTTTTATGTGTTTTTCCACTCAGCGTTATTACATCTGTGTGGGATAACTGCAGTTTTAGAAGAAGGGGAGTAGAGTGAGATGAGAGGGGAGAGGCAGGAGAGTGCGTGGAGGGGAGTAGAGTGAGATGAGATGGGAGAGGTAGGAGAGTGCGTGGAGGGGAGTAGAGTGAGATGAGAGGGGAGAGGCAGGAGAGTACGTGGAGGGGAGTAGAGTGAGATGAGAGAGGAGAGGCAGGGGAGTGCGTGGAGGGGAGTAGAGTGAGATGAGAGGCGAAAGGCAGGAGAGTACGTGGAGGGGAGTAGAGTGAGATGAGAGGGGAGAGGCAGAAGAGTGCGTGGAGGGGAGTAGAGTGAGATGAGAGGGGAGAGGCAGGAGAGTGCGTGGAGGGGAGTAGAGCGAGATGAGAGGGGAGAGGTGTAGGCAGGGGGCAATTCCATGTGAAACACTGCAGTCAGTGACTGCAATCTTGAAATTGCTCGGTGGGGGTTGGGATGGGTGGGTTGATTGGGAGCCAGTAGAGCTCTCTGGCGATTGGGCTGATGCGTTCTCATTTACGAGTTTGGATGCTCTCGCATCGAGAGTCTCCACCTCTAACCCCCTGGGGCAATCAGGCAGTCTGTGGCTGGGCACCGTTGCGGTGCTGCGGTGGGGGAGATGTTAATTAATTCTAGATTTGAAGCTTTTGTGACTGCAAGGATTCATATTCTTAGGTTTTTTCGGTAAAGTCACGTAGGTAAAAAATAAAAATTAGTAAAATAAAAATAAAATAAAAATCACGACGTTTCGGAGGCAACACAAGCTTCCGTCTTCAGGTGGAACCGACACAGCACGCTTGCTGTATCAAGTGGCCGTAGCCGTCGATCTCGCGATGTTCACGACACTGCGTCCTCGTTTGCGTACGCGCGGCAGCGAAGCGATATCCCGGCGATGTTTATGTCGCTTAGGAGTTGTCACATCTGGAGGGAATCTGCCCCCGAGGCATTCATTATTTTCTCCACAATGGAGGTTTCTTTTTGGGTTCGATCGCGTGATTTATATAAATGTTGTGCCGTTCAAACCCGCCACCATCACCACCCGACACGGCCAATTAGTAAGGTTTGTCGCGTGAACAAAACACGCCAATTCGTTACTAGTTCAGCTCACCGGTTGTGTGTTGGCGAGGTGAGCCCACAACATTTACAATTTGAGTACCGTGACGCTTTGCCGGTGATTACAACCAGTCTCATCAGGCGACAGCCAGAGTTGATGAAGTTCAACATTCATTTTTCGATTTAAAGCTTTCGTCACTGCAGGGATTCATCTTCTTGGTTCTTTCGGTAAAGTCACGTAGAAGGGAAATAATAAAATAATAAAAATGAAACATAATAAAATAATTCTCACGACGTTTCGGCCACAACGCAAGCAGCCGTCCTCAGGTGAAGAACAGGTCTGTCGGGAAGACCATTCAGACTGTCTTCTTGACAGACCTGTTCTTCACCTGAGGACGGCTGCTTGCGTTGTGAGAATTATTTTATTATGTTTTATTTTTGTTATTTTATTATTTCCCTTCTACGTGACTTTACCGAAAGAACCAAGAAGATTCAACATTCATATGTACACACAAACACGCAATATTAGTATAGATCAGACCATAAAGCACAAGCTCAGTGGAGGCGGAGCGACGATATCAGCTCACGCGCGGGTGCGGCGGGGAGCGAGATCGATCGCGGCATCGCTAACCGTCAACAATGGAGACGGCCCGTCATCTAGCAGTGGACGGACCATGGCTGATGATGCTGCTGCTGCTGCTGATCATCATCATCAGCTGAGCGGAGCGGGTGTGCAGCGGCGGGTGAGAGGCTGCCCCGCTGTTCTGTCCACGAGAGAGAGTGGGAGAGAAGGAACAGGCCTTCCGTTTTTGACATCGCACGCATTTTTGCATCTCGTGAAACCGTTACGCGGGCTGCCCCGCAGCAAGGCCCGGATGCGAATGGGCGCACCGCACGCTTTGTGTGCGTTCGCCTCCCTGCTGCTCGCGAACGCCGGGCAATTCTATGCCGCAAACGAACCGCCAGAGTTACATTGCCGTCGTCACGCGAACTCCGCTCATCCTCGCAGCGGCGGAAGCGGCGGCGGCTTTTGGCTCGGCCGTCGAACAAAGGCGACGGCGGTCGCTGCGTCGCGCAGCGCTTTCAGAGACACTTCTGCGGCCGTCTGGAACACTCTCTTCCTTCCGGTGTTAGGAAGGCCGCTGGGAGCAATGTGCTTTTTACATCATCTGGATTGAAAATCGTTTCTTGAGAGCTGCTTTTTGTGTTTAGTTTGTTGTCCTTCCCTCGCGCCTCCGATTCAGCACGGTTGGCTACGTACGGCGCGAAAGAAGTTCAACGTACATGCACACGGGGTACGTACTTTCTTGTTGTTAACGATGTACACGAGCGCGAACGTCTACAGTATTGTCCTGCGCCGTTGTCACCCCGCTGCGGATCATTGGTGCTTGTTCGAGCGCCAATGTACTTCACGACGCCCCTCAACCCGGCTGTTGCCGAACATGGGCAGCATCTACACGGGAGCACAGAAAAGTACAGTACAACAATGGATCATCTCCTCTGTTGCACGCAGCCCCACAGCAGCACCCTGTACTAGAACACCGATGCAGCGGTACTGGGGGTGGTTACCCATCCTGTGGGGAGCGGTTAGCACTACGCTGCGCTACGAACCCGGCGACACGAGTTCGATTCCCGCTCACGGCCAACATCAGTGGCAATTATCTGAACCGGTACTGCGCCTCCCCTATGTCGACTCAGCCTCAAATGAGTCCATGGTGCGGTGTCTAAACATCGCCACTGGGGGAGACAAAGGTGGTCGGGCGTGGTGCTGGCCACCCACCCACCCCCTCGTGTGCCGTTCCGTCCTTCATAGGTGCTGCTCGCTAACAGCACAGCACTGTTCAGGCCGTACGGGGGATCTTTGGTTACCCATCCAAGCGCGATCCAGGCTCAACCCCGCTTAGCTTGTGAGATCTGGCGAGATCGGGCACTGCCAGGGCTACCGTGGTGCAGACGGCCGCTCCGCCCACCCGCCCTGACCAACCTGGCGAGGCGGTGCAGTACGGTCGAGCAGCCCACACGGACCCCGCGAGGCTCGCGGGGAGAGGGCCCTCATCCAGCAGCTGATTGGGCAGAAGGGCGGCGCGCACGTCGTCCGCGTGATGTATTTCACGCGTTAATGGATCTCGCGTGACCCCAGGGTCACCTTGACCTTTTAAGGAATTGGGCGTCCTAGGTCTCGGCGGAACGCCCACGTCGTTTCTGAGTGTAAGGCGAAAAAAAAGGTGGGTGGGGGGGGGGGATTGATTGATCGTTAATTAGCTAAGCGAGGCAGGCCGTTTCGCCGCCCGTTGCGTAATTGACTTCTCCACGGAGTGCAATTTGTCCGCTGGATTGCCGATCGCCGGTCGCCGATGAGATCCACGCGCAATTGGGTGGCCTTAAATCAAGCGGCGGATAGAGAACGGATGCATTTGCGTCTGTAAAAACAATTGGCTGTTGCCGGCGACCCGAGTTCAATTCCCGCTCACGGCCAAGACCCAGTGACGATTATTTGAACCGTTCCTGGCCCTCCCCTAGGTCAACTCTGCCTCAAATGAGTACCTGGTAATATGTGTAAACATCGCCACTAGGGAGACAAAGGCGGTCGTGTGCGTGGTGTTGGCCATCCACCCCCTCGTGTGCCGTGCCGTACCGGCCTTCATAAGCACTTGCCCTGTCAGTTTGTTGAAGGCTGTACAGGGGATCTTCTGTATTTGTACATTTGTGTGTGGGTTCACACACGCGCGCATATATATGTGCGTGCGTGTTGAGTGGTATTACAATCCTCGCCACGCAAGTTTAATTCGTGGGCATGTAGCGCATCAGTGGCACAACGTATGGCCTGGCCTCCCCTAGGTCGACCCAGCCTAAAATGAGCGCTCTGTACAGTATAGCTGCCATCAGCACTGGGGAGACAAAGGTGGCAGGGCAAGCATGGCGGTGCTGACAACATTATTTCCTCGTGTGCCACGCCTGTCCAATTAGCACGGTTGCCTATGTACGGTGCGAAAGAAGTTCAACAAACATAGACTCACACAGAGACCCATTAACTCACACGGAGACCCATAGACTCCCACACGAAGACCCATACACTCACACACGGAGACCCATAGACACTCATACAGAGACTCATAGACTCCCACACGGAGACCCATAGACTCACATAGAGACCCATATACTCACACAGAGACCCATACACTCACACAGAGACCCATATACTCACACAGAGACCCATAGACTCACACAGAAACTCACAGACTCACACAGAGACCCACAGACTCACGCGGAGACCCATTAAAGGGTGAACGCCCACGAAAGCTGGTGACGACGATCTCGTTGCGTAAAAATCACAATGATAGTCAATTGTGGGCAATCTTTAAAATGCGGCGAATTTGTACCCTTTTCAAATTCGGTTACCACGGCGAATGACGTCACACGATCTTGAACGTCCCCTCCACCGGGAAGCAGACGCCGCGTGGTCGCATCCTTGTGGTTGATAAACAACGCCCGCGTCGCCGGCAACTGGATACGAACCACGAACCGCGAACCTCTGCGGCGAGAAGCGACCGCCGGTTCCACGTTTCCGCACGCGTCCCCGCAGCCTCGAGCGTAGGCCTCGGCACGAGTTGTCTCTTGTGCCGCGCGTGCGTTTTGCGCGTGATTTGTAAATGATCGCGCATCGGAACGTCGAATCGACGGCCGCTCGGGAGGCCGTGGTGCACTTTGGTGTTAAATTATGGATGCACCTTCCCCCACCGCCCCCCCACTGCCCCTCCCGGGGCGATTTGGCAAGGTGCATTGATGATGATGATAGTAATAGGCGGTGTGAGCCTGTGCACGTATGTACGTACGTGCGTAATAAGAGCTGTGCAGCTTGGCGGAGCCTTACTCGGTTAAAATAGAAAATAGTTTTATTGTTTCAATAGTAGAAATCTAGGGTTTCAAGAATAGCAAATTGATTGTCTGTTCCCGGCCACCAATTACCGCACACTAATATTACATCGAATACAATTTTGCCCTCAGTTCGTTTAAATTCCCAGTAAAACGTGCCAACATTGGGCTAACGTTGGCACGACGGCCCACAGTTCCATGCTCACTGGCTTTCCTACCTCCTTGATGGAAATTGAAAATGTTCGATTCGACCGCCACGGCGACTGACGATCTCATAGCAGAGTGAGCGGGGAGACTGTGACCTTTGCCGTTTAAAAAAATGATTTTTTTTTAAAGACGGCTTTTCGGAAAAATCTCTCTGTCAAAGCCGCACCCCGGCACGCGTGGTGGTGATAACCGTTGCGCTGTGAGAGTTCCAAATCGGAGGTTTCGTCTCGTGACTAGATGCCGATGAGCACAATCGCAATAGCAATGTGGAAAAGGGACCAAAACATTAACAGAAGATAATCGATTATCAGGAGATCATCGATTAACAGGAGATAAATGATGATCAACTGTGCTAACGAATGCACAGCAGGTCCCAGGATTCTCTCGTAAACGGGAGGCCGTTGTTTCGGCCGCGTGGTGCACATCTTTGTGTTGCTCACATCGTGCAGCAGCTGGAGATGTTTGTTTGTTTGTTTAAAATAACGATTTGTCTTTGTCGGCATCGCTTGCGCACATTAACAACGCTGAGCGCGGAACTCTCCGTGCCAGACTCCGACCGAGTGGAACAGAGGTTCTCCCGAAGGGATCTCGGCGGTAGTTTTGCGGTATCCGCCTCCGTTGGTTCATTCTCTAATGTGACAGATTGCGATATTTCGCAACGGATCCTAAATCTCATGACGTGGCACCGATAACATGATGTGGATTAAATTGTGGGTGGCGGGGGGGGCGTGGTGTGGTCGGTTTGTGTGTGGTGGGGAGGAGGGAGGGAGTGCGCAAAGCTAAAATATATTTAAATTATATTTAAATTATATTTAAATAGCATTAAGTCTGCCTTGAAAACTCACCTCTCTAAACTGACCTTTAACCCGCCTCTAGTTCTGGCCGTGTACCCTGTGTAGGTTCTGTAAATTTCTTGGCTTCCCATACACGGCGGCGCATCGGTGGGATCCAACATTGAAATGCGGCATTTCACAGCCGTGAATTTTTATCGCCATTATGAGACGGTGGGTCTCACGGTCTGTTGTTGTGTTCTTGTTGTTGTTGTTCTGCAGGAGGAAGAGGAAAGGATGGCTCGCCCATCATCACTCTGCCCGAGTGCCCCAGCTTCTGCGAACTCCCCGACGCCGACTTCCAAACCATCCTCCAGTACCTGACGAGTATTCCCAAGTGAGGGCGCGGACCCGTGCACGAATCCTCGCGTCTCATCGTCATTGATTCATTCGTGGTCGTCGTTGTCACCGTGGTTATCATCATCATCGTTAAAATCACGGTCATCGGCGTCATCGCCGTCGTGATGGACTCGGGGTCATATCATGGCATTGCAGTCACCGTTGTCATCATCATCATCATGGACGCATGTACAGTGGGCCTCATTTCATTCCCATCACCATGTCCCGTGCCAGCCGCGCTAAGTAGCTGATAATTCTGAAAATAGGATTTTTTTTTTAAACGATCAATGTAGTTATTAACAACGGCAACAAAAATAATTGTACATCTGCTGTTCCCTTTGACTTTGCTCTCACCGGCGACGGGACGACACGCTAATTACGGCAATTATTCCCGGGCGCGTCTGCCGTCCCCGCCGCGATTCTTTAATCTACTTTGAGCTGCTCGTTAATTGAAGGCTCGAAACGAGCGAGTGCGGCCTCCTGCACGAGTGCGGGAGATCAAGCAAAGCCAGGCCCAAGAGCGTCGCGCTCAATCGTTCGGCCAACCGTCAGCGTTTTAATTGCTCGAACGGGTCGGCCCGCCGGAGGGAAAAATGTAAACGGCGGTTTCGGGAGTCGCCGCCGCCGCCGCCGCCGCCCTCAACTTTCCAGGGCTATCGTGCACGCGCCTGCCTTGATCGGCGCCTCACGTTTTTGTGGCTTGTGCTTCGTGTCTGCGAGTAGGCCTCCACAAACTATTTTGTGAATGTATGTCAAAGCGGGGGGGCGGTAGGGAGCGCTTGACACTGGCGCCCTTCCTCCTCTAACCCAGCTTAAATATACGCTGCCAAGCTTGGTGGTGTTCATTCAGACGCTGTCTTTCCGACAGACCTGTTCTTCACCTGAGGACGGCTGCTTGCGTTGTGGCCGAAACGTCGTGAGAATTGTATTTTATTATGTTTTATTTTTATTATTTTATTATTTCCTTTCTACGTGACTTTACCGAAAGAACCAAGAAGATGAAAAGCACAACATGTTTTTAAAATCCTTTATATTAACTTCACTTGCTTGCTTGCGCACTTACGACCGTGCAAATCCTTCGGTCGTTTTTTAACCCACTTCCCGTGATCCAATCGAGCTGACATTTTGCACACAGACTCGTTGTGCGTGACAATTTATTTTCGTGAAAAAAAATTTGCAACATTTTTTTTCAAAATTTTCCACTTTTTAGGAAAAAAATGTCATATTTAATTTAAAATACCAATGTGATAAAAATGAAACTCTTACTCAAGAAAAACAGAAATTAATAATTAAATAAAACCGATGCCACGCATATAAAGGATTTATAGTGAAAAACTTTGTTTTTACGGGTTAATTTTTAATTTTTTTTCAAATATATATGAATATTTTTCCAGGTAAGGCCCACTGAGCTTCAAAGCTCTTTTTCAAAAGTGACTTGGCCACTAACGAGTGTTCAACATTTGGACATTTATAGCATCAAATTAATCTCGATGTCTGTTTCTCAAACCGGAGGAACCACACGACCATGGGGAGAGAGACACGCAAACTCCAAATATACATTCTAGATTTGAAGCTTTCGTGACTGCAAGGATTAATATTCTTAGTTTTTTTTCGGTAAAGTCACGTAGGTAAAAAATGAAATTAAAATTAATAAAAATAAAATCATAAAAATCACGACGTTTCGGAGGCAACACAAGTCTCCGTCATCAGGTGGGACCGTCACAGCCAGATTTGCTGTATCAAGTGATTTTTATTATTTTATTTGTATTAATTTTTATTTAATTTTTTACCTACGTGACTTTACCGAAAAAAAACTAAGAGTCCAAATATACAGCAGCAGGCGTCAGGGTCGGGATCGAACCCCCGACCTGCTGCCCACCAGACGAGGCAGTCAACATCCCACCGCCCCGCACCGTGATGACCGTCAAATACGCACCGTTCGCTCCGCAACCACCGACTGTCAAACTACTGACGACCACGGTCTGTCTGTCCGTCTGTGAAGCAACGACGCTTTCATGATTCGCCCAGGCCGTGTGAGAGTGGTCGCGCAAATGCCGAACGTGCTCATTTGCGATGGTAATTTGTCATCGCGCTCACGGCCAATCTGCACAGACGCGTCCATGTATACGTGGCCTATTTATTTTACGACTTCGCATGTATTAATATTATTATTAGAATTATTATTCGTACGTGTTGATTCACTGGATGGGGGGGGGGTCTCTGCCGATCACCGTATATCTAATTTTCCAATTAAGCTTTCCTGTCGAGTGGTCGTCACGGAGATGAACTTAACAGGATTAACGCGAGGCCCTTGAATTTGCCTCATTACCGTCACACAGCAAAGCGGGGGGACGCTTGCTTAAATAAAAAAAAATATATAAAATCGGAGTTGAGACCGATCACTAAAATTCCACGCTGCCGCGTGACAATTCCATCGGCCACATCCTCCACTTCTCCTGTCCGGGTGGTCGAGGTTATAAAGTGCTCCGGGCCGTCCAGTGGCTCATGGGTAGCGTTAGTGGATCGCGAGGCACACAAACTGCTATCTTGCCAGTCCACCGCTGGATGAAGGCCTTCCCCCCACGCCAGATGGGGGAGGCCTTCAACGACGCGGCGCCCTGCGGGGGGGGGGGTCGACGTGGAACCGTAGATTTGTTCTGCCACTCTCTGGATTATTTATTTATTCCCCCGCCCCTCCCCCAATTTCTGGAGCTCTGAAGGAACGTCGTGAGCTGACAATGGGCTCCCTCTGTGGGAATGCCGTGGGTTTACGGTGAAGGCCGAGAGGGGAGGGAGGGAGGAAAGGAAAAGAGGCAACCCCCCCCCTGCCCGCCTGCCTGCCCACGCTTTGTGCGGGTTGAGCGATTCAGGAACAGGGGTCGGGTTTCACGAGCCGAGCCGCAATTTCCGTCCGGTCAAAGGAGCAGAAGGAAAAATGTCGAGGAAATTAATCCGAGTTAAAAAGCCACGCGGCGATTTTATTATTATTATTGTGATTAGAAAAACATAAACGCTTCTGCAGCACCCTTAGGAAGACGATGGCGATCGTTATTTGCCAATCCGCTGCTGGATGAAAGTCCTCGCCATGCCGTGCCGCTTTGTCCGAGGGGAGATTATTTCGATTTCTGATTTCTGCGGGAGCCACCGTTCCTGTTACGTGGCAGACCTCTGTGTGTAGCGATTTATTGATTGAATTTAAAAGCACGTTGCTTGCTCAGAGAGCGGCCTCCAGGAGGCTCCGCGGAAGAGCGAGCGGCTCGCGATCGAGCTGTTACGGGTTCAATCCCTGGTCAGGGGTTGATTCGGCCCATCAATCCCCTGGGGTGGTGAAATTAGCAGCACTCTTGAGAGGAAGTCACCAGTGGTTGTCTTCCTGATAACAACGCCCCCACCGCCCCCACCGCCCCCACCTCCTCCGCCCCCACCGCCCCCACCGCCCCCACCTCCTCCACCCCCACTGCCCATACCTCCTCCGCCCCCACCTTCATCGCCCCCACCTCCATCGCCCCCATCTCCACCGCCCCCACCTCCATCGCCCTCACCTCCTCCGCCCCCACCTCCGCCTCCCCCACCTCCATCGTCCCCACCTCCGCCCCCCCCCCCCGTGGGATGTGGAATTTCCACCATCGGCTCAGGGATGTTAAGGTGAGCACTCACGTGGGCGTTGTGTTGTTGCGTCTCTCTCCCTGCCAGGCTGGACACGGAGGATGCTGGCTTCATCCTGGTCATCGATCGTCGGCAAGACCGATGGAGCTCGCTGAAAGTGGTGCTCATGCGCATCTCCGTAAGCGGCGTGCGGTGTTGATTCTTCTTCTTTTTTTGCAGCGGCCTCCGCAGCTCCCGTTGCTCCCCGTGCGACCTCCACTCAATCTTCTGCGAATGTTACGCTGGATGGCTGCGCCCCACTATTTGAATTCTTTGCACAGTTGACCCCATTGCGCGCGGCGCGCTCTGCGATGTGCCGTGTGTGTGTGTGGCGTGTGCTCGCGGCTTGGGTGTGTTGTGCTCCGATGTGTCCTGCGTGCTTTGTGTATGAGCATGCGGCGTGCACTCACGTGCTGTGTACAGTGTGTGCTCACGTGCTCCACGTGCTCCACGTGCTCCACGTGCTCCACGTGCGGTGTGCTCCACGTGCGGCGTACAGGAGCTGTTCCCGGCCGGTCTGCGTGAGGTCCACGTGCTCCGTCCGTGCGGCTTCCTGCAGTCGACGTTCTCCAGCTTTGGACTGAGGTTCAGCAAAGATGAGTTCAACTTACCTGTGCAGGTAACGGCTCGACACCCCCCCCCCCACGCCCCCCCCCCCCCCACGCCCCCCTCCACCCCCACCTCCCCTCCTCTCCCTACCAGCTCCACTCTGATTTTTACGTCCGGCTGCGTTGATCGTTTGAGAAATTCCGAGATCGCAAGTTGATTTCAAAACGTTATAATACAAGCACAGTGCCACATTTGTGTACAACCTTATTTCCTTAGAACTTCTTTTTGTGTTCAGTTTGTTGTTCCTTTCCCCGCACCCCCGATTATCGCGGTTGGCTACGTACGGTGTGAACTTACATACGTACGCACGTGCGCACAGGATACAAGGTGTTGGTGACTTAACAGGTGCTCGCTAGTTCTAGATTTGAAGTTTTCGTGTAGGTGAAAATAATAATAAAAATAATAAAAGAAAAGAAAAATGGAAATAACTAACATTTATTAATTTTTATTTATTTTTATTTTATTATAATTTTCTTATTATTATTTATATTTTTTCACGTACGTGACTTTACCGAAAGCGTACACCTGTCCGAACAGCCTGCGTAGGCTACGCGAGGTATCCTTGTATTGTATCTGAGTGTGTCCATGTGTGCGTGCGCGTGTGTGTTGAAAGGCAGGGATCGGGAGTGTATCCGTTAGCGTCCCGCACTGTGAACCCAGATGGTGACCCAATGTTACACTGTGGTAGTGTTACTGTGTGGTAGTGTTACTGTGTGGTAGTGTACCGTGACACAGTGTGGGGAGCGGTAGTGCAGTGGTTAGCACTACGCTGCGCTACGAACCCGGCTCCCCGAGGTCGATTCCTGCTCACGGCCAACACCGGTGACGATTATCTGAACCGGTCCAGTGCCTCCCCTAGGTCGACTCAGCCTCAAATGAGTACCTGGTGCGGTGTGTATTAAACATTGCCACTGGGGAGACAAACGTGGCCCGGGCGTGGTGCTGGCCACTCACCCCTCTCGTGTGCCGTGCCGGCCTTTGCAAGCACTACTCAACTAACGACACTTGAAGGCTACCGGGGTGATCTTTGTCTTTGTGTGTGTGCGAGCAGATCATGCTGCCCAACTCCCTGGGCGAGCTGCACATGTCCATAGACCGGTCGCAGCTCACGCCGGAGCTGGGAGGCACCCTGGTCTACACGCACTCCGAGTGGATTCAGCTGCGCTCCGTACGTCCCTCCCGTCGCCTCTGTCGCTTACGATAGCACCACCGATAACAACACCGATGACAACACCGAATTGTAACGGAAACATTGGGGGGCTGGGAGGGGGGTGGGGAGAAACGTGTGTATGTTGAACGTCTTCCGCACCGTACGTAGCCAACCGTGCTGATCGGAGGTGCGGGGGAAGGATAATGCTTTTTTTTTTAATACACAGCGTGAATAATTAAACGCGTGTTGGCCCCTAAAAAATTTAGTTTTTTCTTCCAGCCAGCAGGCCTCTATCGAGAGGTCAAGAAAGGTCATGCACGGCATGGGAATCACGGGAGGGCTCATGCATTTTGCGAGCGCTCCCCTTGCGAGCGCTCGCCAGCGAGTGTAAAAACGATAAAAAAAAAAACGATTTTCAATTTGACCAGGTAAGGCCCACTAAGCTGTATCGCTCTTTTTTTTGTTTGGCGAAGCAAAGTGGCCACAAATGAAAGTCTCGGAGCGGTGGTGTAGTAGCCCGCGGTCAAACAAAATCCAACTTTTGCCTCCCTTCGCCAGGACCTGGAGGGATTCTCGGAGGTGGCGCGCGACGCGGTGCACACCCTGCAGGCGGTGGGCCTGGAGCTGGCCGAGACGGAACTGCCCAACACCGTGAGGGCCACCGAGGAGTTGCTGGGTGCCCACGGCCGGCAGCGCGACGACGTCAAGGTGAGACGTCGCCGCGTCGCCCCGGGGCAACGTGCCGCCCCGGTCGCGGCGGCCCCGTCCCGGCACCTCGGGTGGTTCGGGTGGTTCGGGTGGTGCCGCGAGGCTCTCCCAAAGGCGCCGGGCCTAGGCGGCAGCGGTGGTGGCGGCGCCGGCTGTTGTGGTGAAGCTGTGGGGTGGCGGGCGGTGTGGTGTGTGGCCTGTGTGGTGGTCTGTGGTGGTGGCCAATGTGGTTTGGTGAGGCTGTGCGGTAGCTAGTGTGGTGGCTAGTGTGGTGGTGGTGGTGGTGCAGTCTGGTGTGGTGAAGCTGTGTGGTGGCGGGCGGTGTGGTGTGGTGGTGGGCAGTGTGGTGTGGTGGGTGGCCTGTGGTGTGGTCGGTCGTGCTGTGTGGTGGTCGAACAGCGTCTGTCTGTCTCCGTAGACCACACAGACAAACAACAGCCAATGAGAATGTGGCTTGACGGTTAACGTTACCAGTCAGTGCCGGTGTAATGCTCTCCTAAGCAACAGACGCCGACGAAGTCGCGCGCAAACGCACACACACACACACGCGCGCACACACGGACGCACACACACACGGACGCACACACGCACACACATGCGCACACGCACGCACACGCGCACATGCACACGCGCACACGCACACACGTACGCAGTTGCACCCGGATAAAAAATTAGCAACGCAAATTACGAACCGAGGCTGCAGAAAGCACAAATCTAAAATGTCCGAACAACTATTACATCTCACAAATGTTACCGGGTGACGGGGGGGGGGGACAGGAGTGGGGGGGGGGGGGTGACAATGGAGTGTCAGGGGGTGACAGGGGGGGGGTGGTGACGAGGAAGCGGGGGGTGGGGGGGGGAGTGGGGTGACGGGGGGAGGGGGGTGACCGGGGGTTGACCGTCCGTGCCTGACGTCCGCGCGTCTCTCCGCAGGCCCTGCTGGAGTCCGTGCTGGAGCAGGGCCGTCGCCTGCTCAGCACGATCGCCGAGCCGACCTCCAGTGACCCCGGCTACCAGCCGAGCCTCGACCGCCTGCAGGGGATGCGCTCCGTGCAGCGGTGAGAGCGCCACCCGCCAGCGGGGAGCCCCGCACACTTTTAAATCGACTCAAAACTCACCGCTTGAGAACTGCTTCTCGCGTTTCGTTTGTTGTCCTCCTCCCGCTCCCCCCGCTCCCCCCGCTCGCCCCGCTCGCCCCGCTCCCCCCACACCTCCGATTCGCGTGGTTTGTCGCCACGTACGCCATAAAGTCACGTAGGTAAAAAATAAAATTACTAAAAGTAATAATAGAAATAAAAGAAAATAATAAATCACGACGTTTCGGAGGCAACACAAGTCTCCGTCATCAGGTGGGACTGTCACAGCTAAAATGACTGCGTCAAGCGAGGCAAAATTCCAAGAGACGAGCTCTTAAATACACCCGGCCCGCACCCACGGCCCCGTCCGGTACGAAACGAAACCGAGGCCCTGCCTCCTGTCGTTCCCGCCAGGCTCCTGTCGCGGCTGGGCGAGGCGGACGGTGCCGCCGACAAGTTCTGGGCCAAGCACCACCTGAAGCTGCAGCAGTGCCTTCAGTTCCGCTACTTCGAGCAAGACTTCCGGGAGGTGCGGACCGCTGACCAAATCAAAAAGATGCTCGTCGCTGGGGGGGGGGGGGGGGGGGGGGGTGGGGGGTGGAGATTTTAAACGGCGGTTCTTTTTTAGAAGGGCGGGGTGGAAGGTGCTCTGATCAGAAATCGTGCTGGAGGAATCCGCATGACGCGGCCAATCGGTAAAGGTTTGTCACGTGAAACACAACGTGCCAATTTGTTACAGCAAATCGGTGTGTGGGAGAGTAAACCCACCACATCGACAACCAGTGGTTGTTAGCGATCTCGACCACCGGCCGTGGATGAAGGTGTGCGCGTGCGATGAAGGACTGAGCGGGGAGCGGTAGGGCAATGGTCGGTGGCCCTCCCCTAGGTCGACTCGGCCTTAAACGGGTACCCGGCCCGCCACTCTCTACCCCGCCCCCCACGCCCACCCCGCGTGCCGTGCCGGCCTTCGTAGGTGCTCGCTTAACGGCGCTTGGTGCCGGAGGTCTGTCAAGACTATGGGGGTGGAACCGGAGTCTTTGTCTTTGTCTTTGTCGTCGTCGGTGGTGATGAAGGTGATGGGGCAGTTTGAGGAGCTGCAGGAGAGGAACTGCCGGGTGGCAGCAACGGCCGAAAACTCAGCGCAGGCGAAGGCTCTGCTGCAGGAGCTGCAGAGCCTGGACAAAGCAGCGCAGGTGCTCCCCCACGCAGCGCCGCACAGACGGCTCACCCCACTCGCTACGCTTGCTGCCCGCTACTCACTACCACACCACCACTACTCACTAGCCTCACTCACTACCCCACCACCCCGACTCACCACCCCACCACCACCCCACTCGCTACGCTTGCTGCCCGCTACCCACTACCACACCACCCCCACTCACTAGCCCATCGCCCGCTACTCACTACCCCACCGCCCCACTCGCTACGCTTGCTGCCCGCTACCCACTACCACACCACCCCCACTCACTAGCCCATTGCCCTCACTCACTAGCCCACCACCACCCCCACTCACTACCCCACCACCCCACTCGCTACGCTTGCTGCCTGCTACCTATTACCCCACCACCCCTACTCACCACCCCACCACCACCCCCACTCACTACCCCACCACCCCTACTCACCACCCCACCACCACCCCACTCGCTACGCTTGCTGCCTGCTACCTACTACCACACCACCACTACTCACTAGCCCACCACCTCTACTCACCACCCCATCGCCCGCTACTCACCACCCCACCACCCCCACTCACCACCCCACCACCCCCACTCACTACCCCCCCAGAACCCCCACTCACTACCCCGTCGCCCGCTACTCGCTACCCCACCAACCCCACTCACCACCCCACCACCCCCACTCACCACCCCACCACCCC